>NC_136494.1:55798588-56326088 GCF_053919585.1 Euprymna scolopes
TAATTCTTTAATGTACAAAACTCCCCAGCATAACTCACTGATTGAAGACTGATAGATGACTAACAGATAATAAGCATATACTACACGTTGATCCTAGCCAAAGGCTTTTCATGTTTACGCTCTTTGCTTTCCAAATGTGGATCTTAGTATTGCGTTTTAGGTTTTTCCTTATTTTATTTTTGATTCCAATAAATATTCGATAAGCACTAAATACAAACTATATGAACGTGAATCATCAAAGGTATGTCGTATTGAAGAGAAACACACGGGACATTTTCTTTTATACAGTGATTTAATTCTTCAAAATATATTCAATATGCTTTCCCTTTAAAAGTTGTTGATTAACGTTTTACAAATAAATTATTTCTTCGCACATACGTTGAAACATATCGATAAACATAAACACATACGCACAAAGTATATATATATAATATATATATATATATATATATATATATATATATGTACGTGCGTGTGTATAAATGTGTATGTAAGTGTTTATATATGTGTGTGTGTAGTACACGCACGTAAACACCCACATACACATTTATGTATGTGTAAGAGTGTATATGTGCACATCACGCAAAATGTTTCTCATAGATTATTAAATTTGTGCAGATACCTCTTACGAAATATACATTTAATGTGGCACCAAAGGCAACTCATAATATTGAAGTCTTCTTAAAGCAATTTTTAATAACTGTGAGATACCACCACGAAAATATATAAAAACAATCGAAACATATACTGTAATCCGAGAAACTGTGATAAAATTAGAAAACACACGCGCACACATATCTATACACATATCTATATATAATATGTATGTATTGTCACATTGTGTGTGTGTGCGCGTGTTATTCAAATATATGATCTACATTATTGTTAGGGTTATTAGGGTTAGAATTAATGGTATGTTTTACATTGAAATGTATATATATATATATATATATATATGTATATATATATATATATATATATATATATATATATATATATATATATATATATATATAAAGAGAGAGAGAGAGGGTGGGGGAGAGAACGAGATGCGGGATGGAGATAGATAGACAGATGTATACTGCGTACGCATTTAACTGCCTTAATGTTTATAGTATTCCTTCGACTTCAACCCGACGATTCTATATTTTCAACGCGTGTAAGGGCGTGTATTTCTTTCTAAAACACAATTTATAATATACATTCATACGTGACCCTACTAGTGTGACTCGCATCTTAAACGCTTGTCTATGAATGTCAGTGTGAGTGTGTGTGTGTGTGTGTGTGTGTGTGTGTGTGTGTGTGTGTGTGTGTGTGTGTGTGTGTGTGTGTGTGTGTGTGCGCGCGCGTTTGTGTACATGCGAGGTGTGTGTGCGTGTGTGTGCATGTGTGTGTGTGCATGTGTGTGTGTGTGCATGTGTGTGTGCGTTTGTGCGTGTGCACGTATGTGTGAAGACATTCTCCATCGATCTATCTGTTTTTCTTTTTTCTTCCCTTTCTTTCTTGGTGCATAAACTCAGCAAAACCCGATTCAAATCTCCCATTTCGTATTTTAATGACAAATTATATTACGCACGTCATTATTAGTTCTTGGTATTCATTGGTGTGGATGATTTCTTATAGTCGCATTTCCCACCCGGCGTTTATTCGCTCACGCTAGATGTGCTTGTGCACACATTTCGTACCCGTTGATGACGAGAATTTCATCAGGGACCCCCATAGATGAGCGTGAGTGCGGAGGACAAACAGGTTTAATAACAGGTGAAGCCTTTCTTGGGTTCACACGCACACGAACATGCAATTCTTACATGCGTGTGAGTGTGCACGTTTGTGTGCGTGAGGAAAACTGCTTTTTTAATCTGAAGAAATGGGTGAACATAAGCAGTTTGTAACATCGACCATTATTATTATTTGTACTTACTTATAGTTCCCACACAAGTCATCGTTAGAGATTACTCACTAACACGGTAGTGTTCCCTGGAGTCTGGGTGACAACAGGTTTTCCCATATTTCCAGAACTCTCAACCTCTTTCGATAAACTTTCGCAAATGTCTATGTTATCGTAATTATTATTATTATTATTATTATTATTATTATTGTTGTTGTTGTTTTTATTATTGTTGTTGTTGTTGTTGTTGTTATTGTTGTTGTTGCTGCTGTTGTTGTTCCATTAACTTCACGGCTTTTTACCTCACGATCGGGCTCTTACACCACAGCTAATAAATATTTTCAAACAGTCAATTAGATTGAAAGCACCTGGCGGAAGATGTCTGCCGTACCAAGCAGAACTGGCTTCTTGAGTACGGTGATTTTGTATGTTATTCTCAAGGAGTTTAGCTGTTTCATAAAATAATCAGAAATTGAACCAAGTGTACCAATGATTATTGGCACGACGGTAGTTTTTTTATTCCACAATCTAGCAATCCCCACCCTCAGTTTCTGATACTCCCTTATTTTCTCATTCTTCTTGTCTGATGTCGTCCGGGCATTCCACATTGATAATTTGGCATTCATTGGTTATTTTATTAGCCACTACAATAATGAATAGAAGTGGCGAAAAGAAATCTCTTTGGAAGATACTGCGTCTGATGTTGACCATCCTTAATAGTTTCCTATCTGAAAATGTTGGTCTTCCAACTGCACATACTTTTCCCTATGGGCTACATTATATTTGCCGCCACCCCTACCATTTTCAACGTCATGCGTACCCAGGACTGCGGCACCACTTTCTTGTAATCTATCTAAGCTACATTGAAGTTTGTTTTTCTCTTTTTGCAGTTCTTTAAAGTACATTTATCAATTGATAGTTGGTATTTTGTTCCTAAACACCTTTTCCTCCCACCTTTTTGTGACACTGCTAGTGAACCATTTACTTCAAGTGAACCATTTACTACATCTGGCTCTTTAGTAGGATTCTTCACTATTAAAATAGCCCATCCCACTGCAAGCCATACTGGTATCTGACATAATCTGACGCAATCATCCAGGGAAACAGTAAACATTTCGTGGATTCCTGTGAAAGATCGCAACCAGTACCCATGAATTCCATCAGGTTCAGGTTCTTTCAACTTAAGCATGAACTCCATTTGTTTCCTCAAATCTTCAACAGAAATGTGAGCATGTTTATGTCCTTCCAGTTTTTCACTTACTCAAGCGACTTGTGAGAAGTTTCTCTATACCATGTACTTGATCAAACTTTCAGATTTCTACAAAAAAACTTGACTGGTTTGTTTTTAATAATTTGTTGTCATAAAACTGCTGAATTTTGTTATTATATCTCTTAATCTTGGAAGCCTCTGCCATAATCTACTGTTTTATCTCTTCCATAGTGGTATTAAACCCCTCGGCTTTTTATTTTTATTGTCCATCTAGTCATTCTTTTTCTCTTTGTTTACATTTTTCCACTGGCCTTTGTACCATGCCTGAATTTGATCTAGATTTTCCCTTAATTTCTTCAAGTCATCTTCTATTCTCCTCCAAATATCGTTCTTTTTCCTGTTTAATTTTTGGTTCTTTAGCCCATACTAATTCACTAACTAATACAACTCCTGCCTGCAAAATGTATCTGACATCTGTTATGCTCTCCAGTGACACTTTCTTCATTACCCTGTTCACTTTATTTGTCGCATTCCTTAACTTTGTCTTGTCAATATTCTTGCAATTAAAAAACCTTTCCCTTTTCATTATTTCTCATTAATTATTTTAGTCTATTAAGCAAATTTAATTCATCATCTGTAATTTCTATACTAGAAATCTCACTATTATTAAGTAAGTTATCCCCCCTTCCTTTAAACTATATTATCATCTACCATTTTCATAGTGTAATTTCTACTTTATTTTTCTCTTGGCACACTTGAAACATTTCTGGAAGTGTTTTAACAGAATCAGTTTTGAGCGAGATTTCAGCATAGTCAATGCCATTGGCTGATGCATTGTGTGATTGGCTGTTTATTATCCTCCTTCTGATCTATTATATTTCAATTGGCGTAAGCCATCCTTTTCTAATTATTGTTATTATCTAATTCATCAGCTTATTTTCCGCCATTTCAAACATACCTCTTTCTTCCCAGTAACTCAGTGTCGCCTTTCTACTTCTTTTTGACCATTTAATTCCGCTCTAAGTTTATATTCCACTGCAAGCCTGTTCTCTCCCTTGTTGCACTTTCTTTTCACTCAAACAGATCTCTTCGCCGATTTCCTACCAGTGTAATAATTGACTTTATTCAGGCCAAACTCGATATTCCAGTGACAGAATTGCTGCCCGTTTCTGACCTAGAGGGTTCAGAGTCCTACAGGAAAGATGCAGTCCTCTCCATATGAGTGCCAATCAAGGCTAAATAGCGCTTCGCCTACCCTGGAACTTTGTTTGCTCCGCCGGACGTCAAACCGGTATTACGTGACCATGATGGTTGTGTTTATAGTTGCAATCAACCCGTATTTTTTCGAGACACAATTTCTAGAAAATATTGTCGGCCAAGATTCAGAGTTCTTTCTACCTAAAACCGGTATTACCTTGTATTTTGTACATTCTCGGGCATTCTATTATCCTTGTGGAATTCTATCATACGATTTCTTATAGTCTATCCATGCTATGTCTATTTTTTAAAAGCTCTTTCAGAATAATATGGTCTATGTATAATAGGTCATGTGTTCCTCTATTTTCTTTTTGGAATCCTTTCTGTTCCTCTAGGAGTAGTTCACGATTATACAGGGAATGATAAATTTGTTCTCTCATGTGTGCTCTAAGTATTTTCCACATTGTATGTAAACATGTTATTGGCTGGTAATTACTGGGGATTTTTCCTTTTTCTCTGTCGTTTTTGTATTAGTGTGATTCTACTTTTGGTCATCAATTTTGAAATGTCTGCTTCATAAATACATTTTTTTAGGTTCTGAATTAATATTTCATGTAGTGTTGTGAATTTCTTAAACAACTACGCGTGTACGTCGTGGCCTTGTGCTCTCCAGTTTGCCATTTTTCGTAGGATTTTCTGGAGTCTTTCCTTGCTGATTTCATTCCCTGTCCCTTCTTTGATTTGCCATGACTCTTCTCTCATGTATTTCGGTTATCCAGTATCTCTATTATGATCCTGTTGCTCTTCCCACATCTGACTCCAGTAGCGTTTGTTTCTGTTGGGTCGTGTTGTTCTGCCTGTGTTTTTCCTCCGTTCATGTTCTGATAGAATTGACTTTCATTATTTTCAAAGGGCCTGTTTTGCTTGCATTGTTCAGATTTGTATTGGTATCGTCTTAACTTTAATTTTCCCTTCAATTCTTCATGTTTCTTGTTGGGCCTTTCCTCGCTGGTTACATTTCTACTTTTCCAGCCTCTTCTATTCATTTTCACCTTGTTTATCGCTTTGACTTCGTTTTTTAAGTTTGTTGATCTGGGTTTTAAGCGTCATTTCACTTCTGGGTTTTGTTGGGGCTTTTTCTTTTTGTCTACTTTGTTATCATTATTATTATTATTATTATTATTATTATTATTATTATTATTATTATTATTTATTATTATTTATTATTATTATTTTTATTATTATTATTATTATTATTATTATTATTATTATTATTATTATTATTATTATTATCAGTTACTTCTTAGGAGTTTACACATGCTGCATCATTATCAATGTTTTCTTATTATCAAACGTTGATAATAACGTAGATAGAAAAGTCGTGTGTACTGGAGTTTGAGTGACAACAAGTCGACTCAGATACTAAACATTCTTCGCTTCTTTCGATAATTGTTGCAAATTAGTCAGCGTTATCGTAACAATCATTTACCATTGACATTTCACTAACTGCGAACGGTGACTTTCTCTGGAATTTGAGTGGTAAACAGATTCTGGTACTTTCAGTCCATTTGCAGGTCTGGTTGATGCTCTCTATTCTCAGATTTATATGGCACAAACTCACATTTTTGCCACAATGTTTGTGTGTAAGGGATGGTCATATTGTATGATATTTTTGCATTTTCAGTTCCTTTGGCTTTTTACTGGTTTTTAAATATTTTTCTAGTTATACTTCAGTTGTTTATGGTTAGTTGGTCTTGTCTATGTGCGTTGGTTTCTCCACTGGACGATTTCGTCTGTGTACATTGGTTTTATTCGATGCTTGAAGGTTTTTTTTCTTTTTTGTAGTAAATAATGTCGCCTTTTCTTATTTTGTTTGGTTTTGTTTTCATTGCTTACAGAATATAATAATGTATAGCAGAATATTTGGATCAATGTATAGCAGGTTATTGTTTTCTCATTTTTTTTTGCGAGAGGCATTTTAGAAAATGTCATATCATTTCGCTCAGTGTTGCCGCTAAAATCTTTTACATGACTGTAAATGATTTACATGACTGAGATCGTTTTTTAATCAGAGGCTATTATTTACTCAAATCCTCACATCATTAAAAACTGGCTAGTTCCTCTGAGTAACAGAAAATTTCAGAATATTTTCTGCTCTTTTTAATCTTTAATGTCACCATTTGATATCGCCATTGGAATTGATTCGGTATTCTCGTAAATGTTTACCAATAATATATCGCTAATAACGGTCAATAGTTTTCTCTGTAGTAGCAAGCAGCCATCTCCTGATTCCAGTAATTTCATGCCTTGTCAGTAGATGCGTGAATTGAGCCCCGTCGACCTTTCAATCTCTTCATGATCATTTTCTTTAGCACAGGGCGATGTCGGCAACATCGCTTTACTTCTATGCAAAGAGATTTTATGTGATTTTTAAAATCTAGTTTAATTTTATTCGGTTTCGTGCAATGTTCCTTGTATTTTTCTAGCAGTTAAGATGCTGTTGGTGGTCGTTATAGTCTCATGTAGTTTGGTGTCTGCACTCGATTCTTCTTTTCTTACACCTCTTTTTCTTCTTCTTCATCTATTTCTGCTTATTATTATTATTATTATTATTATTATTATTATTATTATTATTATTATTATTATTATTATTATTATTATTATATGCGTGTTCCTAAATGTATTACTTGATAAAAGATGAAATGTAAGGGTTATGTATTAAAATTAGTTTCAAATTTTCTATTCAATAATAAAAAAATAAAACTTACATTTAACGAAAAACGAAAATAAATTAAATTTACAATAGCTAAAGTAATCATTGTTATTTTTGCTAAGAAAATAAAAAAAAATATTTAATATTTCGTCTAATTACATAAAAAATTAATTTAGCAATAAAATGCATTTTCTGCATAATGAGTGCTGATACACGATTTATTAGTGAAAATTCCTTTATTCATGAACCATTAATCGGATTCTATCTTCGGATTACTTCTTCATAGCCTACTTTTATACAAATGAATCACCACTTATCAAGGCCCCAAGGCCACTCAAGGATAATGATTAAAGAGTGTACAGTGGTCAAAAGGACAATATCATAGTAATCGTTAGAAGTGTAAATTTGGTAAATTGGATTGCTTAAGGGAACGGCTCATCAAGAACTTGTTTACATTGGATTTGAAGAAGGCCGTATTGTAGTCAGCTAGAAAGCAGATAAACGAAAGAGAGTTTCACAAGCGTGCAGTTCTAAGAAAGTAGCTTTGTTCATGGAATCTACGTTTATGTTTAAGCACAGATAAAGCGTGTGGGAAATTATTGATAGTGATTACAGCCAAACAAGTGTTCCACGTGAATGTTTGGCGGGGGGGGGGGCATAGATTTGAGCTCAGACGAGTACTTGCCATGAAAATAACTATTAAACAAAGAAAAACTCGCAATGTCTCTTCTGTGAGAACGAGATTGCAGGGAAGAGAAAGAGGGATCCCCCACTAAGCTACGAAGTCTATTCTGAACTCTTTCAAGGCAGGATAAAGTCTTCCTAGCAGCTCCTGCCCAGATGCGACGTACCTAGCTCTTATATAGATAGAGAATTGCATCAGCAGGTAGATATCTACTGGATCGATAGAAGTATTCCATCATTTTTCCAGTGACCTTGGCTACGGATTTGATGTACATATTCCAGTTTAGATCAGGAACAAAGGTCAAGCAAGAAGCTTCCCCACGACGAGAGCCATTCACTTCAATTGATGCCAGATAGGGATCAGAACGTTGATGATGTAAATATAGAAGCTTGGTTTAAATGCATTAAAAGTAACCAGCCACTTCCCCCCCATTGTACCACATGCTAAAAACCAGACGAGAGAGAATCAGAGAGAACTTGGTCGTTTATGGCTTTTGATGTGCTACCATAGATGGCAGTGTCATCAGCATAAATGTCTACGAATGATCTAAGGATGGTATTTGGAAGATCATTGATGTAAATCAGGAAGAGAGTTGGGCTCAGGATGGACCCTTGAGGAAATCCAGCATTAATACTGTGAGCTTCTGATTTCTGCCCATCAACCACTTCTCTTATGAACCTATCAGAGAGAAATGATTTAATAATTGAAAAGACATTTCCAGCTATACCATAGCTGAAGATCTTGTGAAGTAGAACTTTATGTCATACCCTATCAAAAGCTTTTGGTATGTCAAGAGTAATTGCCCTAGTAAGGAAGCCTCCGTCGAGAGATTCGCTAATCCTATAAGAAATAACCGTTAGCACATCTGCTGTAGATCTAGCAGAACGGAAACCATATTGCATATCACAAAGAGGGTTATTTTTTCTGAGATGGTTGACTACTTCTCTATTTAACATAGATTCAAGTAACTTACTCATGACGCACAGGAGACTTATAGGTCTGTATTGAGAGGGAAATGACCGATAATCTGAATTCTCAAATACAGTGCATACCGATGAGATTTTCCAGGATGTTAGGAAGCAATTTTCCTTAAGACATCGCTTAAACAGCTTTGTAAGTATGGGCGCTAGTTCTGATTGAAGCATTTTGAGCACTATAATAGGAATGCCGTCAGGGCCAGTTACTTTACTGGAATTAGCTTGGAACATCACGCATAGATACTTATCTGCGCATAGCGTGTTTTCTGCTATATCCGATTATTTAAAGAATTTAAAACTTACTTTTTAGATTATTGCAATGCGATTCTACTGGATATTGACTTTTGTTTCATTTTATTTTAATTTGGAATTCATCTATTTACGGTTGGATTATCCTCCAAGAATTTCAGTTGTTTTACACATTAAATTTCTTATCTTTTCTTTTTCTTATCTTACTTTTACTTTATTTCATCCGTATTTTATTTGTACTATTGTATTCATGTTCTATTAAAATTTTCAGGGTTTTTTTTAAAAATTGCTTTAAATGATTTTAAAATTCTCTCAATTCTCTAACATTTAAAACGAATTTCTAAATTTTAAACTTTTATTTTAAAAGTCTTTATATTTTAATTAAAAAAATATTTATTTTTCATTTCTTAATATTTTATTGTTTCCTTTTAGCTCGTCCCACTGTTGTCTCTATCATATTAGCCTCTCCAATTTTTTGATATTCTAATCAGAATATATTTTAAGTAGGTGTTGTCATTTTAGCCTTTATATTTGTATAATGCCTGCTATTTCTCCTCTTGCTTCCTGACGGGAAGCACTTAGCTTTGAATGTCATATTTTAAAAACGTTTCTCCTTATTCTCCTTACTGTAATCATTTCTGACTCGATAATTTAATAAATATCCTATATAACCCACTCTTTATCTTATTAACTTATTTTCACTTTTGTCCCTCTTAATCATGTAGTGCTTTTTCATCCTGATATATTTTTTCATATCATTGAAAATGTATTCTTCAGTTTTATTTTATTACTATATATATTTATCTATTATATAATGGAAGCAATTATTCCCATCCAGAAAATGCAAGAGGCCACATACAATTTCAATATGGTTAGACTACTAGCCACTGTGTTGTCGGTATTGCGCAACACATTATTCACATTCATTTATAATCAAACTATCGTATATTAATTTCTAGAAGCGTCACATTCTAAATTTTAAAAAAAAAAACATTCAACGGTGGTAGCACGATTTTCACTCGTTAAGTGTGTTCTTCTCATCTCCCCTCAGCGTAATCGGGAAATTCTCTGCATTAAGAATAGATTTTAACAAGGCACCGTCCATGTTTAGTTTTTCTTAACATGCATTTATCGTTATTCTTTTTTACAACACAGTTTAAAATAACCGACCTCTCCCTAGCCGAGTTTCGGTTAGTTCTGATTGAATATTAGCATACGATTACTCGGAATTAACAAATAACGGTTTGCGTGAATGGTGAACATTTATAATCTATTTTGAGACATTGCGCTGTCTAGCAACAGAAAATGGGTTAATGTGACTCTGACAGGACCAGCTTTCATCGGAAAACCTACATTTCACCTATGCTTTTTTTACACTTTTCCATTTATGAATTTTGCGTTTTTATCAAGAAAACATTCCAGTAATTAAAAAATATAACATTTTACCCAAAATAAACCTGTAATTTGCGGCGATATTTTGACAACTTTTTCGACACAATTTCAGTAATTTTGAGGGGGGTTTTCACCCCCCCCCCCACTGCCTCCGTTAATTTTTACTTAGCCATTATCGTTTTATTTTACACTAACTGGACCCCAAGCGTTGTTCGGTCGTACAATGAACAATAATTCATGCAGATTGTGTATGTATTATTATAGATAAACCCTCTATTGGTATTATGTATTAAGAGGAATAATTTACTCGGTAGACTTCTTCGAAAAATACAAAAAATATTAACGGTATGGTAGTTCATTAAATTCCGTTTGTGTTGACTGATATTTGAGTTTGACAATGAATGAACTGGACACTCGCTTCTGATTAATGTTTAGTTTTAAAATATGAAAACGAAGAAATCATTTGCGGCGATTTTAAATGATACCTCTTTTTATCATAAATTGAGTTAATAAGAAAAAAATTAAAATAAAATGGTGAGGTACACATGGACTGGAACACGGAACCATTCGATCTGTTGTAGACTGTTCTATTACTATTTTAATATCGAGGGCCTGTTCATCTCTCCTTCCACGCTGCATTTTTAACAGGACTTTTTTTTCACGTTCTTTTCCTTTTTCGTGGTACGGGTTCGAGCCTACCTGCCTACTATCACTTTCTTATTTAGCTCAACACCCCCCCCCAAACACCCGGGTAACGCCGGACGCTCAAGCTAGTTTTTAATATGAGAAAATTCTAGCCATTCTACCCTAAGGAAACTATATTCTTGATTGGAAGAAAAATAAAAACTGTCTCAGTCTAGAAGAATCTCTATGTCACTAGCAAAAAATATAAAATAAGGAAATACTCTTGATTGGGAAAAATATTAAAACCTGCCTAAGTCTGGAAGGATTTCTCTCTCACATGTTTTGTTTCATTCTAATTTGCTCATGTATTAAAAGATAATATCCGGTTTGGTAAACGAACCATTTGTACATCAAATTGAGATTATACACTTTTACTTTTACTTGAACCACAACAAACATTAAACAAGTATATGTTTATTATAACATAAAATAAGCAATTCTATTATTTTCCAAGTGTGTTTCTGTGGAAAGCAGAAACGTATGTTAAAAACTATTTCGCACATTCCTTTAACGATTTAATCAAAAGATATCGTATCGACGTTGTTGTTGTTATTATTATTATTATTATTATTATTATTATTATTATTATTATTATTATTATTATTATTATTATACCGCATGAAGATACATTTGATTTAAACCTCATATCTAAATGATAGTAAGGTCCGTATTCCTCACAACAGCAGTAACAACCTAAAAACAACATTGGCCGCTCCTACCATGAAATGACATTGAGCACTTTAACAGAGCAATGAAAAACATTGCTAACGATGACCATCACTGCATGACAGTGCACGAAATTTGAAGACACGCAATCCCCCTACTAGAGCTCCCCCCAGAGTCTACCAATGCCTGTCCTTGTCAAGGAGTGGCAATAACCACAGTCGATTTTCATTTGTGGCCCGCCTCGGCTCATAACTAATATTTATGGAGAAAGACTTTATCCAACAGTAAACGCAAAAAAAAAAAACAAAAAAAAAATGCTTCGGTGTAATTTTAGAGCAATCAAGTAGAGGCAGATACCCGTCATGGACTCCAGTAACCGACATTTATAGAGCGAAAACCGACATAAATAGTTGTAAGGCAGTCAAGATCTACCAGTAAACGCCAGTAATAGCCCGTATTACAAGTAAATGCAAGAAACAACCTCAATGCAGCACTAACTGTTAGTGACAATCAGTCACCACCACAGGCATCTACTGACCGCCAGTGGATGCCAGTGCCCGACGATGCACAAAACTTGAAGACAGACGAATTCAGTTAGGAACATTCCAATGGAGGCCGAAACTGATCATAACTACCATTGAGTTCCAGTTGCAAAGACACTAAGTGCCCAAAAGTAAATGCCAGCACCCGCCCACACCGGAAGTAATCACCTAAAATTCAGGACTAATCGTCAGTGACCACCAATGACTTCTGCTAGCTCTCACTACTAGACACTGTTCGAGAGTTGAAAACAGATAATTTCATTTCGTTACTAGCCACCAGAGCCCGCTATTTTTCCGGCCTGGCAGTGGCCCCCACAATCAACCGTAGCTTAATTTGTTGTTGTTATACTTAAACCATGCAACACTGGTACAGGGATTCTGCTAATATATATATATATATATATATATATATATATAAAGGTATATATATAGAAATATGTATATAAAATTAGTATTTATATATATAGTAGTTTCATACAGTTTAGTATATATACACACACATATATATATATACTAAACTATATAAAACTACTACATATATGTGTGTATATACATACTAAACTAAACCATATATATACACACACGCACACACACGCACACACACACAAACACACACACACACACACACACTAAACTACCGTGACCTGTTAATCAGTATGGTATTACAAAAGATAAATGCGAGCATGAAAAGTAATATGGTTAAGCTTAAACATTGAAAAGTAAAGGACTAGTTATTTTAACTCAGAAAGAAAGGGACAATATATTCTAGTAAAAGACATTTATGGCTTTAAATATTGCAGCATTAAGAATTGATGTTATAAATTGAACTAAAAAATAACTCAGTTTCACTTGTTACTTTTCTTTTCGAGACGGCTGTTAATGAGTAGCAACTGTAGTCGCTGTAGCGGCGTGGTTGCTATGATAACCAGTTATAAAAAGCGTCGCTCACCTCCTTACATATATTTACGATTTTGAACACCAGAAAATTCACCATAACTTTTGTTTTACTGAACAAAAATTGAAAATATTTTTTAACAATATAGCTGAGAAGGTAATCTATAAACTGTGGAAATTTGATTTGAGATGGCATGATGTGGCCCTCACTCAAAACCACACCAAAGACAATAACCGTGTCCAGAAACTTTGTTTTTATAACCCTGGGCACGCCCCTGTTAATCGTGTCAATCTAGCGATGCATTTTGAGGCTTCTAAAAATGGGTCTGTTGTCATAACTTGGATCGGTTGAAAGACTGAGTTGTACAGCATCTCTGATCTCGGTCATTGAACATTGTGTTACTTCCACACATGATAGAAGGCTCATATCGCTCTTAGGATTTGTACACAACTGGTCCAATAAGAAGAACATAACTAGAGAAAAAGTTAAGAAATCATGAACTTGTAAACAAAAAAAGCTAGAAATTATAACTAAATGCAGATTGAATTTAGCTACAAATGCACAGCTGATAAGCGTATGTGTGTATTTTTTATACATTTTTATTTATACAATCTTTTCCCACCTTATTAGCATATGATTTAGCTATATACTGAAATATGCCGATCTTTTTCAGAAAAAATTCTGAGTATCAAGGCGAATATTAAATAAATAAACGGCTGAACATATTCTTTGGCATTATTTTATAAGCCCACTAAGAATTTATTATATTAACAATAACAAAAATACTGCCGAAATTGCATATATATTTGTCAATTTGTAGTCTACAGACTCGAAATTTGATATATAGGGTACTAACATTTGGGAAAATCGATGTGATCGGTTTTCGACCAGAAATTTGGCTTTTAAGGAGTCAAAGTTCAAGAATTTTCCCTTTGAGAACAGTTTCGTGTCTAAACACTTGAAATTTTAGATATAGGTTCCTTGGACATGGATCTAACTTAATAACTTGATTTGAGCTCAAAATAATAAATTGAATAATAATTTTAAGGGGCTATAATAGGGGTCACAGTTAAAAAGAAAACTGACCTTTACGGTCTCTACCAAATTACTAAGACAATGTCTGGTCTAAACATGTGAGATTTACATAAAGAGTATTCAGAGATAGGACAAGCTTTTTCATCGGTTTGGATGGAAAAATTTTAGTTACCAATATATAAATATATGTATGTATGTTTGCATGTCTGCCTAAAACTTTCGGCAGAAGCGACGGATTTTACCAGGATCAGTATCGTTTTAAAGTTCGACCTTTCATACAAATATCGAAAAATTTAGCTAAAAACACTAATATCTTCACCTTCAGCTAGGACTTTTCTACAGAGAGAGAGAGAGAGAGAGAGAGAGAGAGAGAGAGAGAGAGAGAGAGAGAGAGAGAGAGAGAGAACTTATATATATATATATGCCAACACAGAATATTTTCTGGTTAATAATTGATAAAAAAAGAAGTAAAAAAATGATAAAAAATATTTTAAAGAAAAGAGTATATGGAGTTAGTTCCAGAAATGGCTGAAGCAGTTTTCGATCTGAAAATTACTTTATTTCTATATGTTTTTAAGAGAGGGAATATACAGAGTTAGTCTCGGAAATGGCTGAAGCAGATGGAACGAGATAACAAGTTGCCTTTCTTACATTGACGTCATTGCGACGACACGCATCTCTATGTAAAGGTCTGCTAAAATCTGCAGTAAAATCAAAAGGAAATGCCTGTAACTTTCCTCCATATTTCCTAACATGGTCTTTCACAGTAATCGTTCCTCCCATCATGAAAACAAGTGGACTCACCATCGCGAATGCTTAGGACATCGGAACGTCCCTCGCCTCGTCCGACTTCCTCCACTAACAGATTTTTCGACCTTTACGTTATAATAATTTTTTCCGCTTACATTTTTTAAAATGACATACCAATCTAATAATGCTGCATATCATCTGAGATTAGTACGAGGCTATACGCACGGAATTCTAGTTCCAATAATTTTGTTTTTAAGGGTTTTTTTTCGGCGAATCATTACATTTTTTCTCACGCACCGCTCGCAATCCGTAATCTTTGGTATATTTGGGTGCACTTCAAAGACCATCAAATATTGATTTAAAAAAGTATTTTATACCAAAATAAAACAAACGAGAAGAACGAAAAAAACAAAATCTTGAAAAATTCATGAAAATTTAACGTTAACGATGATAGTCAGAGAAATATTCCCATTCAAAACATTTGACACTACGTTGTTAGATTATCAAGACGAGGTATATATATATATATATATATATATATATATATATATATATATATATATATATATATATATATATATGCCGTGCCGTCTTGATAATCTCGCAACGTAGTACAACTATTTTAAAGGCTATATATATATATATATATATATATATATATATATATATATACAGAAATCCACATACATATTGTTTCGCAGTATCACAACTCATCAGTGCGGCTAGACTAACACCCATCCCTAGCACGCACACACACACACACACACACACAAGCAAAAATATCCGTCGTTGACTGGGTTCAAAAACAGTCTAGAGAAAATGGACTCTGCTGTATGAAAGTATGATAGGTTATGAAAAGGAAGGATTGTAATGAGATAGCTTCGAATTTGGGGGTATCAAAACCAAAGCAAAATATGATGAAAATAAAAATGAAATAGATAAACCCCATAATTTATTATACCATACCTGTTGACACTGAAACACTTATCACAATATTCTGTGAATCTATATTAAAAATAAAACTTGTTAAACTTTGTTCTATGGAGACCAGGCGCGAACGTAGACTCCACAATTTTATTATACCATCCTTATTTAAGTTAAAACATACTTATCAAAGTATTCTTATGTACATTATATCAAAAACACTTGTAATGGTTTTTTTTTTAAATTTTTAAATTTTTTATTTCTATACTTTGTGGACTAGGCGCGAACATAGACCCCCAATTTTAATGAAACACTGTTCTGCCAGATCAAACATACCCATTTTTGTGTCTCGATACATCTTCTATCATTATATGTGATCAGTTTTCTATAATAGTCAACCATATAGGAACCTATTGGTGACCAGACACATACACACACACCCACACACACAGACATTCAGCTTTATACTATAATATATATATATATATATATATACACGCACACACACACACAAACGCACATACATACACCCCCCATATATATATACACTAGCTAGGCGCCCGGCCTTGCCCGATCGTCCAATACGCTTAAACGTGATATTTTAATTTATGCAGATTTCGTGTGTATTATTATAGAATCACTCCTCTATTGGTTATTAGAGATATTTTACCCGATGGAAAAAAATAAAATATAAATTTAAAAAAATAATGATAATGTCGTGCATCAAATTTCCTCTGTGTTTGGTTGGTTGTTTGGTTGTTTTTGTTTTACGGCATATCAACCCTTTTCGGGTTATTTAATGCCGAATCCAAAGATTTTGAAGAAAAAAATTTTTAATAGAATATATTTGTTGTTTTCACGTCGGTTTCTATTCGACCCATAGTTCGGACCCTAATAGGTACTACCACTCCGGGTCAGAGTGGACCTGGGAGCAATGGTAATTAAAGGGTTGCTTCACACTCCCCAAAGCCCACAAGCTGGGGCCTCACCACTGGATATAGTTTAGGTCATAACCAGGACCCCATTTAGGGACTTTTACCCTCTGCAGGGGGTCAGTTGACGTATTCTAATGCCCCAACCGACAGGGCCCCTCTGTGTTTGTTTACAATATATTCTTTTTATATTTTGTTTGTTTCTTCAGTGTCTTTTGGTGTGGTGCTTTATGTATTTTTCAATTTTTTTTTGTGTTATTATCACTCTTCTATACAACCAGCCCTTTTCCTTCATCTTTCCTTTTTACATGGAGTCTGTCACTATCATCATTTAAGTGTAGTGCATACTCATGAGTTACCTTGTCTTCTAGTAGAAATGCCTCAGAGTTTTAGTCACACCCATAAGCGGTCCAGAGTACTGCCCATGTGTTTATACCTTTAATTAGGTTTCTGCTATATAGTTTATTTGCGAGAAGTTTTCTTTCTCTTCTGAAGTATTCTTTTCCAATGTTCTCTTTCATTTCTGTTGCTTTGATAGTGCCTGCTTCCAGAATTTCAAATATTTCTAGCTATCATGTTTACCTAATACTCTTATTTCTGTTAGATTTAGTAGCGCCCTACTTTCTGTTGCTTCTGGTTTTCCCCTTCCCATGATCAGCAGTGCAATCCATACCAAATTCCATTCGGACACCCTGACTTAAGATTCTGGAACATGTTTAATATTATAAACAAACGCGTAGAAAGCAGTAAATTTATAGTATCTTTCCAGATTCATTGGCATCAGATGTAATGCCGTATGGTGTCAAAAAGCAAGTTCCGAGTTGCGTGAACAGACTGCATTTTTACGTTAAATTGTAAATGGTGTCATACACTTAAACTGTTGATTTATTTGTTTATCCTGGTGCACGCGCGTGCGCGCACACACGCACACACAATATATATATATACATATATATATGTATATATATGTATATATATAAATATATATATATATATGTATATTTATATGTGTGTGTATATATATATATATATATATATATATATATACTCTATGAACTCTATGAACCTATCAAATTGATGCATATCCTTTTGACTCGCATATACGTATTTTAACAATCGTTTACTAGGCTATAAGTGTTACTTGCAGACTTCTAAATAAGCATATCTGCAAATAACATTGAAACGTTTGGATTATTTCATGATTGCGAAAGATCAACTTAGCATGAATGTACTTACGTGTAAAAATTTGTAGCGAAATTTGGTCTCTACGCAAACACTGGAAAAGAAATAATATTTGACGTAAATGGAAACAATTATTGCTAAATAAAAAACAGTACAGACATGAAAACTGTGTACGAGAAATTGACTTAAGGTTATTGATAACAGTTAGGGGCCGTCAAAATTTAGATGCCTCTAAAAGTTTCTTGTCTGGCTTACGGTATAGAGCGGACCAGGCTTCAAGAAATAGATCGAAAAGGAGGGGATAATGCCCGAGAGCTGGACTATACAGTCCCTTAATTAAAACATTTAATAACATAAAAAGTCCCTTAATTAGAATATTTAATAATATAAAAATGTTGTTACTTGTCTTTAAAATAATTAAAAATGTTTATTTCGTTAGAGTATGTACAACACAAGTATGAAGGGAGTAAGGGGCGTTCCAAAAGTACTCTCTCCTGCTTTGAATCCGTCCAAATAGATAAGAAAAGATTGCAAATGGCATTGTTATGATAACTGAACTTATGCATTTATGACCTAAAAATTTTATCTTTATAACAGATACTATTAGTATGCGATTTTAAAAAAGCAACGCCTGTTATGATCGTGTGTCAGAAGTAAAGAGGTCTCATTACTGTACTGTTGTTCATTGAGTATGGTGGTCATTATGTAGAACAAATCTGGAACTCAAAAGGTCGCTTAATTTAATCGTAGCACTTTGGTTTTCATAGCTCTTCAACATTTAAGTAAAAATAAAAAATAGGCTGTTTTACATTGTAAACAAATGGTATATATGTATATATATATATATATATATATATATATATATATATATATATATATATATATAGGTATGTTTGGTAAAATAGGGGAAAGTGCTCGATTCGTTGGTAGAGCTAAATATGTTTTTATTATTTCAAATTCGGGAGCATTTGCTTAAATCCTTACAAGATTGTTTCTACTGACGGGATAAACAAATTATCCAGCCTATGCCACCAGACAATTTAACCCAAAATAAATTGTAAGAAAAAGATTTTGGATTACATATGGATCTCAGAAACCAAGAGTTTGATTAATGGATAGAGAGGGGAGAGGAGCCGGAGGAGAGAGAGAAAGAAGGAAGGAAAAGGGATGGGGAGAGAAAAAGTATATTTAAATAAAATAAAAAATAAAATTAGAAATTAGAATTCAAAGAAAAGGGAAGGAAAGAAAGTAGATTGTGGATGTCAAGAAGTTGTTTGATAAAAGGGGGAAAAAGGGTAAAATATTTAAAAAAATACAAAGAGGAGATATGTTATTTCAATGAGTTTATGATCTAGTTACGAAGGGTGAAACCCCATACCTGCCCTAAATGTAGAATAGCTTCCAGTGATTACTAAGAGCGGTAGGAGTACGTGTTATTTAGAGGGCCAATGAGGATTACTTCCTCTAAAGATGGTTGCGATTGTGATGATGTTGCTCCTAGGATGCAATGTCGGTTATTAATATAATGACTAAATAGTCTCGACATAATAAATTTGTATGTGGAATCTGTTGTTGGAAACCTACGGTAATTTAGTCCAGAGGAAAATTTCTGCAACCAAAATATAATATTATATATAGAGAGAGAGAAAGAGAGAAAGAGAGAAAGAGAGAGAGAGAGAGGACCGCTCAATGCTGCCGAATCGTGAAACACGCTTAAATATAATATTTAAATTTATGCAGATTTCGTATTTATCATTATTGATTATTATATTGTACACAATATTTAATTGGTCCGCCTGACTTGAGTTCAATAAGCTAGTATTGACACCTAAGCATGTAGCTTTCCAGCTTTATTTGTTAACGTCTAGTATAAGACTATACGTATATAAAACTTTTTAAAAAATACGTTATTAAAGATAAATGTATATTTGCGTATGCGTGGAAATAACACATTTACTCGACTTACACCTGCTAAGATTTCAAGTTTTTTCAATTAACATCTATTTTTATCGACTAAAAAACAACGTGAATTTGTTCAACAGATCCGAATCCTCTACATATCAAGTTTCTATTCAGTACACCAAAGTAACACGAATTAGGTTGATAGAAGCCGTTCATCAGGCAGACAATATATATATATATATATATTATTATTATTATTATTATTATTATTAACGACAGCTGAAACATTGTTCTTGTTCGAATAAACTTTGATAAAACGAGCAAATGTTTTATTTATATTACATAGAATTGTATATGAAACCGAATTAAATAAACCCGGTTCAATTGTTATGTAAAATTACTTACGAGGTGCTTTTAATAATCCTCCCACACCTCTCATCATTCCTCACAGACTCAATGCCTTGCTTGAATCTCTTATGCCACTTAAAAACTGATGGCCGATTCATGCAAGACGGCCCAAAACATATAATACGTTTCTATGGCATTTTCAAAATTTAAAACAAAGTGTATTGCATTTCGTTCATTTAATGTGCCCTCACGTCCATTTTTAAATTCATTAGCAATGACAATGAAGCTTTAGTAGGGTGTATTTCATTTCTGCTTTAGCTGTTCTTTTGAACCTGAAATCATAATCGGTGGGTGGTGGGGTCTTGTTAATTCTTGCATAGTTAAGTTGACGAAAACCTATTTGGGGGATGCTATGTTTCTATAGTTTTGTTTTTTCACTTTTCGGCTTCTTCAACTTTTTACATGGAATGGGTTAATTTTTACATTAGATCCAACTCCAAAATTTCCTTGATAATAACGAATTTTATAATTTTCCAGTATACTCATAAAAACAAGGTCATTTATATTTGGCGTAGACAGGTAGTTTTCAAGATATAAATAACCGCATTCTCCACTGTAATTCACTTGCGGAGGTTTGGGGTGTCTATTTCGACAGCTGTTCTTATCATGGGGATGTTGAAGGGTCTATTCCGATGTTTCCATCGGGCAATGCCGGCTAATGGAGCCTGCTTGTTTCTAATAAAAAAGGACTGCATAATTTACGTGCAACTGAATTTGGGAATATCACAAATTATAACATTTATAACATGCCTATAGATTTAAACACACACACATATATATATATATACATGAATATATATTAAAGAAGTGCCTCTGTAATAATAAATATGAAATCTGCATGAATTAAAGTATAAATGTACTTTACGAGCGGGAAAGGCCGGGAACCCGTTCCCCTCCACTAATCTCTAATAGATAAATATAATAATCCATACATGCAAGAAAACATTTTAGAATATCGATTATAAAAGTCTCTGCACGTAGGGCCATATAATGAAGCAAGCGTTGCATTATATCAACCGCACGTCTCCTGAACAGACATGCCTCGAGTTTTTTGGCTAGACGATATATAGGTGGATGGTAAACAAGGCCGAGATAAGCAGATCTATGTATAAAAGCCTGTAAGAAATAACAATTAAACAGAAGAACAGTGTTTGCGTATTTTGTTCAGATCAAAAAATATCTTCAGAAAATCTTTACTTTTTCTGAAGATATTCGAGCAAAACTGATAAAATCTACCGTTTAACATTTATTCTCTCCATGTGTTACATTTTTCTCTTCTATCCCACATATATTTTATCTCTACGACATTCCATTTTATCATATATATATATACACATATATATATATATATATATATATATACATATATATATATATATAAAAGTGAAAGTGTCTGTCTGTCTGTGTATGTCTGTGTGTGTACATACAAATACGCCATAACTCTGTCAATTTTTAGTATACAGGCTCGAAATTTGATATACAGTGTACTGAGATTTGGGAAATCGATGTGATCGGTTTTTGGCCAGAAAGTTGGCGATTAAGGGGTCAAAGTTCAACACTTTGCCCTTTGAGCACTCTACCAAACTCCTTCGCCAATTTTGGGTCTACAGACTTGAAATTTTAGATATAGGTTCCTTGGACATGGATCTTACTTAATAACTCAATTTGAGCCAAAAACAATAAAATTTAAGGGGTCATGATAGAGTCAAAGTTTAAAAAATTGACAGCATTTTTTTTTTTGCTCAGCATCCACCTACAAATACACGGGCAACGCCGGGCACCCATGCTAGTAAATCTATAAAAGTGAACATGTCTGTGTGTGTCTGTGTGTGTGTCTGTCTGTCTGCGTACATTTCCCTACGCAATAACTCTGTCAATTTTTAGTCTACAGACTCGAACTTTGATATACAGGGTACTGAGATTTGGGAAAATCTATGTGATCGGTTTTCGGCCAGAAATTTGGCTGTTAAGGGGTCAAAATTGAACGATTTTCCCTTTGAGAACTCTACCAAACTCCGTCGACAATTTTGGGTCTAAACAATTGAAATTTTAGATATAGGTTCCTTGGACATGGATCTAACTTAATTACTTTATTTGATCCCAAAACAATAAATGTTAAGGGGTAATAATAGGGTACAAAGTTAAAAAAAAAATGACCTCTGCTGTCTCTACGAAATTACTCGGACAATTTCTGGTCTAAACATTTGAAATTTTGCATAAAGGATATTCAGAAATAGAGCAAGCTTTTTCATCGGTTTGGGTCGAAAATTTTCAGTTGCCAATATACAAATGTATGTATGTTTGCATGTGTGCGTAATAGTTTCGACAAAAGCGACAGATTTTACCAAGATTAGTATCGTTTTAAAGTTCGACCTTTCATACGAAAAATATCGAAAAATTGGCTAAAAACATTAACATTTTCACCTTCAACTAGGCACTTTTCTACGGGGGGGGGGTCTTTTTTAAAAAGTTATCCTCTCCTTTCGATTGTCTAGCCTTAATTTAAACGAGAGTCACGTCGGGTTTGGCGGTGGTCGTAATCGCAAAGACGTCAGGTTTTTTTCCCCCTGTTCTTTTCCTCCTTCGCGACACAGGTTCGAGCCTGCCTTCCTAATACCACTTTTTTTTCTTTTTGCTCAACATACACATCCAAACACCCAGGCAACGCCGGGCTAAAATGCTAGTATATCTATAAAAGTGAACGTGTGTGTGCGTGTACATTTCCCTAAGCAATAACTCTGTCAATTTTAAGTCTACAGACTCGAAATTTGATATACAGGGTACTGAGATTTGAGAAAATTTTGCGATCGGTCTTCAGCCAGATATTTGGCTGTTAAGGGGTCAAAGTTAAACTATTTGACCTTTAAGAACTCTACCAAACTCTTCCGACAATTTTGGGTCTAAACACTTGAAATATTAGATATAGGGTCCTTGCACATGCAATTAACATAATAACTCGATTTGAGCCCAAAACAATAAATGTTAAAGGGTGATCCTAGGGGTCAAAGTTAAAAAAAATTGACCGCTTTTTTTCTTTTTTTGCTCAACATACACCTCCAAACACTCGGGCAACGCCGGGCTGAAATGCTAGTATATATATATGCATACTTTTATATATATATATATATATATATATATATATATATATATATATATATATATATATATATGATGCAACAGTTCAGTCTGGAAAGACAAAGGATACCTCCTGTAGAGGCAAGCTGCGCATGCAATTGTGATGCAAGTGTTGCGTAATCCTCGTCGACACCTCTCCTGAAGCGGCACTTCTTGAGTCTAGTGGAAAAGAGACGTCCATGACGACTGGAAACAATGGCGAGATAAGCGGTGAGCACATATAACATCTGAATGTCCCAAATGGTTACCCATTTAATACTAACCAAGTTCAATCTTGCTTAATCTCGGTGATTCAGCGGGAACCGGTGTGTCAAGATTAGTATGACGTGTGTATAGGAATATATATATATATATATATATATATATATATATATATATATATATATATATATATATATATATATTACGAAGAATAAACACAGATGGCTCAAATATGTTTATAAGATTCTAATTTAATTTTTG
This sequence comes from Euprymna scolopes, assembly GCF_053919585.1. Classification (NCBI taxonomy): domain Eukaryota; kingdom Metazoa; phylum Mollusca; class Cephalopoda; order Sepiida; family Sepiolidae; genus Euprymna; species Euprymna scolopes. The sequence goes on from NC_136494.1 coordinate 55,822,417, forward strand.
CTTACAACAGTGAAACTAGTGTAAAAATTCAACTGGTAATTTTTCCCATATTTCAAGCATATATTCATTCGAATATTATCGCAAATAACTTTCTCGCAACAATCCTTTAATATTGAATTCTTGCTGATAACAATTGTCAGTTTTGTCTTGAATTACTATTATAATTATTATTATAATTATTACTATAAAGTTATAAAAAAAAAACTCTAGTATTCCAGTCATAACTGTGCTCTTCCAACGAAGATCAGGATGGTGCTTATTCTTCTCTGTCCATCTGCCCATTAGTGCCTGTGTGTGAGTCTCAGATGATCTACAAAAAAGCGTACAAACTTGGCAAGAGTGTAGATTGTTGAAGCATATGGAAGGGACGGCGGGCGATACTTTATTTCTTTCACTAGTTTAACGCAGTTTGACGCAGTTTGACGCTGTTTGATACTGCATATCTCACAATGCTATTGAAGAATATAGACTTTTATTCATTGCGATCAATCACAGTCTTCACTGGCAGCGGTGTTTATTTCAGCAGCAAATAGTTTGCTTTTTAATTTGTCCTTGTACCTTAGTAACGGTCGGCCTACTGTCCTGTGACCATTGTCAAGTTGACTGTATGTCAACCTTTTGGGGATTTTTCCCTCTTGCATACGCAACAATTGGCCAGTCAGCGCATTTGTGATTTCATAAGAAAGGGCTTGATACCATCAATGCCGCACATGGTGAAAAGGTCAGCAGTTGCAATCCTGTCGCTTAAACTAACTCCACAAATTTCTCGACGACAACATTTGTGAAAAACATTCTACTATTGAATTTGTCTTTTTTACATTGTCCAAGACTCTGAGATATACAAGAGTGTTGTAAGAACCAGAGACTTGTAGATCTGTATCTTCGTTTGAAATTAAATACCCTGAATTTTTTAAAGTCAATGGTGAAGTTACCCGAAGGCACTAGAAGCTGTTGAATATTATTGACTATTTCATCATTAATCATCCATCTAATGTTTAATTTACTTCCGAAGTAGTTGGAGTTCTTGACATATTTCAAACTATGACGGTAAACTTGAATTGGCACTTCGGGAACGCATGCACCGGCGGGTTCTGCTTGATTACCACATTTTGTTTGGTACTGCGGCTGGCTGTAGAACAACTTTAGTTTTTGTTATGCTTATGGTTAATCCGAATGACTTGCACACATCAGAGAACTTTTTTATAAGACATTGAGCTTCCTTGAACGAAGTAGCCACAAATGCAGCATAATCTGCGAACAGTAAGTCCCAAATTATACTGGTTCTAGTGAGAGTTTTAGCTTTAAACCTTCGATGATTAAGGCCACTACTAATTTAAATTTTCACTCCATCTTCCGTTCCAGCAAAAACACCCCCATATATATATATATATATATAAATGAAAAGTTTGGTTTGTTAGTTTTTGAAAAATAAAGAACCACTGACCCGATTGCTTCGACATTTTGGTATATTATTTTCAGTTTACTCATGCGTGTTTTTTATATATTTCTTTTTAATTATAACATTATACTTAATTTTTATTTAATAAATTAAATGGTTTTATTTGCTAAAATCTGGCCATTTTTTTTATTTAGGGAAAAATCAGCATCATCGCCCACAGTCACGTGACATCACTAAAAGGAACTGTTCGTCTCGCTTCATGTGTTTACAATATGGGTAAATTTTAAATAGATAACATTTAATCACGTGATTATTGAAAATGTAATAATGTGATTAAAATTTAATTGGAATTAACCACAGGTGGTCGCTTTCCTGTCAAATATTCATCGAAAATGTCGACATATCCAATGTGAACGGTGAGTTGGACTTATGTAAAAAAGAACAAAAAAAAAAAAAAAAAAAAAGATATACCAAATTGATTTTTTGATTTAAAATTAAATTATTTCATTTTTGTTAATGCAATTTTATTTTTATAAATAAAAATAAATAAAGTTCGATTGATGAATGTTATTCTTTCGATCAAATTCGTTTTTAGGGATAGAATTAAAAAAGAAACGATCAAAATAGAACGAAATTTAAATTTTCGTTCCATTTTTACAACAACCCTAAAACAGCTCATAGTCCACAATTTTTACCCTAAAGCATAAACATCTAGATATACTTACGTTATATTAAAAACTGGGCGATCCCTAAAAATCTGGTATCTGAGTGTCAAATCAATAATAATCTGCTTAAAATATTGCAAAAAAGGCGGACGTTAGCGAGATTGCCCCCCCTGCTAAATTCCACACGTTTCACTTTTTAAAAACCTTTTTCCTGTTAATATCATCGATGCCATACTTAAGTTTTAGACTATAAGAAAAAAATTGAAAAAAACATTTTTTATAACTTTTCACGTGGAGGTTCATTTTTCAATTATGACATTGTACTAAATTGAATACGAAATTTATTGAAAACTGAACCCTCACGTGAAGTTATAAAAATGTTCTTTCAAAATTTTTTATGATCTGTAACTTAAGTCTGTAATAACAAGCAAAAAAGTTTTTAAAAAATGTGAAAATTGTGGAATTTAGGGGAGGGGTGAATCTCCCCCCAAAAATCCTCTCTCAATAATACGAGCAATAATTGATGTCGTGTTTCCAATAAGGGGAATAGATTCACTGGGACTTTATATTAGAAACTGAGCGCCCTTAAAAATATTTAATTATTGAATGTTTTGCATTTTAGTTAAATTTATTAGTTTGCAATCGCTGATAATTTACTCCAAAAATTGAAAAAAAGACGAAATTAGAAAGAATGGTACTCTTCCAGATTGTGATCTGAATACTCGGGCTAGACCAGCTATTACCAGATTAAGCCGAGGCTTCTTCAAATGTTGAAACATTGAATCGACATTTTTGCATAATTAATGGGGGTGTGACAAAAAATAATTTGTACATTTTCTTGAAAATAAAAACATTCTGTATTTTCATCTAACAATTTACAGTTTTCGTAAAAAGCATTCATCTTTTCTTATAATAAAAAATCTTATTTGCAAAGAGAAACGTTTATGACAATTTTCTGTAAAAAATGAAAGTTTTCTTGGAAAAAACTTTCACCTAACCTTACGGTAAAAAAATTCAATTTTTTATAAAACAATTGCGAAAAAAATGTAACTAAACAATATAAAATGCGACTTTTCTGGAAAAAAATATAGTCAGTAAATTTGCAGCAGGTTTTTGTTATTTCATATTAACTTATTTCTATTTTTTCCAGTTTGTTTTGAAATTCGTCTGATTCTGTTACTTTGCTCGGCTTCTCTGGTGACTGCCGGCCAAGCCCGAATCATAATTGAAAAATCCCGAGGATGTGGGTCAAGTAATGCAAGTGTACCAAAAAATATATGAGGTTTTTCATTGTACAAATCTGCCGATAAAAAGGGCACTTCTTTATTATTGTAATGAAATCGGCCAGCTGAAAAGTTGGTATTTTATTAAAAAAAAAAAAAAAAACATGATAACTCCTCACATTTTTTGTCAATCACAACAATAACCAATGTAATATAACTAATTGTCGTGTCACAATTATTTCGATTTTCAATGATTACACGGTTATATTTGTTTGGTCACGTGACATGTAACGTAAACACAAAAGAAATAGGTAAAATTTCTAATTTTTTCGAAAACTATTTAATTTAATCATTAATTTCTCCCTCATCGTTTTTCGTAAGTTTTGGTTATTTTCATTACTGTGACATGACAGTTCAGTAGATATTATTGCTTTCACTTGAAAATCAATATTTCGATTTGTGAATTAGCAACAATAAAGAAAAAGCACCAAAATGTTTACGCATATTCTCATTAATTATATTTGAAAGCAATATATTATAGTTTCTTGGAATAAAACAAAAACAACAGTTTACCAAACTATTTTTTTTCTTTGAAATCTTATACAACCTTCAATCTGTAGTTTAATGGAGTCGTAAATGATTGTACAGATTCTAAAAACAACCTTTTCTCCTTTTATAACTACAAAAAACCTTTTTCAAACTACGATTGCAATGACAATAAAATTCCGTACTACCATATATATATATATATATATATATATATATATATATATATATATATATATATATATGTTTTATAATTTTATTGTAAACACAAAAATGTTCGCAATTATTTATATAAAAGGATAAATATTTACATTTATTCAATAACATTTTGGAAAATTTCATATAAATGTATTTATCTTTTAAATGAAGAAATAAATTTGCCCAAACGATAGTTGCTCGTTAGTTTTACAAATTTATTCAGTGGATGTAAAAACAGTAAAAGAAATGTGGTGTCGATCGCTAAAGAGAGAGAAGAGTCAGTTTCTCTCTCCGTTTTCTCTATGTGGCATTGCTAACGGGTGAGACGGAGCAGTACACACACTCACACACACAAACACACACACATACACACACACACGTATATATATATATATATATATATATATATATATATATATATATATATATATATATATATAAGTGAACGTGTCTGTGTGTCTGTGTACATTTTCCTACGCAATAACTCTGTCAATTTTTAGTCTACAGACTCGAAATTTGATATACAGTGTACTGAGATTTTGGAATATCGATGTGATCGGGTTTCGGCCAGAAATTTTGCTGTGAAGGGGTCAAAGTTCAACGATTTTCCCTTTGAAAACTCTACCAAACTCCTCCGACAATTTTGGGTCTAAAGACTTGAAATTTTAGATATAGGTTCCTTATAACTCGATTTGAGCCCAAAACAATAAATGTTAAGGGGATATAATAGGCGACAAAGTTAAAAAATTTACCTTTTTTTTTTTTGCTCAGCATACACCTCCAAACACCCAGGCATCGCCGGGAACCCATGCTAGTAATATATATATATATATATATATATATATATATATATATATATATATATACAGAGAGAGAGAGAGAGAGAGAGAGAGAGGGAGAGAGAGAGAAAGAAAAAGAGATGTGTTTGTAGTTTATATGTGAACCTGTCTTGTTTGAATCTTTAACTAACTATATATATATATATATATATATATATATATATATATATATATATATATATATATATATATATATATATAAAGAGAGAGAGAGAGAGAGAGCGAGAGATGTAAAAATAAAAGAACAGGCGAAGGATATATTAAATAAAGGGGGGTCGTGTGTCTTTCTGTCTGTGTCTGGCGTAGTTAAAGCTAAGACAAAACGACGCCAGCAACAGGTCGCTTAAACCTGTTCGACTCCCTTCCTACCATACACACGCACCTGTGTTTCGACGCACAAAACAACCCACAGCGCGTCAAGTCGCCTTTTTCTCTCCAGTCACATATGGAATGCAGCAGTGTAAACAGCGTTTATAGATGCAATAACGAATATTTGAAACTATCTGTACAACTATTCCTCGATTAAAACACACACTTATATATAGTTACGGGTGGCCAAAATCACCTAATACTCTTTCCATCTGTCCATAACATTAGCCAAATTTAATAATAACTTCGACAGTTCCTATTTAATTGCCTCTTCACAAACGTATAGTTAGACACAAGGGTTTTAATGTGGGGAAAATACAGCTTCCGTAAAGATCTTGGGAATACATTTAAATAAAAAATATAACTCAGTCTAGAAGGATCTGTCCATTATAACCCATCTAACAATTTTGAAAATTTATCTATTTCGGAAAAGATAAATACATCTAGTCGAAATAAATTAGGCATAAGACTAACAAAGTGGGGGAGAGACGGGTCAGGGGTCAACCACTCTGTCTATTCCCCAAACTATTTAAATTCACCACAACAACATTTAACGTATGAACCTAAATTATCTAAAATTCCCCAGATGTTATGAAATGTGATCTGTGTACAGCAATTTTATTTTGTATAAAAATTTTTAAAAATATTTTTTATGTATGTCTGAATGAATTAATAAAAATGTTTATGATCAAAAAAATCGTATAATGCATACAATGCAAAGGGGAGCAGTGGAATGCTTAAAAACAAGCGAAAATAAAGAAAAACAAATGAACCAAATAAAATACTAGGCCGTATGGGTTAGTAGGACCCTTCCATCCCTAACTAGATCATAAATTGTTCACTGTTTTTCGACAAGAATTGAAAACAACAGAATTCATAAATGAGAGTGGGGGGTACTAAATGGATAAAAGAAATGTGGGAGCGAGTTCTAAGTAGATGGTGCCCTTCAAGCCTGGGGAAGAAAATAATTCTGAGGGAGAATATTCTGAAAACACTTTAATATCGAAAAAGTAAATATGGGGACAGGAAACCATTATGTCACTAACTAAGGGACTTTGATATATTCTTTTAGGTCTTGTTAGATCAAAACTCGGCGCAAGCTATGCGTAGGCATCTCAGGAAATAGAATACCGCAGGATTAGCGGATACTGTCGATTAGCAGTTCAGGCGTAAACTGTCCGTTGCACGGAACTCTTCAGACATCCAAAAGGAAGGTTAGCTGGGACCTATAAAATTAAGTCTGGGCGTAAATATGAACCCATCCTTCGCATTTGACTTTCAGCAGTTGGAAGGAGTCATATTCCACTTCCACAAGTTTCCAGCCTGGTCAGGCTTTGTGTTGACGCACGAATATTGTGAGGAAGGAGGCTTGAGGGAAGTTCGGTTGGTCGATATCAAGATGTTGACATCAGTACGAAACTGGTCGAAGTTGTCTCTGTTGGGATGCCACAAGAAATTTTGGAGAACAATGCCAGAGTTTTCTGCGCCAGGGAGAGGGACAGTCAATCGCTTGTTGACGACAACGCTGGAGGAGAGGAAATGTTCGCCACATTCCCCTGAATGCTAGCGACAAAAACTGCTCCTTTTTTGCGTTTTCGGCGAAGCAGTAACTTTTCTTCTTTTAGACCTGGATCGTCTTGCTGTAGCTGGAGCCGGAATTTCCATTTATTTTTCACTCTCAAAACTGCTACAAGAAAGATCCAGGTGCAACAGTTTCCAGTCGATGGGGTCTGTAACTATCCTGCTCGACATCCGGCCTGCACCAAAGCTCGGATTCATCCTCCCCTCTTCCGTTCTGTTCCCAACTCAAGATCATTTTTAAATATTGATTTGCAAAATATATAGAAATTTTACAATCTGAACAAATTAGGCACAAAGCCAATCAAAAGTGTGGCGATAATTGGTCACAAGTACTTAAAATTTGCTATCCTACTCTTAACTAGAAATATCTCAGTCACCACATGTCACATTCACTCCAGGCGCTGTACAATTTGAACTTGGCCATTTCGACAAAAATTTTGTCTGCCCTTCGGAATTGTATCCCGTCTAATAATATTAAAACGATAGTGATAATGGGTACGTAACGTAGAATATAAAATGGATACAATTAAATGATGATTTTAGATGACCATAAAATCAGCAGAGAAGAAAATAACCGAATATCTAGAAGAAACGAGCTGAATAAGGAACGAAGAGAGATACTATGCGATAAGGACATACAAAGGTGCGTATCTGCCGGAGTATCCAGTCATGTAACATGTAAAGTTTTACTGTGACATTTTAATGTTTGACCTCGCTAGCAATTAAGCTGACGAATCATACTTTGATTCTGTCTAGGTAATTTTCTTTCGTATAGTGCCATTTTATTGGCACTATATGATGTACTTTGTTACAGTTTATTTTTTTAATGATGATAGACAACTATGATGTGGAAGGATGTTTTTCAAATATGTCTAAGAAACTCAAAACCAACAAAGGAAATAATAAATATATTTAATTACAAAATATAAATTAGTTGCCTTTTTTATAAGGTTTTTCTTTTGCATGAGTTAAAAAAATTGCGGTAACTACAAGAAATAATAAAAGAATGACTTAATATTTATTAGGCAACGGTGATCTAATGGAAACCGATGAGTTAGTGTGATTATGCTGTATATATATATATATATATATATATATATATATATATATATATATATATATATATATATTGGAGTAGGCTGCCCGGTATTGCCCAGTCGTAGAATATGCTTAAATATGATATTTTGATTAATACAGATTTCGTATTTATTATTATATTATACTGAACCTTGATTTAAAAAGTAAAATAAAATTGTCTATGCGTTTCCATCGAGAATTGAAACCAAAACGTTTAGCTTACTAAACGTTTTGGTTTCAATTCTGGATGTTGTTTGAAAGAAACTGCAAATTAGCTAGATTTTTGCTAATGAATTTAATTACACGACCCATATAAAACAAAGTTATTTTTTTTAAATAAATAGAAAAAAAAACGGTTTTAATATGAATATCAATACATACAAAAACAAATATATAGGAGTATATATATATATATATATATATATATATATATATATATATATATATATATATATATATATATATAATGCTGTACCCGGCCACGCGGTGCTGTAGTTGAGTTTGTTAAAATGGAACACATTCCTCATAAAAATTGCATTTTGTATTGTTTATTTATTTTATTATTTTTGCAATTTTTTTAATCAATAAAAGTTGGGTTTTTTTTCAAAAAAAGGTGAATTTTTACCATAAATTGTTAGGTGAACTATATTTTTTTTTCAGGAAAACTTGCACTTATTTTTAAAAGAAAGTTGGCAGTAAACATTTCTTTTTGAAAACAGAATTTTTGTTATAAAAAGGAAAGATGAATGTTTTATATGAACACTGTAAATAGTTAGGTGAAAGTAGAGAAAAGTTAGATTTTTTTTCAAGAGAATGTATAAATCTTTTTGTCAATAGAAAATAAACGGAAAAAATACTCCCATGATTAATTAATTCTGCAAAAAAATAAATAAAATGTTGGTTTAGTGTTTCAATATTTGAACAACGCTCGGCTGAATCTGGTGATTGCCGGTCGAACCCTAAACTAATTGGATCCGGACGGGGAGGGGGGTTAACTTCTGCATGAGTAACCATTCTTTTTAATTTTGTCTTTTGTTCAATTTTTTGTGTGGGCTTTTAGCGCTAGCAAACTGACAACTTTAACCAAAATGCAAAAAATTCAACAATTAAATAATTTTAATAAGTGCCCAACCCCTAATACAAATCATAGTAAATAAACCCCCCTTATTGGAAACACTGAAAGGAAGGACGAAACCAAATCATTGCCAGTATGTTTGGGAGAGGTTCTATAGGGGTATTAGAAAGTGGCCATTAAAAATGATGATCAGAACCTTAATAATTTAACTTACTATTTTTTGAAGCTTATAACTACTTGAAAATATAATTCAAACCCTAATTTTTTTTCAATTAAAGGAGCAAAGACCAAATTTAAAAAGAAATAACATGTTCTGTAGCAAATTATGCAATATTTGTTTCTTTAAAGCGGGTTTCTTTTAAAAAAAATATAAAGAAAATCAACATATTTTGACTTGCTTATAAATATATGTATATATAAATGCCAAAAAATCACTTACCTAAAAATATTATTAAATGAGTAGTTCCATTCTTCGTTGTTAAGAATTTATCCATATTTATATTTTAAATTCCATGTATTTTTTAAATAAAAGGATTTTTTTAAGCGAGGGTCCTAGAAAATCGCACTTTTGTTACATGTTTTGCGCCAAGCGTTAAATAGCTGCTGCTGCTGCTGCTAAAATGAAATTTATGAAGTATGGTTTCGTCCAAGGGTATAAATAATGTCCCTTTTTATTGCGTCTGTTAACCAAAATTAGCATTTTTCATCCTCCGTAGTTAAAAAAGAAACGCACATTCACTTATAAGTTTTTCCCCTGGAACAAAAAAATCCGCTTCATCGATTTTTTAAAAATTCTTTTAATGAAATACACAAGTTTTTGATTGATATATTTTAATACTTCTTCATCAACTAATTTTTTTTAATATCTAAAAAGAGAAAGCATTCAATGAGATAGAAAAATTTGCCATCAGCGTCTGGTAGTTACTTGACGATGTAAGCATAACATGAGCTTTCATTAAAAAAAATCAACGTGTTTTTAAAAAAAAAGAAGGTTTTCATTTTGGACTTTACAGGTAAATTTCCAAAAAACTATTCTTTTTTTAGTTTTAAGTTAGAATATTTTCTTTATTGATCTTTTATCTTCAATTTGTGATATATAAATCTTTGACACATAAATTAATTATTAAAATTTTGATAAACATTTCAAAATGGGGGTGTGAATTTGAAAAAAAAAACGTTTGTCTAAAATATTATATTTGGTTTATTGGAAAGAGCATAAAATTTCACATTGACCCTGAAAATTGAACCAATAGAAAAATTTTGATAGAGTTTTAAAGTTTAAAAATTGAAAAATATTTAACTCGTAAAATTCTATTGATTTTATTACGTAAAAAATGGCTGCATGAAGGCACGCCGGCATTTTGTAAATACTGTTTTATTTTTAAATAAAAAAATAATATTTCTATTATTTTTTAAACAACTTTAATAGTGTATTTTGAAAGTATATTCCATATAGAAAATAAACAATTCATTTTAAAAAGAGAAATTACGAGTTTTTTTTATATTTTATTCGCAGTTATCTGTTAGGGGTGTCAAAAATTCCTCCAAATTTCTGGTACATCTTGAGGTTCTATTCTTTTTTTCTTTCTTTCTTCTTTTCAATATTTTAAGCAGGTTTGTCACCCATCTAGCAGATTTGGTGCTTCTACACTTTATTGCCGAAATTGGAGACGCCATTTTTTTTCACGCACTTGCTATCCAAATCTAGGGGAGACCTCTGGCCGAACGATTGCTTCCGGAAAGGGAAAGAATAAATTTACCAAAATTTACATTTATTACTGCCGGAAACAATAAATTAAACTAAATAAATTTACCAAAATTAACATTTATTACTTCCAGAAACTTGGTAAACCGATATTACTGAAAAAAAATGAATCTTGACAATTCAAAAACATATTTAAAATTATTTATTTGTTCGAAAAAAAAAGAACAAACAAACAAAAAAACAAAACACACAAACAAAAAAATAAACAAACAAAAAAAAATCTAATAAATGTTTTGGTTTGGTTTTGGTTTTCAAATGGCGCTCGTCCAGGTTAAACTATTATGAATATGTCATTTCAATTTTATGTTTTAATAAAAAAAAATAAAAAAAATGTTCCATGAAAAACTTTCCCGTTCTCATCAATTAAATCGAAACATTTCCAATTAAACAATTACGGATATATGTTCTCTTTCACTTTCTTTATTTACTTTTAAATCAACATTGGATTTTTATAAAATAGTTTTTTTGTTTTTTTTTCGAACAAATAAATAATTTTAAACATTTTTTTTTAATTGTCAAGATTCATTTTCTCCAGTAATATCGGTTTACCAAGTTTCTGGAAGTAATAAATGATAATTATAGTTTAATTTAACGTTTCTGGAAGTAATAAATATTAATTTTGGTAAATTTATTCTTTCCCTTTCCGGAAGCAATCGTTCGGCCATATAATGATGTCTCCCCTAGATTTGGATAGCAAGTGCGTGAAAAAAGAAATGGCGTCTCCAATTTCGGCAATAAAGTGTAGAAGCACCCCAGATTTTTATGGGTCGCTATTTTTGCCATAAATTGTTAGGTGAAAGGTTTTTTTTCAGGAAAACTTGCACTTTTTAAAAAAAAAAGAAAGTTAGTAGTAAATGTTTCTTTTTGAAAACAGAATTTGGTACTCCTTTTGCGTTGAGTTCCATGGCGACCAGCATAAAAAAAACACGCATCGCTCCCTTTCTGACGCAAGCGCACGTAACACTTTTTTATTTACTGACGTTGTCGTAGTATCTAAACGATTATTTGTCACACTATTTATTTTGAAAAAAGTTTTACTCTTTATGAATATTAAAAGAAAAATTACTAAACATTTATTAATAATGCCTAACTTTTACAGACATTTGTTTTTAAATTTCTTTTTAAATGACTACTTTTATCGATTTTTTTAATAGCATTTGCGGATGGGTATGCTGACATTTGTTTTTTTAATTTCTTTTTAAATGACTTTTTATCGACTTTTATTTTAATAGCATGTGCATGGGTAAAAAATGAAAAAAATAACTAAGCCATTTACTAACAATTTCTCGGTATCTTGACTTTGATAACATTTATTTGTTAAAAATATTTGTAAAAGTGAGAATTATTTGGACAACGCTCGGCTGAATTCGGTCATCACGATGGCCGGTCGAACCCTAAACTAATTGGAATCCGGTGTATATGTGTGTGTGGGGGGGTAAATTCTGCATGAGTACCATTCTTTTTAATTTTATCTTTTGTTCAATTTTTGTGTTGGCTTTTAGCGATTGCAAACTAACAAATTTAACCAAAATTCAAAAAATTCAATATTTAAATAATTTTACTCAGCTTCTAATACAGATCCTAATAAATCAATCCTTCTTATTAGAACACTCAATGGAGGGACGGAACCAAATTATTGCCAGTATGTTAGGGAGAGATTCTATTTTTTTTAACAATATTTTAAGCAGATTTGACTGTCAGTTACCAGATTTTTATGGGTTGCTCGTTAACTTACGATAAAACTTGCGAATTACGCGCTGGATTGTTGTAAAAATGGAATGGAAATTTAAATTTGACTCCGTTTTAATCTTTTTTTTTTTTAATTGTGCTTCTCCCAAACAAATATAATCAAGAGAATAACATTCAACAATTGTACTTTATATATATATATAAAACACGAAATATTAATATATATATATATATATATATATATATATATATATATTAACGAAAGAGAAATAATTCCATTTTAAACGAAAAAAGTCAATTTGGTAAATTCCGTTTAGTGATGTCACGTGATGGCACGCGGTGTGAAATAATTGTCCCCAAATAATAAAAATGGCCCATCCGTACAAAGAAAACCACCTATTTATTATAGAAAAATTAAGTAAAATGTTATAATTAAAAAGAGATATATAGAAACACACATGGGTACAGTAAACATATTATACCAAAATGTGGAAACCATCCGTCCAGTGGTTATTAGACTATTAATTACGAACGAACCAAGAGTTACATTTATATATATATATATATATATATATATATATATATATATATATATATATATATATATATATATATATATACTACCATTTCAGCCCGGCGTTGCCCGGGTGTTTGGATGTGTCTGTTGAACAAAAAAAAGCAACAAAAAAATGTGTTAGTAGGAAGGCACGCTCGAACCCGTACTTCGAAGGAGGAAAAGAACGGGGTAAAAACCTAAGGTCTATTCTGTTACGACCACCGCCAAACTGGAAGGGATATTTTTAGAATTAAGGCTAGACATTCTAAAGGAGAGGATAACGTTAAAAAATATCGGCGAAAAAAGTGCCCCTCCCTGTAGAAAAGTACCTAGTTGAAGGGGAAGATATTAATGTTTTGGGCCAATTTTTCGATATTTGTCGTATAAAAGGTCGAACTTTTAAACGATACTTGGTGAAATCCGTCGCCTCTATTAAAAGTTTTAGGCAGATATGCAAACATACATACATACATACATTTATATATTGGTAACTAAAAATTTCGACCAAAACCGATAAAAAACTTGCCCTATCTCTGAATATCCTTTATGTAAAATTTCAAATATTTAGACCAGAAATTGTCTGAGTAATTTGGAAGAGACCGCAGAGGTCATTTTTTTTTAATTTGACCCCTTTTGTTACCTCTTAACATTTATTGTTTTGGGCTCAAATCGAGTTATTAAGTTAGATCCATGTCCAAGGAACCTATATCTAAAATTTTAATTGGTTAGACCATAAAATTGTCGTAGGAGTTTGATAGATTTCTCAAAGGTCAAATCGTTGAACTTTGACTCCTTAATCGCCAAATTTCTGGCCAAAAACCGATCACATCGATTTTCTCAAGTCTCAGTACCCTGTATATCAAATTTCGAGTCTGTATACTAAAAATTGACAGAGTTATTGCGTAGGGAAATCTACACACACACAGACACACAGAAAGACACTTTCACTTTTATATATATATATATATATATATATATATATATATATATATATATATATATATATATATATATACACATACATACATACATGCATATATATAAACAGAGAGGGAGAGAGAAAAAGAAAGGCAGACAGGCAGGCAGGAAGAGAAAAAGAGAGAAAGAAAAAGTTAATGTTAGTTGTAATCTATATATCTACTAGCTTTTCACCCCGGCGTTGCCCGGGTGTTTGGAGGTGTATGTTGAGCAAAAAAAAAGAAAGAAAAAAAGAAAGCGGTCAATTTTTAAAAACCTTTACCCTTATTATGACCCCTTAACATTAATTGTTTTAAGCTCAAATAAAGTTATTACGTTAGATTCCTGTCTAAGGAATCTGAAATATCTGAAATTTCAAGTGTTTAGACCCAAAATTGGCGGAGGTGTTTGGTAGAGTTCTCAAAGGTCAAATGGTTGAACTTTGACCCCTTAACAGCCAAATTTTTCTCCGATGTATATCAAATTTCGAGTCTGTAGACAGAAAATGTCAGATACTAATGTTTTAAGCCAATTTTTCGATATTTGTCGTCTAAAAAGTCGAACTCCAAAACGATACTGATCTTGTAAAAATCCTTCTCCTCTGTCGAATACCCTTTATATAGAATTGGCGGATGAGTTTGGTAGAGTTCTCAAAGGTAAAATCGTTGAACTTTGACCCCCTGAGCAGACAAATTTCTGGCTGAAAACGGATTACATAGATTTCTAAATCGCAGTACCCTGTATATTAAAGTTCGAGTCTGTAGACTAAAAATTGACAGAGTTATTGTGTAGGGAAATGTACACAGACAGAAAGACACACACACACACACACACACACACTTTTACTGTTGTAGATATACTAGCATGGGAGCCCGGCGTTGCCCGTGTGTTTGGATGTGTATGTTGAGCAAAAAAAAAAAGAAAAAAGTGATAGTAGGAAGACAGGCTCGAATCCGTAACTCGAAGGAGGAACAGAACGTGAAAAAAACCTGACGTTTTTGCTGTTGCGACCTCCGCAAAACCGGAACTAACGTAGGGTTAAATTAAGGCTAGACAATGGAAAGGAGAAGATGACTTTAAAATATATTGGCGATAAAAGCAACGTAGAAAAGTGCTCAGATGATGGTGAAGATATTAAAGTTTTTAGCCAATTTTTGGATATTTGTCATCTGAAAGGTCGAACTTCAAAACGATACTAGTCTTGATAAAATCCGTCGGCTCTGTCCAAAGTTTTAGGCAGACATGCATGCATACATACTTACATACATACATTTATATATTGGTAACTAAAAAATTTCAACCCAAACCGATTAAAAAGCTTGCCCTATCTCTGAATACCCTTTATATAAAATTTCAAATGTTTAGACCAGAAATTGTCTATTTATTAGAGACCGCAGAAGTAATTTTTAAACACTTTGACCCTTATTATGACCCATTAACATTTATTGTTTTGGGCTCAAATCAAGTTATAAAGTATGATCCATGTCCACGGAACCTATATCTAAAATTTAAAGTGTATAGACCCAAAATTGTCGGCGGAGTTTGGTAGAGTTGAGAAATCGTTGAGCTTTGACCCCTTAACAGCTAAATTTCTGTCCGAAAACGGATTACAAATATGTTCCCAAATCTCAGTACACTGTATATCTAATTGCGAGTCTGTAGGCTAAAAGTTGACAGAGCTATTGCGTAGGGAAATGTACACAGACACACAGACATACAGACACACGGACTCACACACAGACACGTTCACGTTTATAGATATATAGATAGATAGACTAGCATTTCATACTGGCGTTGCCCGGGTGTTTGGAGGTTTGTGTCGAACAAAACAAAAAGTGGTAGGAAGAAGGCAGGCTCGAACCCGTACCGCGAGGGAGGAAAAGAACGGAAATTATAATACTCAAAAGACTTCAACTAGAACTAGCACCCATCCTTACAAAACTGTTTAAACGTTGGGTTAAGGAGAATTGCTTCCCATCACCCTGGAATATCTCATCAGTAGGCCCTCTATTTAAGAATTCAGGTGATCGCTCATCTCCCTTTCAGTATAGGCCAATAAGTCTCCAGTGCGTCATGAGTAAGTTGCTGGAATCTGTGTTAAATAGAGAAGTAATCAACCATCTCAGCAAAAATAACCTTCTTAGTGACACACAATATGGTTTCCGTTCTGCTAGATCTACAGCAGATTTTCTTAAATTGACAAAGTTATTGCGTAGGGAACGGTACGGATTCGAGCCTGCCTTCCTACTATCACTTTTTATTCTTTGCTCAACACACACCTCAAAACACCCGGGCAACGCGGGGCACACATGCTAGTTATACCTAAAACTATTTTATTTACATTATTCGCAACAGTAGGTTTTGTAATCACAACGGCATATCCTTTAACTTTTCTTGACTCTCGGGTGATTATCCGTTGATATCTTTTACCTAGAGTGATGTGGTTCTCGGTTCATTAACTGTGTCGGATATATACTCGAGAGTCGAAACAATTATAAGAATGTTCTGTTGTCATAGCCCTACTAATCACTAATTTAAAATTAAAAAAAAATCCCTTTCTTAGTATTCGTTTCAATTTAAAATTTGGAGCACAATACAGAAATGTATATTTTGACAATAGTAATTACAATACACTACAATTGTTAACAGAAAATTATGACCCTTTTGGAAAAATAAACATAAGGTAAATAACAGAGTGAGTTTTATTTTGATGCAAAGAAGTAAATTTTGTTGGAACACATAGAAAATAAATTATTAGTGAACGAAATGTCTCGGGATATTAAATTCAGTTTTAATGATACAACTCAAATAGTAAAAATGTTTATTGCGTGAATCTTTTAGATAATTAGGGAAAAGGATAAGTGTATACGTAGTGTGATTTATTTATTTGACTCTGTCGAGGCAGCAATGGAATCAGTCATGTCAAGTTCAAAGTCTACCCTGGATGTAGTGTGGCCGAGATTGAACTCACTACACGAGTTTGTAGTGTAATTCAAATCTTGTCGGTAGCTGAATGCTTGATGCTTCGCCAGGGCTATTAAGGTTATTTTTTTTAATTGTGACGCCATCACTAGATGGGGTGCTTACCATATTTAAAGAGAGTCCCATCTACCCTCGAGAGAAGGATAGACTGCGCCAGTTTCTCAATCTGGTATTTTTCCTCGCGGTCCATACAGCGCCTTGCCTTCCTACATGGTCACCCATCTGATACTGGTCAGGCTCAACGTTGCTTAGTGTCGGTGATCTGGCGAGAACCGGTATACCAACGAAATTGTACCGTATATGCCCTGGATGTATAGTGCTCATTTTCGAACTGATTCTTAGTTGGATTTACAATTTAGCCGCAATTTGGTTACTATGGGAACGTGATCGTATACAATAGATTGCCACCAAAGGATATTATGATTCCGTATTAAATAAGCTAAAATAAATTAAAAGCTGTTGTCTCTGTAAACAAAAGAAGAGCATATACATTTCTATCACGTTTTAAAAGTTAAAAAAAAAATACTCGCACAGTAAATATATTTCCTTGTGACTTCGTAACATTAGTTTTCGGCATGATTAAGTTATTTCCAGAAAATACAACACCAGCAGATGTCGATTTTCCCATAAAAATCTAGATCATGAGTCATTCTTAAAAAAACTGAAGGCATGTCGAATATATATCAAGTATAAAATAATTCCAAGAAAAAAAGATATATACACACTCCAGAAAGCAATCGCATGAGTAGATAAAGAAGGAAAAAACTAAAAATTCGAGTTTAACTGTTCCCTTTTTCTCTACGGAATATATAATACTCGCTTCCGTCTCGCTTATTTATGTTCTGCCAACTCTGTAAGAATGCAAACAGCGTGAGGTTCACAGAAACGTAATCGTTATGAAGAATGACAAACTTGCACAATGCTTTCCTTATTTAATAAGTTTTTACTTTATTTTCATAAAGTTAAGAATCAAAACACAAATGACTTTATATGTTATGATATACATATAGTACAATTTTACAGAAGGTTAGAAAACATCGGTACTGTCAGTTTCAAATATGATATAAGGGAACCAGTTTATGATCGTAAAATATCGGATTCTCTTTAGTCTCTGGTTATATTTGTTTCTTACGGGAAACGAAAACCGCACGCTGTTTTTTTTTTTTCAGACAGTAATTTATTAATTTAATTAAATTAATTAATTGATTCATTCTATTCATTTATTATTATTATTATTATTATTATTATTATTATTATTATTATTATTATTATTATTATTATTATTGGTTTTATTTTCATGGACTTTAATTTTATTTTTATTATTACATGATACATTGCCGTTATCAGAATCGGCCTTCACTGGGGATTTTGTTTTGTTACAAGGCATAGAATTAGATGTTATTAAGAAACCCTTTCACAAAATTAATATAAAATAAAAATTTGTGAATGATTTCATCGTATTCGGTGTTTTACATACCCTACTAGTTAAAGGTGTCCCTTTGCTGTTGGGCGACGATTTGACAAATAACAATGTAGTAGCGAAACCAGTCTTTAATGATACTGTAGAAATAAGCGATGAAAATGGGACTGAAGAAGATAATGACCTAAACTCGCAATAGGGCGAAAGCAAAGAAACACATTTAAAACAGATAGACTTTTCAACACCAGCTACTCAGTTAAAATTAAATGAAACCTTCTTATCGCATGATTCTGAAAAAAACAATATTATGCATAAAAAATTTAACAGAACATTATTACAGAAGGAAGAGAATGCAGGAATTTAAAAACGCATTTGAATAAAGATTAACTTTCTATTGAACAAGAAAACGATCCCGAACTTTGTATTTTGAAAAATAAAATACTTCCTTTAGAACCAAGAAAATTTATAGAATGCCTTTATATGACACATGGCATTTTAATGAGAAAATGGCGACCAATGGATGCCAATCTAAATAAAGAGTGAAAAATAATAAACTAGATATTGGTTCCGAAAGAAATATTGAACATATCTCATGATACTCCTATATCAGAACATTTAGGAATAAATAAAACTTATCAGAAAATTTGCTAACCGAAAGTAAAACAGGATAGCGTAGACTTCCGTCACTTCTGCTACACATGTCAGGTGGTTAGAACACTAAATCAAAAGATTCCGTCACACTGTCTAAAATCTATTCCAGCATTTGAGGAACCATTTAGTGGAGTGCTAGTTGATTGCGTCGGTCGTATTCCAAAAACAAAATTAGATAATAAATATCTATTAAAAATTATGTATACATCAAATTGTTTTCCAGAGGCTATTCTCATAAGAAATAATAAGACTAGGACTATCGATAAGGCCTGAGCAATATCTTTCTGTTTAAATGGAATTCCGTGGTCTGTTCAATCAGATTAAGGTTCAAATTTTATGTCTGTACCATCAACGTTACAGACCTTACAATCGCTTTTAAAACTAGTAGAAGTATTAATACGAAAGTATATTCACTTGTAAATATTATTTGTGTGGTTTGCTTTATGTTAAATAAATATTTCTTTATTTTAACTCTGAGTGTTATTAGTTTTTGTTTTCTTTTAATTTGTTACTTGCTAATATCCCTGGCCAGACACGTAACGCCTGCGCATCAAGTCTATACTTATAGCGGAAACTCGTGGTGATCAGCCGTTACCTTACGGTGCATTCAGTCTTTGTGCTACCGTCATTGAAACACGACAGATAAACTCGTCTTCAGAAATAATTGCTTATTTCTAATCACCTGAGTTGCTACTATCGGATACTTTCAAACCTTTTCGTAGGTTAAAGTGTATTGGCTAATAAATCCTCACCTGGCATTCAGAACCGTATGCATTCGAGGCCCGTTATTATTAACGTGAATAACAATTAAAACCATACCGGATCTCATGTATTCAGTTATGTTAGTTTCATGAGAAAGTTTTGAAGTCACAACTCATCGCAAATTTATTTACTATCAGATGATGACTACCCATGCTGAGATCTAAAAAACACCTCTACAAATTTACAGAAGCCACCAGAAGTTCAATTGCTTCTTAGTGACATTTACAGTCAGATCTTGTGCTGCTACATATACATATCCCAAGACTCATTGGTCTACGGAAAAAGTGATTAAAGAACAGCAACTGGTATCAGATAAATATGGATGCAGTATAAAAAAAAACATTGTTTCAAAATAGGAAGAGCTTAATTACGTTTCTGAAAACATTATTTTGTAAAGTTTATTATAAAATGTTATAAAACATTTTATTAAATAATTAAAATCATTTTATGAGACTTTCGATGTAAAACAGCAACGTTTTAAAGAAGACATTGTTTTTTGTTCTCTTCTTATTTTGCTAATGATATTAAACCCGGGACAAGTGTCGGCCGTTCGTGGAGACAAAAAAGTATAAATCCGATGTTACTGATGGCTGTTTTTGTCCGAAATCGCTTAGTGTTTCAAATTACTTCAAAATGAACTTAAATTAAAGCTTAATATATCAACTGACATTGTAAGAGAATACAACCAAATCTGCTAGATTTGGTGATGGTGGTTCTCCGAGTGAATATTTTCGAACTCAAGAACCGCAATTTTAAATTCGAGAATCGATACGAAATTTCAGTTTGAACACTTTATTTAATCCACGGGGATGGATTGTTCTTATTTCGATTTTTTGATTTTATTCTTACTGTCGTAAGTGATAAAGACGTTCAGTTACAATCAGTTCTAAGCAGTCGTCTGGGCATTTAAGGTCTAATCTTAACTACAGTCGATAATAATTAATGATAACATAATCACTCTTTACTTAACACTTTTACCTTTTCATGACAGACAGGATGGGAACAATCTACATCTGTGGATTAAATAAATGGTTATTGATTGTAAACAATTATTTAGATATAAGTGTTCAATTTTTCCTATAGATTCCAGAGTTGGAAAAAATTTAATTGTAGCATTCCATCGATCGCTTAAAACAAAAAGAGAATAATTGTTCGATTAATTCCAATAATACGAATCATTCTCTGATCGAAGATCTTGGAAAATCAGTGATGACTAAAGAGAATAGGAAGAACCGCATTATCAGTTTCTGTATATAAAAAAAAAATATTCAGTATTACATAATATGAACGTTTCCAAATAATGAACTTAAATGACTGTTTTAAAAGCACCCTTTCTAAATATCACGTGGTTTGCTATATCACATTTATGTACTCGTTAGTCTGCATTTTGTAATATGCTGATCAAGGTCAACATTAATTAAGTGATTTTCAGTTTCTGTCACAAATCTGCAAAATGATTAAAATTAACTTCATTTCTCCGTTGATGCATTTCGTACGTGAGTTTTGCCGACCATCGGACTGCTGTCTGCTTAAT
Organism: Euprymna scolopes; assembly: GCF_053919585.1. Lineage (NCBI taxonomy): Eukaryota > Metazoa > Mollusca > Cephalopoda > Sepiida > Sepiolidae > Euprymna > Euprymna scolopes. The sequence continues at coordinate 55,843,705 of NC_136494.1, forward strand.
TTTGACCAACGAATTTTTATTCATTTTCAAATGTTTAATTGAGATCATTTGATCAGATCATTATAGATAAGTTTGTTGTTAATATGTTTGGTTGATTCTTTACATCTAAAACCAACTCTGCCTAGATCGAAATTTAAAAAAATCGTATACACATATACACGTATAATTTATTATATTTTTTGTATATAAAATACACCCGGAGAGTTCATAGCAAAGTTATTTAATCCTATTGAGAAATGTATTATTTTATCTACTAACGTTGCAGTGTGGAATAATATAAACCACAACAAACTTTTCAATTTATGAAAATTAATGACGTGAATATAAATATTTATATTCTAACAAGTTAAGGTTATACAGCATAGTCACATTGAAACATTAGATTTTGTTAGATCATCGAAGTTAAGCAACGCTGAGCCTCGTTAATTTAAGATAAGTGACCATTTGGGAATATCAGCCGTTGTATGTAGGAGGACGCCTCACCATGTAAAAATCGAGAGAGAAAAAAGAAATGCCAACGTTGTTGTCTCTTCTCCTGGGGATATAAATGCGACCAAGGACTATTGTGAATTTTATTCCCTGGAAACTTTCACCTTCCACTATGTACTAGGTATCGGGCAGGAAAAGGCATGATATGAATAGTGATCGATATTCAGATAATGGTTTACAAGTAATGCTTTCAGATAAGCATTGTGTGTCTGCATTATATACATTAGAAAACTCTTAATAAGCAAATAAGTAGGTTTGTTCATAACGAATTATTCAAAATTTCGTTTTTTATTCCTTCTAGTTTATCGTAAAGTATTCCAGTGAAAATATTACTGAGGCAGAACTATTATACTAGAACAAATAACCGAAGCCTTCAAAATAATAAATGTGGTTTTCGAAATAAAAACTATAATGTACTTCCTTATTTTAAACACAAGAACATTATAGCATGCAATCATGAAAATTAGACGTTTGTAGTTACGGATGGCACGAATAACGTATTATTTTCCTCGATCTCTCCAGAAACCTAGCCTTCCCTAATAATTCTAAATGCGTAGAATCCTACATGTAAATGTAAATAAATGATCTGAACATTGGCATCCGTAGATATGTAAGAGAGAAATTATAAGATATCGAAAAACAGTGAATATTTAGAATAATCTACTATGAAAATAAAATAAAAATAGTGCGTAAATGAAAATGTCTTTGTGGGTATACGGATATTCCATAATTACTGTTGTGTTAGTATATACCATAGAGCTATAAATATAGCCACTACATATAATTCTAATATGACTACGCTTCCTGCCAATGATTAATGCGTATTTTTAGAAATTAAAGTCATTTTAATAAGATTTCAGAATGTTCGAAGTAAATTCCGATCTACGTGACTCTCACCAAACAATCATACTTATAGGGAGTGAGTGTAACTTTAATTCACTCAGAAATATCTACTAACATTTCCATCTCTATAACCGGGACTTTTTAAGCCCACATCACAGTACGTCATTTCCTTAATCTTCGCTTATATATTTCACTAAATACAACATTTCTTATAAAATATGACGGCTCCCTCCAGACTCAAAACTTATTTTAGCGTCGTTTTAATTCGTTGCCTATAATTCCTTTCGTGTAATATCTGAATATCATTGTAGAATACTAAACGTCTTATATAACTGTATTCAGTAAAACGATCGAAGATTAAAATATTGCGTCTTCTTTTATACGAACAATTTGCCGATGATATTATTGCAAAAGTATAAAACTATTATTCAACTTTATGAACAACATAATAATTTAATTTTTACTATAGTGTCTTTGCAAACTTGTTTTACTAAAATATATTAGATTACTACTCCCTAGAAACACGAAAAGAACCCGCTGTAGGCTAGGATATGTGCTATTCTTAACTTTCAGCCAGTAAATTATTATTGGCAAAAATCTTTTCAAAATCATACTTATTTGCCAAAACATAAACTGTCAATTTCTTGTCAATATTGCATTTTCAGCTTGAACAAGATAATTGTTTATTTCATATAAATTTTTTTTGAATAAATTTAAACTTAAATAAGGATTACTCTTTTCCTTAAATTTTGAATTTATTTACACACTAACAAATCTGCATAAAATTATTACAACCATAATCAGAATATATCCATTGAAAATAAACACATTCTTTTAGACATGAGTGAGAGTAAGAAACAAAAATATTGGTTAAAATTACTAAAAGAAAAACTCCAATAAACAAAACATATTTTACATTTTAGCACGCTAGTTCATTTTTTTTAATAGTAAATGACAATATAAACAAATATTTACACTCTAGTACAATAAGGAAAGAATAAAAAATTACATGGAATAGATTAATTGAAATATGTATTCCATTCACTTGCAAGCCTACGAGGGTAGAATTAGACGCATCAACGAGTATTAATGTAGGGGGAAATCCAGCTTCCGCAAAGAGGACACGTGCATTGGAACAAAACATAAACATTGCCTCAATTTTTAAGGGGTTCTTCTTCAATAATCAATGGCCGAAAATATGAAGTGTAACATCAGAACAGATACTACATTTTGCCCCAAGGTCAAATATGCGAATATGCTTGCTACGTTAGAGTAAAATAATCACGCTCATAATCTGTTTGGAATATTACCGGTTCAAAATACATTTCAAGAAAGAATTTTTTTTTTTTTTACCTTTATTCTAAAGTTAATTGCTTTAACAAAGAGTGGATTATTTCTTGACAATCAAATATTTAATGATTATAGTTAAAACATCATTTTATATTCCCACGGACAACGCTGGAAAACGGGTACTGCAAGTGATTAAATATTTATCTATGAACTTTATTACTTGCAGGCCGCCCAGCGTTGCTCGGCCGTTAAAACACGCTTTTATCTCTTTTAATTTTTGTAAATTTCGGTATTTATTATTATAGAGCCAATTTTCTTGCTATTATTATATTGTACTCAATATATAGTAGTAGCCGCCCAACGTGACCCGTTCGTAAAATACGCTTAAATATAAACTTTGATTTCATGCAGATTTCGCATTAATATTATAAAGTCAATGCTTTATTGATTTAAATGTTGTGGCTAATATATGTAGTGATCATAAAAGTCCAAGTATAATCGAAACGAAAACATGTAGATATCTCCAGCTTTATTCGTTATCATCCAACCTGAGTCCATACTTATATGGTCACAACAAAAATAACGTTATTTAAAGTATAAATGTATATTTGTGCATACGTAGGAACAATACGTTTAGTCACCTTACGCCTACAAAATTCCATCTTTATTTCAATTTTGATCCCTTAACAGCTATTTGTACAGATTAAAAAACAAATGAAATGTGTTTTATAGGTCCAAATCCACTAGATAAAAAGTTTCAACTCTGTAGACCAAAAATTGATTAAAGCAAACATGCAGACATCAAGACAATCAAGCCGCCTGCCGTTGCCCAGTCGTAAAATACACCCAAACATAATATTTTGATTTATGCAGATTTTGTATTTATTATTATAGAGCTAATTCTCTATTGATTATTGTATTGTACACAATATATAGTAATGGCTGCCCTGCCCGACCCGGTCGTAATATACACTTAATATTAATGTTAATTTATGCAGATTTCATATTTATTTTTTAGAGTCAATTCCTTATTGATTATTATATTGTACTCGATATATAGAAGTGCTTTCAAAAGTTAAAAACCAATAAAATATCGTTCTGGTGTCATAATCTAAGATCAAAACTAAAATATCTCCTGCCGTTTTTGTTATCATCTAAGCTATACTAAAACTAAAAAAAGGTTAAATGTATATAGTTTCGCATGCGTAGACGTAACACGTATAGTCGACTTATACCTGCTAAGTTTACATATTTTTAAATTTTGACCACTTAGCAGCTATTTTCATTTGCAAAAACCAAATCGAAATTGTCCAAATTCTCTTTAAATTAAGTTTCAAATCTGTAGATCAAACATTGACAAAGTAGGTTGATAGGCAGCTAAACAGAGACTGACAGCCAAACAGACAGACAGACATATATATATATAGCCTTATTTTATTAATGTCCTGATTATAATTAATAATTAATATTTTATTAAATCATCCCAACTTTTATGTTGACTTAGATTATTACTTAGTTTTTACTTAATTGATTTAATTTCTCATGAGATCATCAAATATATGTGTTGACTTTTATCAATTTTCTTTTATCTTCACTAAAAAAATAATTTTTACCTGCACTTTATATTTCCTTTAATTGCTTTTATCTTCTCTTGTTTATTTCAGTTTGTTTATTTTGTATTCAAATATGTATGTATGCATTTACGTATAAAGTGGGATAGGGTTGTCCCTGATACGCATGTCATAAATAAGGCCAACACAACCAGTATTGCTACCATTATAATTTAGAACCAGGTGCGTTGGGCGGGTCATCTCGTCCGGCTTTATGACTATCTACTCCCAAAGCAGTTCTTCTATGGTTGGCAAAAGGTCTCATCACAAGAAAAAAAAAGGAGATTCTGACGAGCTTTCATGTTCCTATTGACAGTTGGGAGCCCTAGGGTATTATTGCAAGCAGTGCAGAGCACTGATATACAGTGGCACAGAACACTTTGAAGCGAAGACCGAGCGAAGCTGAAGAGCATGGAGATTTTCGGATCTGTGAGGTGTGTGATCGGGCTCTGTTGTCTAAGTCAGGTCTTGTTAATCACATGAAAGCGAACAATGATACAGGTACTTACAATGTGTGATACTGTTGCAAGATGTTGGTTGGTTATTTTTGTTTTACGGCATATCAACCCTTTTCAGGTTATTTAATGCCGAATCCAGTGATTTTGAAGAACAATTTTTTAATAGAGTATATTTTTTTTTAAGTCGGTTTCTATTTAACCCATAGTTGGAACCCTAACAGATATTACCACTCCGGGTCAGAGTGGATCTGGGAGCAATGGCAATTAAAGGGTGGCTGCACACTCCCCAAAACCCGCAAGCTGGGGTCTCACCATTGGATATAGTTTAAGGTCATATCCAGGACCCTGTTCCAAGAGCTAAACCACACAATCTGTACGTATCAGAACCGTCCTTCTCAAAGATGTTTTTATTTATTGCATACTATTTAGTACCAGCTCGTACACAGCAAATATAATATTTTTAGTCTCTCTTTTCATGCCACTTTTAAACAGAAAACTCCACGTGTTCTGACATTTTAATGACTTAGTATCTCGCTCAAACTGACCATGAAGGTTCATTCTTACCAACTAAGTCAACGTTGCTGCTTCAATTCTTTTATTGTACTTCTGCTTATCTTCCAGTGATTCTTTATCTTGCACTTCCCTTTTCGACATTGCTGCAAGTAACACTTAATGGCTGTCAGCCAAGTAGTGGTGCACACTTATACACTGTCCCCCGACACATTCCTCGATCCCAATCAGTGCCCCCCGCTGATTTCTTGTGATGTACAGCCTGAGCACATTAGAATTTGGGTAAAGTGCTCCATATTTGACTAACAATTTCCGTACGTCTTTATCCAGTTTTTTTTTTATTTCTTCTTGTGTCCATCTAACAAAAGCTGCACTGTACCAAATACTGTCCATGAATGATGGCCGGGAACAACTTCCTACTGTTTAGTCGAGATTTTAGGAGCATTTTCAGTCTCTTCGTATACACTTCTTTCCTCTTCTCTTTTATTTCATTGCAGAACATCGTGTCATTTTTAAGCACCCCCAAATATTTGTAATTTTCTGCATCAGAAATTCTTAATGTTTCACAATTTGGCAAACTGATGACTTTCACGGCTTCCCTCTTCTCTAGTTTAAGAGTGACTACTGCATATTTGGAAATTCCAAAACTCCATATTTTTACACTTATTTTACTGCTGTACAGTTTGAACCAAATAATCAAATTTCATTTTCTGTTTTGCCAAACAATTACACATCGTCCATAAATATATAGCTGATCTTAGGTCTGTTCTTCTCCAGTAGGTAACCATACTTCACCTCTCTTAGTACATGAGTCAATGGTATTATTGCTATTACGAATAAAAGTGGCGAAAAATAAATCTCCTTGAAATAGACAGCGTCAAATACTGACTCTCTCGAATAGTTTCCCATCTGAAAAGGATGATTTCAAACTGCTCATCCTTATTCCGATGAACTCGACCATATTTACAGCCACCCCTACCATTTTCAACGTCCTGATTACCCAGGAATATAGTACCATACCATAAACCTTTTTTATAATCTAACCAAGCTACTATCACCTTAGTTTTTGCTCTTTTTGCAGCTCTTTAAAATACGCTAATCAATCGATAGTTAGGGTTTTGTTCCTAAACACCTTTTCCTCTTTTTGCTCAACTAGTAATGAACCATTTACTTCAAGATGGTCATATACTTTTGTGCTGCCTCTCAATGTTTTCTAAAGCAAGTTCAAGCAAGCAATTTGTCTATAATTTTAAATATCTTTCACTATTAAAATATTCCTTCTCTGTACAAGCCATTCTGGTAGTAAAAGAACGCAACCAGTACACAGGTCCGGATCTTTTCAACTTAAGCATGCACTTCATTTGTTTTCTTAAATCTTCAACAGAAATGTGGACATCTTGTTTATGTCCTTCCAGTCTTTCACTTACTCTAGCGACCCAGTCAGCATCAACCTTAGTGGATGCTCTTCGTGATCATATACTTGAACAAAACTTTATAGCTTCTCGAGGATTAGGAGCCACTGTTATGGTTTCAATCCTTCCAGATTTCTAAAAAAAACCTTGACTTGTTTGTTTAGAATAACTTGTAGGCGGTAAACAGATGAATGCTTCTGTTATATCTCGTAATCTAGGAAGCTTTTGCTATTATGGCAAAAGCTTCCTAGATTACGAGATTGCTGCTTTATCTCTTTCATAATTTTATCAAATGCCACGACTTTTAGATTGCATAGTCCATCCAAAAATGTCTCCCACATTTCTTATGCTCTTCACTGACACCCCATTCATTCACATCTTTACCGTATTCCTTAACCATTCTTTCAATCAAAAATCTCTCGTACTTCTCATTAACTTTTTCAATATATTCAGAAAACTTAATTCATCATCTTTCATTTCTGCAATGAAACTTTTTTATTATTCCTCCTCTTTTATCATTATCTATCATACCCGCTTCTACTTTCTTCAAGTCTTTGCCCCATTTGAGACACTTTTGGAAATATTTTAACAGAACGCGATTCGAGCAAGATTTCAGCTGGGTCAATGCAACCGATTAATGCATTTTGTGATTAGCTGCTTACTATCTTCATCTTCATCGATTCTATTTCAACCTGTGTAAGCCATCCTTTGCTAAGTATTGTTCTCATCTGATTCATCAACTTATTTGCCGTCATTTCAAAAATTCCTCCTTTTCAATATCCTAGTTTAACCTTTCCAATTCCTTTTGCATAGCCATCCGTTTTTGCTCCCAGTTTACATTCCATTGTAAAATTATGCTCTTCCTTCTTCCACTTTCTTTTCACACCAACTGATCTCTTCGACGATTTTCTACCAGTGTAATAATATAATTTCTTTGATTTAGGCAAACCTGATACACCAAAAGCAGAAGTGTTGCCGATTTGAACTTTTACCTAGAAGAGCTTTGAGTCCTGCATTAAATATGCAGTCCTCCTCAGATTATATTTCAAAGGTTGCCACGACCGATGGTTGTAAGTGGGTAAGCTCCATGTCCCTTAAAATAATTCCCCCATTGAGTGCTTCTCAAATAGTTTCTGACAGCAAAGGCCTTCTACCAAGCCTGGCGAAACTGTCTATATTGAGAGAAGGGGCAAAGGCGGTCACCTGGAGCCTTATATCCAGTCACCTCGGGAAGTTGGGGGTCGTCAAATTTCGATAGTAGCTCACCTAAGAAAATAACTGATTCAAAACTCCCGCTGCTTAGCGAGCTTACTCTATCAGGGAAAAGACTAAAGAAGCAAATTCTTATGGAAATTTATAGACAGAGGCGGTCTGACTTTATATTGTCATAACTGGTAACTCCTGTGGTACAGTTAGAGCCAAGCTGTATCAATTCTGTGTTTCCCTTGGATCCTCTTGCTTCACAAAGAGTGGAGAACTGATGCACAGGTAACAGCTATCCTCCCATATTATGCTGCCTAGGCTATGTAGCTCCACTGCTACACCATCGTATCCCGAGACGGACGGTTGCCAACTATTGGTGATGATGGTAGTAGTTGTAATAATGGGGATGATCTTGATGGTAGTGATGGTAAGAGCACTACTACTACTACTACTACTACTACTACTACTACTACTACTACTACTACTACTAATTCTGATTTCGTTTATGAACGTCTCTCTGAAAAGGAATGGGATTCATTTCCAGAGGATTTCCCTTAATCCCGGCTCAAACCAGGAGCTTCAAAGATCAAGGGTTTTCCTAAGGATGTTGGTGGTATCTATAATTGCAGAGGTTTGAAGGCCGCCTAAAACATCGGAGATTTGTGTTTTTTTTAATAGTCCTTCCAGACTACTTGATACTAATCCTAGTGTACCAACTACGACCGGGATTATTTGTGTTTTAACCCCGTGTATACGCCTTATATCCAAGGCCAATGGAGCATAATTGCTCCACTTCTCATTCTCCTCTCTCACATTCCTGTCCCAGGATACTGAGAAGTCTACAATCTGCCAGTTTTTTGAGACCTTGTCAATGACGACCAAATCCAGACGATTATGTTCAAATTGCTTGATCGTTATGACACTTTTGTCCCACCATACCTCTCCCTTGCCATCCTCACTTATTCTCACTTCATCAGGCACTTCCTCAAACCATTTTCCAGCACACATCAATCCAACCCTCTTACACACCTCCCAATATATCCGGAGTCCCATGCGATCGTGTCTTTTGCGGTACTCTCTCTGGGACGGTCCACTACAACATGCTGCAAGGTGCACAGTTGACTCTGAGGTCTTACCACAAATCCGGAATTCTGCAGCAACTTCCTCTCCTAGAACCACCTTTTTGATAAATCGTGTTCCTAATTCTTGCTATTGTGCAGCACAAACAAAAGCTTCAGTACTCTTAGTCAGATACCCAACTCTAAGCCATTGCCATGATCTTTCATCAGCAACTTCTGCTATATCCTGGAAGAATTTTCCATGCATTTTCTTCCTAGCCAGTTCCTCTGCCTTTTCTCTATCCATACGTTTCACATAATCAGCCTTGGTCTCACATACCTCCATTTCATTGGCCACAACCTTAAGCATCCACTTCTCACTACATGCTCATTCAACGACATCTCCTCGGTTCTAACACGATTTACACTTTTCAATCCTCTCCCACCATCTTTCCTCTTTTGATACAGCCTTGCTACGCTACTTCGAATGTGAAATATACCAAACATTGCTAAAACTTTTCTTGTTTTGATATCCATGGCATGCAAATCCTTGTCAGACCATTCTAAAATTCCCGCACTGTATCTCAAAACACTGACTGCCCATGCATTTACTGCTTTCATTAGGTTTCCTCCATACAGTTTCGACTTTGCAATTAGTTTCAATCTTCTAAGATACTCCTTCCCGACTTTTTCTTTCATTTCTCTGGTCATGATGCTTACACCCTCTATCACTCTCAAATACTTATATCCTGTATCTTCTATTTCTTTCATGATTTCTCCATTTGGCAGCACTATTCCATTCGAATGAACCTTTACTCCTATTTTCATCATCAGCACCGCACATTTACTAATCCCAAATTCCATCCCAGTGTCTTCTGAATATGTCCCCACAAATCTCTCCATTTCCTTTTCATTTTTACCGAATATTTTCAAATCATCCATAAACAGTAGATGATTGAGGCGTCTGTCACCAGATCCAAAGTTATACCCCAGTTTTTCTCTCTTCAAGAGGATGCTAAGTGGCATTATCATTACAAGAAGAAATGGCGATAACGAATCTCCTTGGAATATTCCACGTTTAATGCCAATGTGCCTCAGCACCTCTCTGTTTGCTATCAGCACCGTTTTCCATTGAGCCACACTAGTCTCCAAAAGCCCTACCACATTCTCAGCAACCTTCATCATCAATAGTGTTTCATGAATGAGGAACTATGTCATAAGCCTTTCTGTAATCGATCGATGCTATGCTCAGATTCCTCTTCTTCTTCACATCCTGAATTATGGCTTTATCAATTAGTAGTTGCTCTTTAGTACCTCTCGAGCCTTTCCGGCACCCCTTTTGTTTATCAGGAAAAACACCATTACTCTCTAGATGTTCATACATTTTCTCTGCAAATATTCCAGTCAACAGTTTCCACATCAATGGCAGGCATGTAATTGGTCTATAATTATTGGCATCTCTTCAGTTTGCAGGATCTTTCCTAATCAGTGTTGTTTTTCCCTTCACAATCCAATCAGGGACATCTCCCGAATCTACAACCCTTTGCAGAGCAGCATCTATAGGTGGATAAAGGCATGGAAACTGTTTAAACCAGAAGCCCATCACTCCATCTGGACCAGTTGCCTTCCAGTTTGTCATCCTTCGTATTCCAGCCTTAACTTCATCGATGGTTACCTCAACGTTCTTCATCTGCTGCATTTCTGATAGCCTTTCTCTGACCTCTCCCAACGAGCTAGCCTTCTCATTATATCGCCCTTCGAAAGACCAAATCCTACTCCAGAACTTCTTTGCATCTTTTGCATTTGGAGTGTTTTTATTTCCCGCCTGTTTACTACCGTACAATTCTTTATACAGCTGAGACTGATTGTTCCGGAAAAGGTTGTTCTGCCGAAATGCAACACTTTTTCCAACAAAGTTCCTAATTTTCATACCACCAGTGCGGACCTTTTCTTTCAACATTGTTAGAACGTTCATCGTTCCTTTTTTCAGCAATCTATTACTCCTACCAAGCTGGTCCTTGGCTTTCAATATAATACCCTAAAGTTATCTTACAGCTGCTGCGAAAATTTAAAAATGATAATTAAAGCACATAATAACAAAATATTAAATAAAAACAATGAAAACAACAACAAAATAAACAATAAAAAGTGGACACCACGACAAAAGTAAAATTAACACAAAAAACACATATGTAACTAGTAGAAATAATAATAATAATAATAATAATAATAATAATAATAATAATAATAATAATAATAATAATAATAATGAACCAATTCCGGACAATAATAACCATACTAGAAATAAAAATAACAATACTAATAACGAACAAGGTACTGTAGATACCGCCAAACAACGCTAGCAAACAAATACTGGAAACTCAAGGAAAGCGGACGTTCGCGATAGTCGAATGGAAAATAGTAAGACAAGCAAACACATATAGAGACCTTGACGATCCATATAGATTATGCATTCACGAAAAATCTGCTGTCCTATACTTTAAAGAACCTCAACATCTATTAACCTGTAGGAGAGAAATAGCAAAAACTGTGTTCATAGGATAAAATTTAGAAATAAAAACTAATTTTAAAACTAACAATAACAATAGAAAATAAACAAATAAAATAAATAAATAACATGCATATACATAAACTATCACACACATATATTTATATATATATATATATATAAACTAACATATTAAATAAAAAAAATAAAATATAAAAAAATAAAAAAAACTTAACCTAGATTTTAAACAGGGCAAGACACTAGATATCTACGTTAAATAGCAAACACAAAGGAACGGGTCAATCAGAGATAAAATGGCCATTTGCTCTGTAAGTGCCTGCTCATTGGCTGATTAGAAATGGTAACGGTGGATACTAGAAAGCTGATTGGCTAAACAAAAAACTCACTAGGAGGTGCATATATAAAAACACGAGACAACCACAAAATTCTCGCATAAGTCTGAAGAATCCTAGAGTGGATGAAACGCGGAATATTCAGTGTAGCTTAATCGTCATATATATTTTATAACTCACTATATATATATATATATATATATAATTATATATATATATATATATATATATATATATATATATATATATATATATATATATATATATATATATATATATATAAACCTCCATTTGAAAGTTTTTACCAAAACCAGTCAGGAAAACTTTCTCCTTGAATGAAGATAAATAATTCATAACAAATTCCTTCAGATCATTTACCGTTGTCAAACGATATTTATCACGAATGTTTTTGCATACAATTAAAATAAATCGCTCGGAGAAATGTCAGAGTTGCAGCGATGATGGCGAAGAACAGTGAAGCCACATTTGAACATAGTTTCGTATGAAATGCTTGCAGAATGGATTGGTGTCTTATCGATCTGAATCGAAAGTTGCATGTTTGGAGACTTGCCTCTCACTCGGCGACAAGTTGGCTAGAATATTCGGTAGATATCGTTGTTTCCTTTTTTCCTAGAAATCATAGAGTATTCTTTTTATTCATAAAAACAAAATATGATTTTTTGTTTATAAATGACGCCATAACTCATGTTTATCCCATGTTCTCAGCAGCGCGAAGTCACTGTGATGATAGCGGAGTTGGATTTTTGACTGTGTGATGTCATCCTTATTGCAATAAAATTTTAAAATGGCGACCTGATCAACTAAGTGTAATTAGATTTGATAGTGTACATTGAAAATAGATTTCTTTTATCTCTGGGGAGAGGAACTTTGCGATGAATTTTCTGTAGAAATTCATCTATCCCTTTTCAGATATCATAGCATTAATAGAGCCATAGTTATTTCAAAATATCAACCAAATCGTGGATGTTGACCCTTCTGACATCTCTAATTGTCTGTTCGCATTTGATCTTCTTTTTATCTGAAATATCTGCTGGTATTCCACTGTCTGCATTTTCCTCATTAACCGATATTCAGCCCATTTTGAATTCTTTGACCGAATTATAACGTCGCTTTAGATGGGCATACTTCATTGTACACATTTTTGCATCTGTGCAATGATTCCGTCTGCACTTCTCCCAAACAAATAATCGAATTATACTATGTTGCGAAACCGGCCCTGGACGAGGCTACAGAAATACTAGGCTTTTTAACTGAAGAATGGCGTCACGTTCTCGTAGGGACATGTAGGCAATACAAGATCGCGTTTATGTTTGCACATATCTTCTTTTTCTTAAGTGAATAAACAAGTATCTATTTGAATACGTGCACTTAGGAGGGCTAATTTAAATCCAACAAAATATAGCAAAGTATGTGACGTTATTTTTTATTAATTAAACGCGTATTCATTTAAACAGTATTTAAGGAATTTCATGACTTGCATAATATTGTGAATATAAATTAAAGAACTAATCTTTTCATGGATATTTTAGCACTAATCGTAAGAGTTTTAACTTCATTTATATCTTTGAAATATATTTAACTCCGTTAAAATATTTGTTATATTATTATATCACATTAGCTGTAATAATTCATGTGACTAAAAAGAATAAATTGTTGATGAAATTCTCTATTCTCTTCCAAGACATCCCTTTTTGACCAGAAATGAGTAATTTAACTTAAAAGTTCAATAACTAAACAACTTTAGTTAAAGTTTCGATGTGAACTAAAAATAAATGCTTAATTAAACTTTACTTAACAGATTAAGAAACGTGTAAAAATATGTGCATTTTTAGAAAAATCCAACAGAACGCTAACGGAGTGGAACAAACCCAATATACATTAAATGTTACCAAAGACAAGATACACTACTCTGCTTTCAGCATAGATATTTTGGTTTGAAATCTCTTACGTGTTTTTAATTCAAAACAAAAGCAGTGTCAATCCATATTATTATTATACACGCACATATAGTTAAATAATAATGATTTTTATATATATAAGCACTAGTGTTTCATGTTTACGCAATCATCAGTGTGGGATGACAAAGCCACCTTTGACGCCATTTGCTATCTTTACCTCCAGGTCACAACTGCAACTTTAATGAACGGAAATTATAACTGATAAACTCATTAGACAATCTAGAATTTTCGAACGACGGAAACCATGAACGTAGCATAAACGCAAGTAAACTACCTCTTAATTCATACTTCTCAGACAGTGTCAATCTTAAAGTATTCTTAAAAGGGCTATATATATATATATACATATATATATATGTGTGTGTGTGTGTGTGTGTGTGTATATATATATATATATGTATGTATAAATAAATATATATGTTCTTTTATGTTTGATATATATATATATATATATATATATATATATATATTGTGTGCGTGTGTATTGTAGCAAATAAATTAAAATTTCATAATTTTATAATTTTAACGACAAAATTTAAATTGCTAGAAATAGATAAAATGTCTGATCGTATACAAATTCGCAACAAAAAGGGCGAATATATTATTAACACATGTTTAAACTATAAAACAAAACATTTCTTTTACTTTAAAACCTTTTTCATCAGTAAAGACCAAACGAGTCATATTCATTCTAATTAGAACAAATTTAAACTATTATTTCAGTAATCTCCAAATCTAAGAAAGTGATTGTAATGTGCCATTTTACCCGAATTTTCCATATTTCATTGACTCAAAACGAGATAATTAGTGCTTATTGGTAGTAATGTAATTTTCTTTGCATTATTTCACATTGATGGTTGTTTTCAAACCATTCTGAATTATCAAATAATTGTATACTTATCTATTCAAACTTAAATATATACGCAATGTTTACATTTTCTGTTTATATTATTAAATATCTAATAATATACACATGGTAGATATACTTTAGACGTATATTATTAAACCTTTCTGGATTAACGTTACATTATTCTTTGTACCTAGTTAAAATTAATTATCTTATTCAAATAAAACATAATATATCATCGAAATAAATTCAAAATGAAATAACCTCTTTCAGCGTTTAAAAGAAATAATTAAGGGATTTTGCTTCAGAGGAATATATATATATATATATATATATATATATATATATATATATATATATATATATATATATATATAAGAGGATTATATATATAATCATATATGTTAATAGACAAAGTTCCATATAAGCATATTAAATTATAATTTATTATAATACTAGCGATTCATCCCGGCTTTGCGAGGGTCCTGTTTACTGTTCATAACTTTGTGTGCATATATATAATAATAATATATATAGTAATAATAATATATATAGTAATAATATATAATAGTAATATATATAGTAATAATAATATATATAGTAATATATATATATATATATTAAAAAGTCTGAATCATGTCAAAGTAAGCTACATCTAAAATTTCAAGTGTTTAGATCCGAAATTTGCGGAGGAGTTTGGTAAAGTTTGCAAAAGTCAATCTTTAAACTTTGACCTATTGGCAGCCAAAATTTCGCCCCAAAACTGATTAAAAAGCTGGCTGCATGTCTGAATACCCTTTATGTAAAATTTCAAATGTTTAGACGAAAAATTGGCTGAAAAGTTTTCTAAAGACTGCAAAAGTAAAATCTTTTGAACTTTGACCTTTTGACCTCTTAGCTGCCAAGTTTTAGATACATTACTCCAAAACAGAAACATTGATCACGACAGCAAGAGACACCGTCAAAATAACCAATACAGGAAACGGCGAAACCAGAAAAAAAAACAAGAAAAGTGGGAATAGTAACAGTTATATTGACAACGTGAAAGGTCATGGTCATGGTAAAGAAAGGGGCAATTGAACAGTAAAACTGAATCGCTACTGAAGGCTGCACAAAACAAAGCTACTATATTTATGCTAAAATAGATAAAATCGAGGAAATCAGTAAATGTAGATTCTGTGGACAAAGGTACAAAACGTTAGATCACATAATAAATGAATGCAACGATCTAATGAGAATACAAGAAAAGACTGTTGGGAAACTAATACACCAGAAACTATGCAAATGACTGTATTTTGAACATTTAGACAACTGGCACAGATACAAGCCAGAGACAGTAGTAGAAAACGAAAAATCGTCTACAAAATGGAGCTACAAACAAATAAACCCATCAAGACAAAGAGACAAAATTTTATAATGATTAACAAGAATGAATGAAGCTGCAAATTTTTGCACTTCAAACAAACTACGGGTAAGAATAAAAGACACAGAAAAACAAAGCAAATAACAGAATTTGCCATAAAATTGAAAGCAATATGGAACATGAAAAAAGTCAATATTATATCAGTAATTGTAAGGCGACTAAGAACAATCCCGATGAACATAGAACAAGATTAGGATAAATATGAATCAAATTAAAGACTGAGACTATACTATGTACAGCAATGATAAACGCAGTTGAAATTGTAGTGAAAATCATCAAACCAACACACATAAACGATGAATACGAAACAACCACACGGGTACTGCAACAGAAGTAAATCACAATGATATAAAAACTCCGAATGAATGCAAAGGAACTGAAACTGCAAACCATGTATCCACGGAGGTTTTCTCTTTGTGTTCAAGTATGCGTATATTTTTTAGTTTACGAATGCATCTCGTTCTCACTTTTCCTGTATATTATTCCCTTTTTTCGTGTGCGATCTACTTTTTGCCTATGCATGTGTTCAACTCCTTGATTTTATTTTCATGTGTGTGCTCTCTTCTGTTTGTGTAAGTACATCGTTATATTTTTGGGCGTATACTTTCTTCCGTTCCCACTATCCCTCTCATTGAACGAACATGCCGTTTTGTGTGTGCGTATATATCTCTCTCGTCACCATCCAATTTCCATCGTTCTTATCTGCCCGTATGTGCCTCTGTGTCATTTACGTGTTTAGGTACTTCTATGTGTGTGGATGTTCTCTTTTTTACATTAGTGAGATATATCTTTTAATTTGTATGCGTATATGTGTCTGTCAAGATTCATGTACGTATATATGTCGCTCTCTCTCTCTCATCGTCTCTCTCACTCTCTCTCTCTTACTCTCTCTTTCTCGTTTCTACAGTATATGTTGTTTCATCTTCAAGTATAACGAACATCTTTAAAAAAAATGAGTGAATGATTTCTCTTTTGATTTCCTCTACAAAAAGACATTATATCCTTTCCTTTTGTAATTCAAATATTTTATCAAAGAAAGAATTATGGCATGGCTTCTTGCATATATATATTTTTTACCTATCCGGTTTCATAAAAACACATGTATGAAAAAAGAATTAAAAGCAGAACAAAAATGTCGCATCTTTTTTAGAATGGATTATTCTGACTGACTCGCAGAACGAGACAAAATGAAATATTGATCGATATTGACAATAACATACCTAGATTTATATTAGTCGACAAGAAATGTGTGCAACCCTATAAGACACCAGACTGTGGAGTCTGCAATATGACAAGTAATTCACTTTGCGATGTTCTAGTATTCTTAATGAGTTTTTATATTCACCTTCGCAATGTGCATGAGATTTATTATATGTAAGTTGGTGGTACTGTTTTTTGTTTTTTTTCACAAAACATACACAGCCTCCGTTTTTTTTTCTTCTAATACTAAGTGATCGAAATGTCCGACGTCATATATTACACATACTATCGCATATTTTTTAATAAGGTATTTTTATAAGTTTATATATATATATGTATATATATATATATATGTATAAATGAAAATAAGTAAGTGAAAATAGTAAATAAATAAAATAACATTCTTTGGCATTTCAAATTATTTAAATCCTTTAATTTTGGAAATTTGAAAATTGACATAATAAATTTTATAAACTTGACTATTGAAATAATGAATTTTATTAACTTGACTATTGAAATAATGAATTTTATAAACTTGACTATTGAAATAATAAATTTTATTAACTTGACTATTGAAATAATGTATTTTATAAACTTGACTATTAAAATAATAAATTTTATAAACTTGACTATTGAAATAATAAATTTTATAAACTTGACTATTGAAATAATAAATTTTATAAACTTGACTATTGAAATAATGAATTTTATAAACTTGACTATTGAAATAATAAATTTTATTAACTTGACTATTGAAATAATGAATTTTATAAACTTGACTATTGAAATAATGAATTTTATAAACTTGACTATTAAAATAATAAATTTTATAAACTTGACTGTTAAAATAATTAATTTTATAAACTGGACTATTGAAATAGTTAATTTTATAAAGTTGACTATTGAAATAGTTAATTTTATAAACTTGACTATTGACAAAATTAATTTTATAAAATTAACCAATGGCATTATTTATTTTATAAACTTAACCATTGATATAACTAAATTCTCTAGATCCGTGATAATAAATTGCTTACAGTAACTATTGTGTTTAAAACAATGTCTGTTCTACAAGTTTTTTTTTCATTTTTAATTTAATAACACACTACAATACGCTAAAATATGCATTTGTTATGATATTGAAATATGTTTGAAAACATCTGTTTTTATTGTTATAATTAAACGTAATTTGTAATTAAGTGGACGAAAGACTTAACGTCTTTTTAATTATATAGACCATTTAATCTATGCCGGGGTCAAGACAGTAAGCATTAAGTTTAAAGTAGGAAAAAAGACAGAGAAAGAAAAAGGACCAGCAAAACCTGGATGAGAATTGAGGCTGGAAAACCAGATCAACAAACTAAAGAAAGAAGTCAAAGCGATAAACAAAATGAAAACATCTAAAAGAGGGTGAAAAATAGAATGAGACCAGCGAAGAAAAGTTCAACAAAAAAAAAAGAATTGAGGTACAAGCAAAACAGTACCTTTCAAAATAATGAAAGCCAGTCCTATCAAAATGTAAATCGAAGTAAAAACAAAAACAGAAAACCCGGACCCGACTGAAACAAAACGCGATCGGTGCAAAAAGACACAGAAAAAGGAACCAATGTGAAAAATACTAAATGCACAACTGTGAGAACAAATTTATTATACCCTTCATAATTGCGGACTATTGCCAGAAAAATAGAAAGGATACCAAAAAGGAAAAAGAGGAACACATGATATATTATACACATACTAAAGAATTCTGCAGGAGGTTAAAAGTAGAACAAAGAACTTAGCCATGGCATGGATAGACTATAAGAAAACATATGATAGAATCCTACAAGCATGGATAAAAGAATTTCTGAGAATGTACAAAATACCAGATAATATTATCAATTCGATAGAAAATGCAATGAGAACATTGCGATTTGAACTGACAACTGATGGGCAATGCATAATTCAAATCAACATACAAAATAGGATCTTCCAAGGTAATTCCCAATCACTAATCACTGTTTATTAGAGCTATGATATCCGTGAACAACATACTAAGAAAATGCCGAGCCGGATACAAGATCACCAACACAGAGGAAAGAATGAACCATCTAATGCACATAGATGACCTGAAACGGTTTGCAAAAACAAAGACAGAACTAGAAACGCTAATAAGCACGACCAGAATCTTTAGCCAGGATATCCGAATTGAAGTCAGTGTGGAAAAGTGTGCACTGCTGACAATGAGAAGGGAAAAGTAGAAGCAACAAAAGGTATAATACTGCCCAATGAAACAGCACTAGGTGAACATGATAGCTACAAGTATGTAGAAGTGCTGGAAGAAGACGCCATCAAAGTAAAGAAAATGAATAAGAAAATAGGAAAGGAATACATCAGAAGAACAAGAAAACTCCTCTCAACCAAACTATATAGTATAGAAACCTAATTAAGGGAATAAACACGTGAGCAGTGTCACTAATAAGATACTCTGGACCGTTTAAAAGTTGAATCAAAGAAGAACTAAGGAATATCAGCCAGAAGACCAGGAAACTCATGACGATGCACAATGCACTACACTAAAAGTATAATACTGGCCGACTATATGTGAAGAGGAAAAACGGAAGAAGAGAGCTTGTTTTTATAGAATACTGTGTAAATAACACAAAATACTAATTGGGAAAATAAATAATGCAGGACACTGAAAAAAAAATTAATGCAGCAAAAGACAAGGAAGAAACAAACAAGATAGAAAAAGAGACGAGGAATAAGACCAAGAAAAAATGGGAAGACAAACAAGTACAGGAACGGTTCATAAGGATTACAAAAGTAGTGACTAACGAAAACACTTGAAAATCGCTAGAAAAAGAAACCAAAATAAGGAAACTGAATCACTTACAAACCCTGCAAAAGATAACGCAATTAGAACCAACCACATCAAAACAAAGATCCACAAGACATAAGAAAACAGCACATGACGACTTTATAGAGAAAGAAAGGAAACAATAAACTACATAATCATGAATGCAGCAAACTAGCTCAAAAAGAATGTAAAAATATTAAGACACGATGAAGTGGGAAAGGCAATACATTGTTAGTTATGCAAACAATTGCATCTTGAATATACAGACAAATATTACAAGCACAAACCGACAGCTACACTGGAAAATGAAAGGGACAAAATCTTATGGGGCATCGATATATAAACGGATAAACCTATCCCAACAAGAAGACCGGATGTCATAATAGTTAACAAGAAAGAAAAGTCCTGCCAGATTGTAGATTTTGCCGTGCCAGCAGACCACAGAGTTAAGATCAAAGAGACTGAAAAGCGGAGCAAATACACGGAAACTATCCAGAGAGCTCAAAGGGATCTGAAAAATAAAGAAAGTCAAAATAACACTACTAATAAAGGGTGACCCCAAAAAACGGGTCCCAACTCTCATTAGGTCCCGTTTCTTAGTGGTTTGTCCGAATGAAATGAAACTTTGGTCATAACTAGTTTATTATATTCAAAACATCACACCAAAACACAAGCTTCTTTGGCCTTTTTTTTCTCCGTTCTACATCATATGTTCTAGATGGCCTCCATTAAGCTTTTGTTTTTATGGATCACCCTGTGGTAGGAGCGCTAGAAACAATACCGAAAAATTAAAAAAAAAAAAGAATGGAATAGATTGGAATTAGAAGGACGCCTGAAAAAATACACCGAATTTCAATAATGAAAACTGCAGAAATATTAAGGAAAACCTTTGAATGTGGAGATAAATACCACACATAAACTACACACAAATTGGTCGCAGAAATAGCTACATATACAAAAACACAAAGGAACATCACATGGAATCATGAAAACTGAAACTGTATAATTTTAAGATACCGTCCCTTTTTTATGTGTGAGTGTAAACGGGCGCACACCAAATAATGAGGGTCAAGGAGGATGGAAAAACCGAGGGGAGAAAGCACTAACCAGACCCCCGTTGGTTAACAACGAAGAGGACTGGGACCTTGGGGAGGTTTAGTGAAGATCAATGATTGCCGTTAACGAGAAATCAGTGGTAAGCGGCTTTTGCGATAAAGCAGAGTTTTTTGGGGGTTTTTTTGCAAAGGTTCTCGGAAAAGGTGAAGAGTACTGGAAGTCTGGGGAAACCTGTTTTCACTCGGACTCCAGGGAATACCACAAATTTTTATCAAAGAGCAATCTTTGATGATAGCTTGTGTGACTATTCCTAATGAGTACATAATAATAATAATAATAAGAAGAAGAAGAAGAAGAAGAACAAGAACAAGAACAGTAACCACAACAACAACAACAACAACAACAACAACCAGAACAAGAAGAAAAAAGAAGAAGGAAGAAGAAAAAGGAAGGGGAATAACAAAAACGTATAACTTTTATCTATGCGTGAAGAATGTCTTAAGTTTATGAATTTTCATATGAAATCGAAGTAGAATAAATAGTGGAAATAACGGTGACTCAACGGATGACGAGTACGTCTTGCAATGTATAAAGCAACTAAAGACCATTGAAAATATGCAATTAGTATTCAATTTGATACTTTTATTCGCTTCGATAGTTTTGCTGTTTCTACTTGTAAAAATGGCGGCTTCTAATCCCACTCCAACATCTATATACGTATATTGTCATTGCGATACTTTCTTCTAAAAATGTTTAATTGATAACACATGTAATTTGCTTATACTTTTATAAAATACTTTTAAAATGTAGTCCAGATGCGATTACTAATCTGGCTATTTACGTGAAAGTATACTTATGCTGTATATTTAGTTTCGGAAAAAAATATATTCACCCTTCATCACAAACTGTACATGATATGTATTTTCATAGATTGTAATAAAACATTATTGCTAAAAACTTAATGGATATAAAGTAGGAGTTAAAAACGCATAATAATATTTAACTAAGATTAGTGTTTTATTATGCATTCATTAGATTCCTCGTCAAATAGGTCATCAGCAATGCTTCAAAATCCTATATTACTAAAATACACTGGTCTTCCTGATAGATTCGTATTCCAAACTGTTGCCATGGAGACGCGTGGATTTATATATGATACGGCGATTCCTGAATTGATTTGCCTATACGAGTGAATCTCTATTATTATTATTTGAAGAAAAGCTTCAAGAGTGCTCTTGACCTACCAAAATAACAGTGAAATCTGTGAAATTCCTGACTTTCCGAAAATATTGATCAGGTTTTTTTCTTTCAATTTGTCCTATAAAAAGATAGTTTAATTAAGTGCGGAAAGAGTTTTCAATTTAAGTTTAATGGTAATGTTGTCAAATATTGAGTTACAAGTTTATCAAATAAATATTTTTTGTTTTATTAATAACTAGCAGGACCCGGTTACCGGCGTTACCGGTAGAAGCATGCTCCACTCTCTCGTAAAAAAAAATAAACTACGGTTGTTGTTCGTGGCCAACCAACAAAGTCCTAAAGTAAAGAACGGCTTTCGGAATAGACGCCCCCAACCTCCTCATGTTCAGAACGGCTTTCGGAATAGACGCCCCAAACCTCCTCATATTCAGAACGGCTTTTGGAATAGACACCCCCAACCTACACATGTTAAGGACGGCTTCCGGAGTAGACATCCCCAACCTCGAAATGGTAAGTTCTGCTTACTGAATAGACACCGCATTTTATGGGTGGAGTGGTCAAAGTATTTGCATCAAAGGCTGCAATAAAACCAGAAAAAATGTCATTGTTTTTATTTTTTCATCATTTTATGAGACTAAATGTACGACATTCGGGCCGCCGTATTGCTTAAAAAATTTGGCCTTTCCAAGATTTGACAGATTGCCCTTTTTAAGGCAAAATTTGGCCTTTTTACGCTTTTTAATGGAAACAATAGCGTAAAAACGGTAAAATTTGGCCATAAAAAGGCCAAAATGTCAAACTTTAGAAAGGCCAAATTTTAAAAACAATATGGCGGGCTCTAATGTTGTAAATTTAGTCAAATAAAAAATGATGAAAAATAATAAAACTGACGTTTTTCTGGTTTTATTTTAGCTTTTGCGTCTAATAATGTGTTTTATATAAAAATAAAAAGGTTTTATAATTTGTTTGTCTGTCCAGAAAAAGACAATAAACACTGTAGCATCGTGTAACATGATTGAAGATTGGTAAGCATAGGAAAATGTATAAGTACAAACGTCAAGATTAAATGTTAAAAACATAATAAAACTGTAATAAAAACGCTCTCCGAAAAACGAACGAAAACAAAACAAATAAAAACTAGCATCGTGTAAGGCTTGTAAAGACGCTCCTAAATCGAAAAGTAAATAATGGAAAACGTTGCTTTCGTTTATGTATGAAGAATTGGATACTGGAATAATAGAATTGGCTGGTCTCAGCCAAACAGATTGGGCGGATTTTGAGTAGATATGATTTTTTGCATTGGGTAATGAAAAGAGTGTGTTATGTGTATGTAACTAATAACCAGTTACGATGAGTGAAATGTAAGTATCGTCAGAAAGTGCAGAAAAGATCCTGGTGTCAACAGGTAGCAGTGAGAGGACTAAATATTTATAGAGAAAAATAGGGACTCCTTTCTCTATACATATCGCGATGATTAAAGTGTATCCTCTAGGATGAAATGTAGGATTTTATTATAATGACTTAATGTGTCTAAAATTGTGTTCGAAAATTACATAAGATAGTGGCTAATAGCCTAGACCTATGAATGAATTACTATGTGGCATCTGTTATATGCAAACCTACGATACTTTAGTCCAGAGGGGAATTTCTGCAGTCAAAATATTATATAGAGATGATATGATTTTTGACTAGAATAAGTTCTTTAAGATGATTCAACAAGCTACACATAAGTAATTCTAATTTTAAAAACCGACGCCTCCACGAACTATGCTTATTCTGTGTTTTTACAACACCTGGCATTCTCAAGCAATCATCCATCGATGTTCTAAAATCTATGTTTATTTACGTCCGCGATCTGATAAAAATACTATGAGATTACCAAATGTACCCAAAGGTGAAGCTTACTTAATATTCAAGCTTGATAAAAATATATTATGCGATGGAAGACCGTAGTTCAATCATTGATCGAATTTTACCAAAGACAAAAAATGATAGTACATCGATCCTTGCTAAATTCTTAGTAACCTAAGGTAAGGTTGGCGGGTAAGGGAGTAATATAGCTAAAGAAGTGGCGTTGGGATATGTTCTTTAAATTGATAGAGCATGAAAGAATGCGCCGGATAAGATAACATTTCATTTGTAATATAATTGAAGAACTAGTTCGGTC
Organism: Euprymna scolopes; assembly: GCF_053919585.1. Classification (NCBI taxonomy): domain Eukaryota; kingdom Metazoa; phylum Mollusca; class Cephalopoda; order Sepiida; family Sepiolidae; genus Euprymna; species Euprymna scolopes. Next base: position 55,868,151 of record NC_136494.1, read on the forward strand.
AACTTTTGTAACTTTTGTAACCGGTTTACACGAATAGGTTAGAACAGTTAAATCGAAATACTAACTCTAAGTACATTACTACTGATATTTATTAATCTAATTAATTAATAATAATAACCAATTAATTTAATAAGTAAAATGCAATAGATTCGATAGGATTTTAATCTAATACGAACCATATTTCATTGTAGTAAAGGTTATGTCACACACAACGTCCTTATATTTCAGCAAGTGACTTGAAATTTCAATTATATTCAGACAATTCGCTTGTTTTGCATTATAAATATTATGCATCGTTAACCGTGCGTTAGTCCCAGGGGTGTTCTTTTTACCTTAATTTTGATTAAGTGGTCCTAATTCCTAGTTGGCAACTCATATCTTTTCATCCCTCCAAGTACTCTACTCAGTAAGGGTATAGCACACGTAGTATGATGCAGTTGTATCTCAGTTTTCCTTGGGGGTAAACGTCGATATGTCCTTCTGGGGTGTCCAGTCACCCCAGCTGACTAACGTAGGTATGATTTTATGATTTATATTTTTTTTTTTTTTTCAGTGGGAATGAAAATGTGTAGATATAAGCGCATATTAAGCATCATTATGTTTTTTGTAATATTTAATATGGAATTAATATGTTTTGGTATTCTCTTTTTCATAAATTTTGATGGGATTACCAATTGATATTCTTTAACGTAATAAATTTGTAAATTCACTAAAATAATATTACTGTCTCGATTCACAACACTACAAAAATTCCAGTCGATTTTAAAAGTTAAAAACATGTACTTTTCGTTGTATTGAATATAAATTGCTAACGATATAAAATTCCATTCTCGACTCTGAAACCGAATGTAATATAATACGTCGCATGTTTTCTGGTAAAGCATTCTAAATTATGATCAAAGTAAACATTTTCTTTGTCTAGAAGAATTTCACTCTTACTGATCGAGCACATAACAGGCACTACACTTTGCCCGAAAGCCATGAAGAGTCAATATTTATGTCTTTAGGATTGACCAGACAAAATAAAAAAAAACTTTAAACATATCATTATAGGAAGGTTTTTATATTGGAAATATATGAACGAATTTATCATCTTGTATGAAAATTTATATTTATTTGTTGATGTCATTGATGGCATTTTGAATAACACGTTTAGCACTTAGATTAAATATAAAATAAAAATTCACATTAATTATTCATAATAGATCTATTTCATATTTCTTTTAGTCTTTCAGTATATCTATTTATCTATCTGTTCGTTCCATTTTCTCTCAGTAACATTGTAGCCGATGTGGCTGCAATGTTTTTAAAACCTTTATTATGATAAAGTGGAGCAAACACTATATTACAGTATCTGTTCGATGCACATGCAGAGATTAATAGGGATTAATATTATTAGTATTTATGTTGCAGTTTTTGGTAAAAACCACTGGGTCAATCTGACTGAAATATTGTATGGATATTTGTCATAATAATGTGTCGTGAACTAGGTATCATGATTTCCAGTTGATACCCCACGTTGATTTATATTTAAAACAGAAATGAGCACAGATTTAACAACATTTATCCATCAATTTGGCCCCAAACACTCATTTTAATTCCAAACCTATAACATAAAATGCATATTATACTGTTGATTTGGGCCATCTAATAAATAACTTAGTACTATAAACACTATGCCTAAATTCTGAATCGTTTGTTTTTTTGTCACACGGCACATTTTAAAGTAAAGAATCCATTAAAGTTAAGCATTTTTCGATGGGAATTTTATTCATAGTTGATGTTTGTTTTCCAGACTGGCCAGTTAATGTTAGGGAAAATGAAGAACTAATTTTTCTGTAATGTTAAGTAAAATATCGATTAAAATTATTGATTGCTATCGATATTCAATATATTGATTCACCTTCGGCTTTTCTATCGCAAGGTTGATTGACAGCTTGCATTTTAACTGATTAAAAATCTCATAACTAGAAAAGAACAGGATTTGACGTGTATCGATGCAAGTGAAAGCAGGGATCGGGTGATTGTAGGAATAGCGAAAAAAGATAACGGAGATAGATGCCTGTGTATGAATTAATAGCAGAATTATATTGAATAAACACACATATCGACATATGAGATCTCAAATGATGCAGCAAGTCCTGCGAATATAGAAAAAAACAGTGGGAAATTAGTCATACACTATCCACTACAGCTCCGTACATAGAAAACGAAACTATTAAACATGACTAATACGGGACAAGAATGAGAAAGAACGAACTTTAATAAAAATGTGGGTCCTCATTAGTCCAAGATTAAATAAAGCGGAGAGGTAAAAGATAAGAAAATACCGACATGAAAAAGATTAGAATCTTAGGAAAATTTCTATTATTCCAGTAATTATAGGAGTAACCGGATTCTTGGAAAACAATTATTAAAAATACTTTGAAATACTTTGCACGGTGAAACGTTACAAATAATTACACTTAAAAGTATAGTAAGACTTTTTTTTAAATCTCTTGGTTCGAATGTATGAGATAGTGGGTGAATGTCTAGTATCCAATAGGATGTTCCATCCCCAGCTAAAACAAAAAGATTATAAAATTAAAAATAAGAACAAGAAACGTGGACAATTATGTCGCCCATTGAGCTGGGATGGGAATATTGACTCAGGAAAAATTTAGTTTGTAATGACAGTTAAATATTTAAAAACAAAATTAATAAACAAAATCCCAAATTAATCACTTCCTCTGTATTCTTTGAAATAGATCAGACTACTGTTACGTAGGAAGACCCGTAACGTAAGGAATAAAGTGCTAAATAATAATTAGTTCTAGCAGGAAGTTTTCTTAATGTTGATGTTTTAATCAACGAAGCGAGCGATACTCAGAATACAATTTCGAATTATTTAATATTTCTAACCGGTCATGGTTTATGCAAGATCAAGCAACTCCGTAGATTAAGTAACAATTTTCGTTCGAAATTCGGTAAATATGTCCAGTTCAACAGAAAAATTCCCCGAGTTCGACAAGATACACCTGAAGAAGGTCGACACTTACATTGATCCAAACATTACGAGAATAGGATCTAATAATGCATGTGATCAATCTTCATCTAAAACATGTCCAAATTGATCTCTTTTCTCTATGTATTCCTGTTCCTATTTTCCTTTTAAATTCTTTCTCTATTCTTTTAACTTATGTGGTGTTATTAGCCGTTGCCATTTTTATCTTTTAGGAGTTGCGCAAGGACATGGCGCAATGGTTAGAGTACATGAAAAATTCAGTTGTAAAAGTGATATTATGTTGACGGTTGAAAATACAATCTTCAATGTGAGCGACCGAAATATATAATTGCGAATTACTTAGACATGGTTGACAGGACAAGAGCATGCTACCATGCGTAAATTATATAAAAAGTTATATTTGAAATTCTGTGTTTGAAAGAAAGATTCTGGAGTTCGACAAGATGCACCTGAAGAAGGTCACAGATTACATCGACTGAAACGTTGTGAAAATAACACTCAAGATGAGAGCAGTAGTTCAAAAATTGAAATGCGAATAACCAATCGTAATCCTAAAACGTTCAGAAACGTCAAATAAGAGAAGAAGCCAAACATCATACTCTGAGAACGGTCGACATTTAATAAGTATTTTATTCCATCAAAGGAATTTGTCAAACTAATATAAGCCTGGCGAATTCTTTTAATAGAAAGAAACAAACGTTTGCGTAGTTAACTTGTTATGAGTATGTATTTTTGCATTATTATATATATACACATAAATGCTAATAAATTTTCAAAACATTATGGTTGGTTGTGAAATGAAAAAGTATTTAACGTCTATTGTATTAGTAAAAAGCTTAAACATGTTTGTTTGAACGTAAACGTCGTGGTTTTAAGATTGAGAGAAATAATAAAAAACTGAAATGCATTTTTTATTATATTGAAAAAATAATTTACAAAATTCAAAGAAAGGTTGACTATATAAAAAGAAAAAGTAAGATTACAGCCATAAATGTAACCACGTTAGTAGAAGATATATATCTGTAAAAAGTTTGTAAAAATATTTTATCGAAAAGAACTGTTCGAAAGATCATGCTTGCTAGAAATTTAGGCATGACATCATTTTTCAAGGCAAAGGTCTACGTCTATATTTACGTATGCCACGTTTCCACTTGCTATATATGCAGAAATGTAAGTTAATAGGTAAAGGGACAAAGATAATTCGGTCATTCCTCTGCTTGAATTTCGACTAACTTTACGTAAGAACTGTATTGATTCCCTGTGCTAGCATTTGTCATCAGATTTTATTAAGATCAATGGATGACGATCATCCTGCTAATAATAGAAACGAGTGATAAAAAGTAGAAATGCCAACAATTTTCGCAATAGAAGAAAAACGGCCCGTACAAATAATGGAAACGTCTGTTAAGAATAGAAGGCAAAAAAAAAAAGACGTAGGCATAAAACAAGCCTCTTTACAATAAAGAACAATGTGTATTTATTGGTACATAGATATTCGTCCTGTCACACAAAAAAAGTCGGCCCAACGAAAAAGAGTGCAAATCTATTTCTATAATTGAAATTTTTATTTCTTGATTTTGTCTTCTACTTTCTATGCCGGTGTATAGATTTTTTAAAACTTTTTTGTTAAATTCAACTTCCTAATTTTGCATGATTTTTTTTCTATTTTAATATTTTTAAATGACTAACGATCGATTGTTAATGTCATTTTCAACAACTAATTTTTTTGTTATTATTTATACATATATTATTAGTTATACAGATATTCTTATATAATATTAAAAATAAGAAACATGAATACTCCATGATGAATTGGGTTTACAGATATCGCCCTCATGTAGCAAAAGCGTTTTTATAAACGAAAAAGTTTCGCTCTTGAAAAAGCCTTTACAATATGACAACAAAACGTTGAGCTTCTTCTTTGAGTTTTTAGTATTTTCACTTTCCATTTTTCTTTCATCACGTCGGCTTTGCTCTCGTAGTAATTTACACATTAATAGACGTGTATCAAAAGTCATCAGTGTTGTTTTACAAGCAAATACGTCGAGCTAGAATCGAAACAGTACTGATTTCAAAACAAGTGGACGATTTCAAAACATGTGGACGATTTCACAGTTATTCGTCTAAACTTACTGAAATCTAGTCCACTGATTTCAGAAAAAAGTTTTATGTTGCATTCCGTGATTAATCACTTATAAGATTGTTTTAATTGTTAGGGTTCCTATGTTGATAGGTCTCCCTATCGAAATATGAGCGTCATTGTTGGTTTCATTTTGAAATAAGATTTGTTAAAAAAGCATATATTTTGATATTAATCGCTTTCAAGTGAATTCTGGATTTATGTTGTCAGTTTCAAATACCCCGTTGACACTACACGCCCTCATCTCTCACAAACATACGCTCTTTCTTCTCTAATTCTTTCTTTTTGGTTTGCCATTATAGTTACCCATGAGTCAGTGTTGACATTTTGTAGAAAGGATACTGTTACCTAACCTGAATATCTAATATTTCAATAGACTGCCAACTGGTATTGTTAAGCAACATTCGACATCGCCTCTAGGTTAAGGGTTATACCTTTTGGTTCACATTTAAATAACTAAACGTGACAGAGAAAATATTGATGCATTCCATGTTTGCAAATACAACTGAATATCATTCAACAAACAGGATTTACCGTTTGAGAAATGAATAGAGTCACAAACAAGTTATGCATTTTACACGTGCTGGCCCTTTTTTCTTTCTTTTCTATTTCTATTCTTTCCACTGACAATTATATTTCCTTATTTATTTTAGCGGTATCCTGATGATGCTTTATTCTAATTTTGCATATAGGAAGACGATATACAAGATATACAAGATATTTGAATGCTACCTTATATACTCAATTATATGTGATGTATATAGCATTTAACATATAAAAAGATGTTCAGTTATCTCAAGATTATATATATGCGGATCTGTGTGTTAAATATAGAGCGCGCGCTAGAAAGAAAGAGAGAGAGAGAGAGGAGAGATAGAGATAAAGATGAGATGGAGAAATATAATAAGATTTTAGCAATTTAAAACGTTTTTCAAATCAAATGGCAAATAAAATTTTAAAAAATCAAGATAAACAAAGTATGTTTAAAGCTGTTTCGAGGTTGTATTTGTTTTTCATCATACAATGAATCTCAAGAATTAGATAAACATTTTCACATATATACACACATACCCATCTCTCTCTCTCTCTCTCTCTCTCTATATATATATATATATATATATATATATATATATATATATATATATATACATATATATATATCTATATAATACTAAAAGTCTATGGATCTTGTATGTTTGCAATCAGATTTCCGGTTTTCAACATCCGGTTGCGCATGCGTAAATAGCAACGTCTTCAATCCGTTATTCCAATTCCGGAATTTTTATATCGCTTTTAATACAAACAATTTCATTTAATTTGATCAAATAGTTATTTATATATACAAATAATACATAGATTCATAGATAATTATAATATATATTATACAATCTATTTATCTATGAATCTATTAATAATATGAAATATTACCCTATACAATTTATGGAAAGAAAACACCTCTCACTTTCCCTCTAATAGATTTCAACACTCCTACTCCCTCTGTTTTCGTTACGTACGCGAGAAATAGTTACGTGGATAGAGCTATCCCCCTTAACTAATGCAGACCTTTTTACTAGAGGGCGTTATTACAAAAAAATTTCTTTTTCTTCTTCCCATGTTTTTTAAAGTCGTCTGCTTACATTTCCAAACGGAAAGCTGAATCGGTAAATGCACACATTTCTATTACATTAAATAGTGTTTTCCTTTACACAATGGGTACTGAATGTTTGCTTAAATTAAATGAAAAAAGTTACATTTTATTTTCATTTTCTATTTAAAAAGCCATTATTAACATGTGGAGAGTGTTTTTTTTTATTATTCTGTACTTTCAACTAACAATTTCATTTAAAAGATGATATATCAAAATTTGAATTTAACTATAATAAGGATTATGATACCTGTTCAGTGCATAAGTATGACCAACCACTTATAATTCAGTAACTGTAATTTAAAAAAAAATAACAATTATAATAAACAGAACGACTCGTAGAAATCTATCTATATTCTTTTTTCATTTTAATATACTTTCATAGAAATGCTTCTGTTATGTAAAAAAAAACTATTTTCTTTATGCCACAAGTGTCACGCTCATACATGAATTCCATAGCTAATATAACGTACTGACCCAACGGGTCACGGGTGGTCTAGTGTATATATAAATATTATTTATATAGACAAATATTACATAGTCGCTAACACTGGACATGCTAATGTTTCGGACAATTAGCATGTTCAGTTTAGCGACTATGTAACATTAGTCTATATAAAAATATCATATTTTGCTTTTTTTATTGAGCGCTCGTATTAATTCATGCGTCTTCCCTCTTGAACACCTTCAACTTGGAGTACATATATATATATATATATATATATATAAGTGAACGTGTCTGTCTGTCTGTCTGTGTGTCTGTGTGTCTGTCTGTCTGTGTACATTTCCCTACGCAATAGCTCTGTCAATTTTTAGTCTATAGGCTCGAAATTTGAAATACCGGGTACTGAGATTTTGGAAAATCGATGTGACGGGTGTCAGCCAGAAATTTGGCTGTTAAGGGGTCAAATTTCAACGATTTGACCTTTAAGAACTCTACCAAACTCCTCCGACAATTTTGGGTCTAGACACTTGAAATTTTAGATATAGGTTCCTTGAAAGATGGATCTAACTTAATAAAGTGATTTGAGCCCGAAACAATAAATTTTAAGGGGTTATAATAGGGGTCAAAGTTTTAAAAAATTAACCATTTTTTTGTTTTTTTGCTTTTTTTGCACAGCATACACCTCCAAACACCCGAGCAACGCCGGACACCCCTGCTAGTATATATATATATATATACATATATATATATATATATATATATATATATATATATATATATATATATATATATATATGTATAATCTTCAAAACCTCTGGCCGTGATAGAGAGAAAATAAATACTTGCTGTTATGCCTTCAAATAATCTGAAATAACAGCAAAATGAGACTTAATTCCAAAGATTTATCATATGTTATATTCTCTCTCTTTTGGAAATAGCTGCGAGTTTTAGTCTCCTCTCTATCAAAGCCAGAGGTTTTATATATATATATATATATATATATATATATATATATATATATATATATATACTAGCATGGATACCCAGCGTTGCCAGGGTCGACATGAAGTTCGGTTTGGCCACACCTGCTATACTAAGAATATTGAGCAGCGTTTCCTTATTCTATGTCAACTCCATCGTTACCCCAACAAAAGATCAAAAATAAAAGAACAAATGAAAACACAAGAATGTAATTCGCTCCCCTCGAAAAAAGAAGTACGCGACAAACTCACCACCAGATATTTCTAAAGAAGGAATACGAAGAGAAGCTATTCTCCGGATATTGATGTTCTCGTTCTGTCAACTCCTTCCAAGTAATTCGCAATAATATATTTCGGTCGCTCACACTGAAGATTGCATTTTCAACCGTCAACGTAATATCACTTTTATAACTGAATTTTTCATGTTCTCTAACCATTGAGCCATGAGTCCGCGCGCAACTCCTAAAGGATAAAAATGGTAACAGCTAATAACACCACAGAATTAAAAAGAATATGGATAACCCTTTTATGACTATATTCCAGTTTAAGCGAATTTCTTTTATGCTACCTAGTCTAGAAAGATTTTTTCGGTCAGTTGCAATGAAAGCAAACTGTAAATACTTCAGTTTCAAAAATACCAAAGTAGAATTTGTGTTAACCGAAATACACGTTTTTATGTCATAAAAATGATGAGTTATGAGTTATGTTATAACAAGAAAAAAAATAGCAGTTACGATGTCAAAAATAAAAAAAAAATGTGAAGAAAAAAAAGCTGGTAAAAAATATAAATGAAAGTTTTTTTTTGTTTTAAATAAAAATTCGTAGTTGAATTGAATTGTTTGTTTATTTTAAAATAAAAAAAGCACTGGCCTACAACGTTAATTGCGAAATCACGGAAATTATTTTATTTAAACTAATTCCAAAAATAATGCTTGAAAGTTTTTAGTTTTAATATCCGCCGAAAAAGAAAACAAACACAAAAAGAACAAAGTTAGCGTCCAGAGGAAATAACTCAAACCTGTTTATAAAATATCGATGTCGGTTAAAATATATTATATTAAATATGTTATCAATATAAATCAAGTTTGAATAATAAACTTAAGCAGAACACTTAAAACCATTCTCTTACTGTAAACAATAACTAACACACCACTTTTTAATAAAATCGATTTTTCTAATGTAATATGCAAGTGAGATCACCTCTTAATCGTATATTTTGCAAGAATCATACTATATATATTGGAATGAATTAAATAATAAAGTAATGGATCTTTTGTATATTTTAATCAAATTGTGAACAAACAAACAAATAAACAGACAAACAGACTAGAATATGAATATATATATATATATATATATATATATATATATATATATATATATATATATATGCTTGTAGCAAAATTTAATATTGGAATGCTGATATCTTTGCTTCTATAGGACAAACCTATATGAAAATTCACAGGGTTTTTTTAGATCATAATACTAACTTATGGTTAAAATTTTATGATAATTGGTAAAATAATGCATATATTGTCAAGTTAATAAAATATGCCGAAAATTGCCTACATTTATATATATATATATTATCTAGGCAGGCTAGCCTCAGTTTTTCTTCTATGGGATGAATTTTTCTAAGCTTATTTTTCGCTTAATTGTTTCTCTGTGGACTTGCCACGCCACTACAAGACATCCACACACAGTACTGTTTCGTCGTATCACAACCCAGCAGTGCGACTAGACTAGCATCCTTTCCCTAGCCGGTGATTGAACCTACAACCATCGCGTTGATAATCGGCAGTACTACCAACCGACCTATGGGATCGTTGCTCACAAATGACTTCAACAAATGTCCATGTAAATCAACACTCGCCCACTGCTTGTACACTGCTAAAGCTGTGTGTTTGTAAATAACTAAACGCATTTAGGCATCATTTTTTTTCTTTCAATGATACATTATTAAATACAACAGCGGTAGTTTGTTTATGATTCTTTTTTTATTTTGTTGATTTTCTGTATATTATTTTTTATATCAAAATCGAAAAAAATAATGAAATTCTCATAGTTTTGACAAGCGCTTTCGATTTGCTTGCAAATCATCTTCATGTGGAATCCTTGGAGTTGATGACATGAAAGTGTATAGTAGCAAAATGGAAAGTAGAAAAGCTATAAGTAAAATACACAAGCAATTATATCGTGTGATTGGAGGTTACAAGTATATAAAAAATTAATTAAAAGTTAGTTTAAAATCTGAGTTCTAAAATTAACGAATCTATGGGCCAATATTAGCAAAGCGTGTCGTATACGCACCACACCAGACATTTAATTCGTTGTTGCTCTTCTCTTGTTTTCCAAGACTAATTAACTAAGATGCTTCATCCATCAATATATAAAGTATAATTATAGTTTTGTTTGGCTGTCAAAAAACAAATATTCAGTCTCCAAACGTATAACTAAATAGTAAATTCATGACAGTTCATGACTTATTAAAGATATCAGTGTTTGCATTTGGCAAACATTAAAGTACAATATGTGTTTTGAGTATTTCTTTTTAAGGGACTGGATTTTCTTCACCTGAAAAATAACTAACCTTGTGTCTTACTCTGTCCGCGTTATGAAGCAAGTAAATAGAGATGTATCAAAAAAGAGATGTCCTTTTGCTTACACTTTACACTGAAACATATAATATCAGCCACATGAGAAGAGTGTGTCCAATTAGCAGTAAAGTACATTTGTAAATTTCATATAAAAACTCAAGATTTAAAAGTAAAAGAAAATAAAGAAAGATCTTGTGCAGCATTTGAAAGAGTGAATTATTTCCCTTTTTTATATTAGTTCTAAAGTCAAGATCATTGTTTAGATTTTAGCTCGATTAATTCCACAACCGGAAGTGCATCGTAACACTACTGTTTTCCCTAAGGCACTGTGAACACGTATAGGTTTTAGGTCGACATTGGACGAGGAAAGCGTGAAAATTGGATGAATAGACAAACAATAGGAGAACTTAGTCACGTACACGTTTTAGAATCTGTTTCACGTTATACCGTGTAACTTTCTGAATAAGTTAAAATTCGTTCCCCATATTGAACTCATCCTTTTTTATTGAATATCATAATATGCTACATTAATGGCTTGCTTCCAAATATTGTTGTAACAAGGCCAAGTCTATGTTGAATATATGAGAGAAAAGCAATAACGACATGAAATGACTTCTTTAGCTTTAGATTTAAATTGTTTAATGTCTTACGCCAGTAAAGATTATTCATTGATGCCAAAATACACATTAGGTATTTTCATAGCGTCTAAAACATCCGCAAGCAATCTGGTAATATTTCTATGCTTAAATAGGAGTATGCTTAAATGTATGCGAGCGTTCAACACTCTTATGAAAAAAATGCAATTCAAAACTAAATTGCTTTTGAACGACTTTTTTAAGCATAAAATAAATCTGTAAAAATATTCATTTAAGTTACACAAATCTATTATATGAATTCATTTTGTCAAATTTTCAAAGTCAATCTATGGTAAAAATCCGTCTGACATCGGTATTTGATTCGGATTAACCAATATTTTCAATGTTTCGTTCCACTACATGGTACGGACATATTTTAGTTTATTTAATTTTTTTAAAATATTTATTACATCCAAGAAAACTGTTACAGCTTAGACGTGTCTCCCTATTTAACAAACCAAATAAAATAGAAGTTATCGTGTATAATTATACTGTCTCTTTTCTGAGTTCTTTAAACACACACACACACACACACACACACACACACACACACACACACACACACACATATATATATATATATATATGTTAAAGCATGCTATTTCAAGTCTGTTTGTGTTTCTGCGTTCTTTATTTTCACAGAATTTACACAATATTAGTTTCTTTTTATTATAATAAAATTAGCGTCAAATATTAAAACAAACTTTTTAAGTTTACTATTTACAACAGAATCTTTTTACGAAATATCAAGTCACAAAATTATTTTCGTCTCTTCATAAACAATTCAGTCTTTTACTCTCAATCCACCTCGGTAATACATATATGGTATAAAGTAAAGTGCATTGTGTGTGTGTGTCTGTCTGTCTAAACTCAGATACTATTTGACATGCATTTACTATTTAGGACCGACTCATGTTAAATTTACTAATTTTCTGTTTTAATTTCTCACACTTATATTATAGCGCTAGAATATATAGCGGATTATTAGCAGTTGTGATTAGTCGTTCAATGTCAAGTTTGAATTATAAAAGATTTTAAAATGGATCATAAAAATATATAAATAGTTACACATCCATAATTTTATAAAAATGTATATGTGTATGTGCGAACGTATATATAAAAGTGTCTGTGTGTATGAGTGTATATGTGAGTGTGTACGTGTGTGTAAACACAAATGCTACATTACTTTAATTATATAAAAATATCATAACAGGTTGCAGGGATTTATATTTTTAAAGGTGTCTGAACGAACCAGTATCTTGCAAGTTCTCCTTTGTCGTCTCTGACCTCCTGCTAACATTTCGGTTGTTTATCTTCTTATAGTTTTTAGCATAAATTTATCTGCATACCATACGCATATATCATGAAGAATCTTATTTGTATGCTATATACATGAATCGATATTGTAAATATAAATATTACTAAATCTGGACTCATAATCAGTTTAGTGTTTTAATATTGTGACTAAATTAAATGTCCAAATCAAATACGCGTAAGAAACAAGCCAGGACCAATCAGGATCTTCAACCATCGCTGTCTTGACACTCCTGGCATCAAACCAAACATACCAAGCGGAACACTAACTAGAATAGAGAGTGCGAAGAGGTTAAATATCGATGCGATCGATCAGAGCTAGTCTGTTGGCTATCAAACCTGGTAATAGTGACTATACCGAAGAGGAGCGTTCGTCACACGTGATACCTGTTTAAGTCACACCCATTCAAAAAGGGTAGAAAGATTACCAATTTTGTCTTCATAAGGAAAGATTATAAATATCAATTTTCTCTTCAGATATATATTTTAGTAAAATCGAAGATTCTATATATTTGTTTTTGCAAAATTAGACATAACAGATCATCTACTCGACATCAACCACAGATATGGTACCTTTTTGTGGGCAGCTTTAATATTAGTACAAAACATACTCCTCAAGGCAAGCTACAGATAAACATGTGCGTTTCAATCCAAGAAAACATTTTCAGGCCAACTGTAAATATTAATTTTCTACGATCTATTTTGTAAGCAAACTAATGTTACATTCATCTGCAACCAATTAAAGCTATTCATTTTATTGTTTAAACTCCTTATTTACTTGCCTACACACAACGGCGGTGTTAGGTATAAGATCCGTTCTTAATGTTGGAAAATCTTGATGCCCATATTAAGGCACACTGGATTGAGGTAAATGCTGTTTCAGTTTAGGATTTCTCCTTTAGTAATCGAGGCTAAAACGATGAAGTGTAGTATCAGAACAGATACTATACTTTGATCTTTGGTATTTACTAAATGACAATCATTAACTCTCTTCGTATCTATTCCTATTCATTAATGCACTTTACTGATTTTACTGTTATACGGAACTTATTTTGAAGTAAATCATAATAATAATAATAATAATATTTACATAGAAAGTCGAACTATAATGAGCTCATGAGTGTAACACGCACTCTACTAATTCTACTCTCGTGCTGAATACTGTTGAAGTAAATACCAAAAATAATGGACGCACATGCTATTTCCATATATGATATTTTGATTGCAGAAATTCTCCTCTGGACCAAAGTACAGTAGGTTTGCAACAACAGATGGCACATATCAAATTTATTATATCTAGACTGTTAGCCACTATCTTATGCATCTTTTAGACAATTCTATAAACATTTAGTTTTTATAATAAAATCCTATATTTCATCCAAGAAGCAACATCATCACAATCGCAAGTATCTTTAGAGGAATTAGTTCCAATTTTCCCTCTTAATATCAAATCCTCCTACACCCCCCCAGCCATCACCGGGAGGAATTCTACACTTTCGACATATATGAGGCTTCACCCTTCGTAACTGGATCATAAACTCATAGACATAACATAGCATTTCCCTATTACTATTCAAAAATAATTAAGTCTCCCAAGACTAATTCCGCTCAATCTGATTTGGTGAGTTCTGACAATTTCTATATTCCGGATTAATAGTATTCGCATGCTAAAGGAACGCTTATATACCATTCAAATATGGCGTCGATATCTACTTTTGCCCTCTGAATAAATTGCTGCATTCATTTTCTTACATTTTACGGCGTAAGTTTTCAGTTCCTCCTTCTCTCTCCCTCATTGTCTATTTCTGTATATATTCTTCCCAAATCTCTCTTTTGCTCTCTCCCTCTCCCGCTTTCTCTCTCGTCGATAATTTAAGTGCATAAAGACAGCATGTTCTTCTCGAAAATTTGTAATTATTTTAGTTTAATAATTTTAAAAATTGTTAGTATGCAGACTCGAATCAGTACAGCGGAGAAGGAAAAGAATGTGAAAAAATGTGACGTCCATCGCCAAACCGAAAGTGATGAAGGTTTTAATTAAGGCTAGCCAATCTAAAAAGGGGGATGACTTTCAAAAATATCGGCGAAAAAAAGCGACTCATCTTTGAAGTAAAAGTGTCTAGTTGAGGATGAAGAAATTCATGTTTTTAGCCAATTTTTCTCTATTTCTCGTCCGAGGCATCGAGTTTCAAAACGATACCGATCTCGTGAAAATCCGTCACCTCTGTCGAAAGTTTTAGTCAGACATACATACATAAATTTAACAGACAGATGAGAGTTATATTAAAGGAGATGGGAGAACAACACAAAAGATCGACACGATGATATCTTACTAAGAGATATATCATGGAGATTTCCCAGAAAATAATAGGCTCTATTCATAACACGTTGACCTTGCGATAATGCAAATCCCCGTTTATTGCTATTACTATTGTTAATCCTATTTTCAATTTTTCTAATAAAACATATTTACATTATAAGCAAAATTATACAAAGTAAGAGGTCATCGTTGCTGTTCATTGGATGTTTAGCATGTTACATATCACAAAATATTATTTCAAGAAACTCTAGCATAAATAAGTATTAACATCTTACTCTAAATAAGCTATATTTGATTATTTGAAAGGGTTTAGTTTTTAATTGCAAGAGAGAGAGATATATGGGGAGAGAAAGAGAGATTGCGATAACATGAACATAGATTGATTAATACGAGAATTTACTTCGTATTTTTCTGTCCGTGAAAATCAATAAAGTTAAATGAGACAAATGAAGATGTACTTACACAACACGGCTATTGGGAGTTACAATGAGATCAATTTTTAACATTTTATCGATTTTGTTCACACAAACGTCGATGTGATTTTTAAACGAAGAAAATACAGATGCGGATCTTCATGCCTAGCAATACTTTAAAAAAGTATTTGCCAAAATACCGCAGTGCTATTGATAACATTACGCATGTGTATCTAAACTTCAGTTAAAACACATGCACACACGCATATATATCTATATCTATATCTATAGATCTATAAAAGTGAACGTGTCTGTGTATCTGTGTGTCTTTTTGTCTGTGTATCTGTGTGTCTGTGTGTCTGTGTGTGTGTCTGTGTGTGTGTGTGTGTACATTTCCCTACGCAATAACTCTGTCAATTTTAAGTTTACATACTCGAAATTTGATATACAGGGTACGGAGGTTTGGGAAAATCTTTGTAATCCGTTTTCGGCCAGAAATTTTGCTGTTAAAGGGTCAAAGTTCAACGATTTCACCTTTGAGAACTCTACTAAACTCCTCTGACAATTTTGGGCCTAAACAATTTAAATTTTAGATATAGGTTCCTTGCACATGGATCTAACTTAATAATTTGATTTGCGCCCAAAACAATAAATATTAAGGGGGCATAATAGGGGTCAAAGTTTTAAAAATTTTTACCTCTGCGGGCTCTACCAAATTACTCAGACAATTTCTGGTCTAAGCATTTGAAATTTTACATAAAAGGTATTCAGAGATAAGGCAAGCTTTTTAATCGGTTTGTGTCGAAAATTTTTGTTACTAATATATAAATTATGTATGTATGTATGTTGTACGGTACGGGTTCGAACCTGCCTTCCTACTGCCAATTTTTTTTTTTTGCTCAACACACACCTTCAAATCCCCGGGCAACGCCGGGCTTCAATTCTTATATATATATTACAAGGTATAGTTTATAAAAGGTTTTCGACTTCGCTCTACTCTCTGGACCCTAATTGTTAGACATTTGCAGAAAGAGTTCATTTCCTATCATAATTGCAAATTACTTTTCTTAATTCCTTTTTCCTAGTGCCAGACGGAATTTGCATACACATTTTTTTCTGAAAACTCCATGCAGACTACAACATGGTTGTCTTTAAATACAATACACCTAAACAATTTTTATTTACCATCGTCATGAAAAGTTGTCTCATCTCATTCTTTTTATAATGGTCTACATAATTCCACGGGCAATATATCCATACTATAACTCCTTATCTCATAGGGGGTTTCAGACTTGATAAGATTCTCATTTTCTCTCTAAGCTTCACAAATGGCTCTATGTCACACCATTCCGTTGTTAATTTGAAGAAGATGTATTTCAATAAGAAAACTTAGATTTCGTTCCTCTTTTATTGTTCTTTATTATAGTTATGTTGGAATCAGATATAATAACCTTCAGAACCTGTTCTTATACTGAGGTCATTAAAAAGCATAACACAACTAAGAATGTTAATCAGAACTTTAATAAAATATACCATATCGATTGTACACCAGCTTAAGACCGTTAAATGTCAGTCATATATTGATTTGAGAGTGTAGACACACTAAGCCGATCACTTAGCTGCTTCATCCCCATCTTCTTTAAAAGCCTAATTTGCTCGGAACAAAAGAACATAAAATAAGTCAAACACACACAAACACATTCTTGAAGTGCTAGATTGACTATGACCAATCATCAGACTATGAAAGTAGGAAACGTTTTATGGGTTTCTTTTCGGAATATTTAATCCATAATAGAATATTATTTAAGATACATATTTGTTGCTTCTAGATTTGTTAGCCTTTTCTAACTCCGTAAATAAAAACCGAGGATGTTTACTCTAATCTCCGTATAGAGATGTTAGGAATTGTGTAGGCATCAGTATTACTATTATTAAATCATTAAAACAGACATCATCGGGGATTTTATACAATATTTTATGTAATGTTAAACACTACTTCCCTAGCATAACTTTAATTATCATAATCATTATGAATTACTTGAAACCCCTACGAGGACAAGGTTAGATGCAGGTCTGGTTTTAATGTGAGGAAATCCAGTTCCACAAAAAGGATCGCGTAAGGTTGTGACAAAATTAAGAATGCCCCAGTGCGACCGAAGATAGAATAGATGAAATATAATATGAGAACAGCTACTATACTTTACTCCGAGACAAAAGGCCAGTATTCTAGTCTTATATTGTTTGTTAATAGTAGTCGAGAACGATTGGCAAGATTAATCAGGATAATGAAAATTATCTTTTTTTTATCATTTAAAAATAATCGATTATAAATGGTCAACTCGTAGTTTAATCAAAGTATATGAACCGATAAACAACATATGTCTTTTAGTTTGTTAGTTTTGTTTTAAAGAGACTTTACTTCGATATTTGAGAAGTCGATTTTATCCGTCCTGCTGAAGCTATGATATGACTGTTCACGCATGAAATTTTATTTGGTATCTTATTATTTGAGAAATATGCATTAGCTTTTTTAACGTGATACAAAAGAGCACTTACAAATATTAGCTCTCATTTCCCCTCTTTTAGCAATTTGTCTCTTTCTTTCTGCGATTTTTGATTTGCCAACTGCCGTGTCGAGATATCGAATATCACAAACCGGTCTCTTACACTGTGGATTTCATATTTGAACATGATTAAAACAAACATTTTTTAAATAGTGCTTTGCTACAACAACCACTCTAGTTTACCTTTGTTCTCTCTAAAAGAAAAGAAGCATTATATAATAGTTTAGAATGACGTGCTCTTATAAGCCTAAATATTTTCGTCATTACATTTACATCGTTCGATATTGGGGGGGGGCAGGGTTCTTCGATGCAAGCAAACGGAGGCGAGAAAATGTAATGGAAAAACTTTACTATAAACTATTTATCGTCTAAAGACACTTTCAAATTCTTGATTGCTAAGAAAAGTTTGTGTGTTTCTGATAACAATTATGTTCATTTGATCGAGATGGGTCAAATCGAATCATTTACATGTTGAACAATATTCACATATTTATAATATGTCAACTTGAATTGTGTACGTGTTCAATACTATTTATTTATTTATGTGTATATATAGGAAACAAAATAGCTTCGCTGTAATAAGTCATTAAAAATATTTTTGATTTATTTAATTCCTTTTTTCAAGTGTAAACTATTGAATAACATTGTATCACATTAGGATGATAATAACGCCAGATGTTTTACAGGAAATAAGGTTAGTTGAGGTATAAAAAGCTGATTATAAGAATAAGAAATACATACGCTTAATAATTTCCGGAATGATTTCCAATTGCAAGAGACATCAGCAATCATATTCATCGTAAGTGCAGCTTATTTATAAGCGATAAAAAAATGAAATCACATAAGCAGACAATAAGGGAACACAAAATGCAAAAGAAAAAATCTCGTCTGCCTGACTTCGAACACTAACATTCATCTTGCCATATTACTGAAGAATTAAAATGATGAGTGATTACGAAATGATATACAAAAAAAGAACTTAAACGTGTAAAAGTCATATTTTCATCAAGTTGTCTTTAATTTATTTTCTTCATTGCAGACAATATGGGAAAAAAGCCATATTAAAACACAATAAGGATTTATTTTTATTCTAGATCTAAGATGTATTCATTATAAAGGCGTTTAAATGTTGTTTTTCTACAGTTTTAGTTTACGTTTCTTTTAAGTTTTACACGACTAATTAACATTTGGGATCTGTCTGAAAGCAGAACTACACTATTACTTCTATTAATATCGTACTATTTACTAATTCAAGCAGAATTTAGATTACTGCGCTATTCATAGTACGAACGTACTACTTTTCAACGTTAAATTGTCTGTTGGTTTATGTGGAATGATAAAAGTGTCGCCCTAAAGTAAAACAACACTACACTTTATTTGAAAACTTTTATTTAAAAAATCAATTCATGATACTTGATTATAGAGTAGAGCTTACATTCATCAATGTAGCCGACTTCAGCCTCAATCACCGCCTCGATACAGGTCTGAAAGTGGGGGCATGCCTTTTCCACAATTTTTGTCAGCTGACTTTTGAGTTGTGGAAAGTCATGTTGGTGATGTTCTCGACGTATGACTAAAGTAAGTAGTCCACTGGGTTTAGGTCGGGGGAAGAGGGAGATCAGTGAGCGAGGGGTACAAAGTCATAGCACTTCTTCTGAAGCCAAATCTGGGTCTCTTTGGACTTGTGAGCCGGCGTAGATTCCTGCTGCTTCACCAAGGGTCTGCCAGCGGCCATATGCTCGTACTAGGGGATCACCACATTCTTCAGCACATCCAGATACCAAAAGCATAACCGTGGCCGAAAACTTTGTTTTTATCACCCTTGGCACCGCCTTGTTATTCCTGGCAAACCAGTCGATGCATTTTGAGGATGATGGCAATGGTCCGTTGTCATAACTTTGACTGTACAAGCGGCGCCTCTCCGATCTCGCAAGTTGAACACTTTCATACATGATAGAAGGCTCTTATTGATCTTGCATTTGCCCACAACTTGCCAACTAGTAGATGGTCTGCAACAAAAAAGAAAACTGGTTTTCACCAAACGGATATAGAATCATGTCATCTTTTCTAAGGCGACAATTTTATTGTTTCGCCCTGTATATGTTTCGTCATCGTGAGACAATTCCCACAAGCATTAACTACTAATTTAGAGGAATAGTATAGTGTGTTACGTTGTAATGAGGATATCCTAATGTGATACTACATCTTTTTTGTCAGTGAAGAAGAAATCTTTATAGACTGAGGAATTTAAAAAATTTTATCCTAACCCAGAGTGACCACTTTTAAAAGCTTAATTTTTCTCTCATGAAAACCCGACCTTGTGTCACAGTTGCTTCCTTGGTGAGACAAGTAAAAAGCTGTTGCCCTCTCTTTTGTGCAAAAGTGTAGTATATGTTCCTTTCTCACTATATCATGCATCCAGATATTACCTCCTCCTTTGAAATGGGTTGTCTAATATGTGTTACTTTGTTAAAATAACAATCTTCTATTTCTAGCAAATATATGCTTTCGCTGGACGCATATATTTTCCACAAAGTTTTATAAAAAACACCATCAGATGGGTTACTGCAGACGTACACATTTATTTGATTTGTTTTAGATTCTTTGTATATTAAATTCTACAAATATTTTGTATATCAAAGTCTGCAACTTTTTGAATACTAAATTCTACAATTTGTGTATTCTACAAATTATTTTGTATATAAGATTCTATAACTTTTTCGTAATATACAAATTCTACACATTTTTTATATTGAATTTTAAAGTCTTTGTATTTTAAATTCTAAAAATTTGTTACAATTACTGAGAATTCTGATTTTCTCAGCTAGTCAATCAAACCAAGTATTCTGTATACGTTTTTGTAATCTTTTACGAGATGTGAGTCATACTTCTATTTTCTCTCCATTCCATATTTCTTGATTCCAAATAGAGCCGTGCTTGTTTTCCAGAACAGAGTTATTGTTTACCGCAAAAAAGTTAAAATTATTTTTAATAGCACATTTGCAACCCATATGTTGCTTTTTTAAGTGATAAATGTCTAACCGATTAGCTTAATGCTGACACATAAAAAAACTAGCAGCCACTCATCTTTGGGTGTATTGATTAAAAAGATCCATAATTTTATGAAATAAATGTATAAAGAATAATTGTTGTAATTTTAATTTTGTAAATTCTATTGCTACAAGTATTTCGTGTTACAATAGAGTTGTTATTTGTATGGAATAGAAAGCATTTTTTTAAATTATTATTACTTCTGTATTGGCAAGTGGTTCTGTTTTTTCACATTATATTAATGTTTTCATTAAATATGAAATACTTAGATTAATATATTTGAATAAAATTCAATCAAGTAACAAGTTATAATAATTAAATAATTATTAATAATAAAAAATAAATTAGTAATTAAATAATTAAATAATTTTTCAATGACACAATCGATTCAGTTAGCTTATACTTGTTTACTACTGCAAAAGTATTAACTGCTGGATCTGGCAAAACAAATTGTTAATATTATCTGTTATTATTATTTCCGCACATGTAAATATGTTTTACTATTATTATAAAGAAATCTGCATTAAAAATTAAATTTAATCACATTCGTTGCTTTTTTATCGCACTAAGATATGGAATTTAATCACACCCCAAAATAGTTTTTTAATCAAGAGAAAACAAATTTTGTTTCAAGCGTGAAAATTAAATATTATTTAATTAGAATGCATTATTAAGAGGAGTATCATTTATGAATTTATTTATTGCGGACTATAATCTTCATCTTACCACCTGACAAAGGCCAGACGAATTGTTGGCCGAAACATTGTGAAACAACAATTAAGCTGAGAATAATAGTCCGCAATAATTAAATTAGTATAAATTAAATTTTACTTGCCATGTTCACGATCTTTAAGTTGGGCCGAATATATTTTCTACATAGATGTAACGTAGGTTATTAGTTGCTTATGATCATTCAATTTTATTGTGTTTTTTTTGTATTAATGTAGTTCTTCCTTCGTTTATCTAATCTGGTATGTTTGTTGTAAGCATCCATCTCAAGCTTTCCAATAATCTTTTTTAACTTTTTAAGATATGCCATGCCATCTTGATTTCGTGACTATCAATTCGCTGTTTTTCTTAAAGGCAGACTGTGTGTTCCTTCGGTAATTTTCGTTTCCTGCTATTTGCAGAAATTCTTTTATCATGTTTTTAGTCATTCGGTATTTGTTATGGTAATGTTGCTTTTCCTATATAATGCCCCAGAAATGTTTCATGTCTGCTGTTTTTGTTTTCCTCTATTTACTTCCTCTTTCATCGTTTTATGTTCTCTTTCATCGTATTTACTATTTTATATTCTTTTTACTTTGTTCATATGCGTTTTTAATCTGATCTCACATTTGATTTTGTTGGCCTCTTGTGTTAGTGAGCTTTTGATTTTGTTGAGCTATTGTCTTATTGAGGGTTTGATTTTATTTGTAGTATTGTATTTACTGAGTGATAAATTAAGTCGTTTAGTTCTATGATAATATCTGTTGAAATATATTAGAGTAATCTCTTAACTTTTCTGTTGCCACTTTAATTACTTCCATTTTTTATTCCTCAGAGATAGTCTTTAGATGTGTTCAATTTCTGCTGATCTTCCTCAGCAAACTTTGTGATTTCTAACCTATTTTTCTCAACAGTTTCAGCGTTTGCGTTGTATTAATCTTCTACCTGTATGTATTCCTTGAGTGATGTTTTCTGATGTTCCAGTATATCATCTTCATTAATTCCAGTTCGAAGACAATTCTCTTTTGCAGTTGCTTTTTTCTTGATCGACAATTCTTTGTTCTATTGCATGGTAGCCAGTAGACACATCTCATAGATTTTTTATCAGCTTTTTATAGCCTCTTTCCTCGGAGTTGCTTTTGTAATAGCTTTCCAGTTTATTATAGTCTATTTTTTATTGTTATCGATCTCTTCCTCTGTTTTTTATTACTGTTGTATGGTTCATTTGTTCTTTCCTGACGTTCGTCCCTATTATTGTTGTACTTACTTATTCCGATCCGTTATATTCATTTGTTCTTTAAATTAGAACCTAATGTCGACCAGGTTCCCATGTTGACCAACGAGGGAACACCTGCTGATCATGGCACTCGGACCTTTCATCTACACACCACAGTGTTTAATTTATTAAATTTTACATGATGAAACTAAGAGAAAAATAACTCAGATGAAATAAATTTAATTAATTAAATTTTAGAACTAGGCGTTTAAAATAGTTTGTAATTTTACTTTGTGTTTTTTTTTCTCAATTCGCTTTCTTTCCTTTATTTTAATTTATCGCATTAGCATAACAGATATAAATGTCATACACAATAGTTTAGATATACTTACAATTAATTCATACAATATTAGCTAAGTTTACTCTTAGATGATTCCTGATGATCACTATCATCTTCTCATATTTTGAATTCAATCTATGGAATTAGTAAAATTTGTATGGCTCAATTACATTTTCTCGTGACATAATTAATTTTTTTAAATATTTTATTTTAGTTCAGATTTTAATTTCTATTTTGCTTCTATTCTAACATTTTATACATAAATAAGAAGTAATTAAAATATTTTTATCGCGCGCTCGGTTGAATTTGTAACAGATTAACGTTCTGAAACATTTTCGTCAATGTGTTTACATTTACATGTTTTTTTTCGAATTTCTTTTAAGTTAATTTTATGTAAAATTGTATTTTAGTATTTAAAACATTAAAATAAAAACGGAAATTATCTAACAAAATTTAGTCACATCTGAAAGCATTATTTATAATTTGAAATAAGTATATATTATTACCGATTTTATATGTTTCGATATCGAACGCCCGTCGGCATCAATCTTACTCAAATAGCTAGTTGTTGTATTGATTTTCTTTTAATTCACGTTTTGTGTGACTACTTTGTAATTACTACATATAACTTTTTGTTACATAAAAAAGGTCTGAAAATATTAAAATGAAGTTATTATTCATATAAAAAGATCATTTTTTCAGTATGGTGATATGGGGGTATTCCACACATCTACATACATACATCATACATCTGAAGGAAAACATTTTTGCCAGTCTTACATCAATATAACGCTAAGCTTAGAGCCTGTTTCAGTAGCCAACCGCCCATTTCTCTGCCAGTCTTCCGTCATTTGAACGAGTGTTTTTTTTTGTTTGTTTTTTTGCGCTTTTTATGGTTGCATTGCATCGATCTTGTACAACATTCAAAATTTTGTGGAGGATAAGAATGTGGTATGCGATTGAATTTTTACTCTTAAAAAGATTCCAACCTTTGAAACAATTTAATTGTATTTTAAATCTACCATTGGTTATTGTTGATTTTTATAAAGCATACACGTGTGGTAAATTCACTCTTCTGATTAGGTTTTCATTCGCTTTTAATTTTTGCTTCAGAATGATGAGAAATTACCTGAAAAAAGAAGAAAGAAAACATACTGGATGCCATCAAAATTGTGCAGATTGGTGAGATGTGTCATAAACAGGCATAGTCTATCTTAATGAAGCCTCACCATCAAGGACATCTTCATGAAAAAAATTACTCATGTATTGGAAGCAAACCAATAGCACACAAATAGGAAGTGTATGGCCAGAGTGTATGTAGAAAGCCTGGCAGCCATAGAATTTATCGAAAGAATAGAATTGTCCAGCCATATGACGAAAGTCTCTTCATACAAGAAGCAGGTCTGAGTCTGGACTTGCAAGAAAGAGAAAAGAAAAGGTAAGAAGGTACCATTATGTTTCATTCTTTAAAATCTTAAATTAAAAATGCTAGACCTTTATTTTTAGTTAAAATTACCGATTAAACTGCGTGAATTTACTATGGCAAAAGATTAATTTAATGATAACAATGGTTTTTTAAAATTTATTTTAGTACAGAAATATATTTAAGATGCATATGATATAATGAATATGACTCGGATTATAGAATTATAAGATTATAGGATTAAGATGTAATCACTTTAATTTCATTCGGATTTATCGCAGTTCATTTTGTAACACAATTCGGAAAGCATGAACATCATGAGAGATGGTGAAAATAACAACTTGTTTACAGTGACTCGTTTAAATGTTTTGTGACGATAAACTCTTAAGGTAAAACCCAGCAAAATCTAGAAGGCAAGTAATAACAGCACATATAGCGACGTAGTACAATGAAATTAACTTATTTAAATAACTTAGCATTTTATCTTTACTTTTATGTTTTTATTTGCGAACTGTTATCCTCATTTTTATAGTTGTATCTTTACGACGTTTCGGCAATATATTTCTCTGGCCTTCGTCAGGCGGTTCACCGCGACAAGATAGGAATGCCGAATCTCTTTACTGTATCCTCTAGCCGACTTTAAGTTGGATTTAAACCGATATTTTCAGACAATGCTCACCTGGAACCGTAGAGATGCAACACCTTTATCCATTGCGCCAGGGGCCCCAAAGTGATGAGACAACGAAAACTGGAAGGCGGTAATTACTGAGGATACAGTTAAGAGATGCAGCATTCTCACCCCGTCGCGGTTAACCATCTGACAAAGACCAGAGGAATATTTGGCCGAAACGTGAAAAACAACTCCGAAGATGAGGATAACAGTTCGCAAATAAATAAATAAATTACTTATCGCATAGGATTCCAATCATAATAAAATATTTGTCTTTATTATTTGAAAAACCTCATGAAAATAATTTCAAATGTTTAATAAATACAGTGTATAAAATGTAGATATTAGAAAAAGGATAGTAATTGTCTGTATTTTTGAGATGAGGTGTTTTCATTTATTGAGATTGTCGGACTGACTTCCTCATCTTGGTTGTTATAGTCACAACATTTCGGCCGTTTTGCCCTCCGGCCTTCATCAGGTGTTTTGTATATAACTGGGGAACCGTTTGTAAGGAGTCTCGAACCCAACCCTTTATTATTATTACGGGGGTACCGTGTTCGGACTCCATTCAAAACAGAGAATCAGCAACTATGTTCCAGAGCCTAGCTGGAGTCCGAACACGGTACCCACATAATACTAACAAACGGTTCCCCAGTTCGATACAAAACACTTGATGAAGGCCGGAGGGCAAAACGGCCGAAACGTTGTGATTATAACAACCAAGATGAGGAAGTCAGTCCGACGATCTCAATAAATTAGAAAAAGGATATATATAGATGACAAGCGATAGAGAGAAAAGAGAAAAAGAGAGAAAGACAGAATAAAAAGGATAGAAAACTAATGAAACTAAGTGCGAAAATATAGAAGCCCATCTGTTGTTAGATTACATGGTTCGATTGAAAAAATGTCATTATTGCTATATTCTTTCATCTAAGTGTCGCTGTGCTTTGCTATTTTTCTTGTATACTTTTCGTGGACTCGAATATATATAAGCAAAAGTTATTAGTTCAATGTTTATCTCTGTTGAGCTATTGGAAAAGTAATTGATAGTTTTTGGTGTAGTTTGTATGATTCATAGTTTATTTGACTTATCGTAAAAAAAGATATATTGTTTATGGAGTGGATGAGTGGTCCCACGACCACAAGCAATGGTATTTCTTTTGTTTGATAGTTGTATTTATATTGAGAGTTTTTATATCTATAATCTATCTATATATCAATAAAAGTGAACGTGTCTGTGAGTCTGTCTGTGTGTCTGTGTACACTTCCCTACGCAATAACTGTGTTAATTGTAAGTCTACAGACTCGAAATCTGATATACAGAGTACTGAGATTGAGTAAAATCTTTGCAATCCGTTGTCGGCCAGAAATTTGGCTGTTAAGGGGTCATAGTTCAACGATTTAACCTTTGACGATTTGACCAAAATCCTCCGTCAATATTGGGTATACACAATTGAAATTTTAGATATAGCTTCCTTGGACATGGATCTAACTTAATCACTTGATTTGAGCCCAAAACAATAAATGTTAAGCGGTAATAATAGAGGTCGAATTTTAAAGAAATTTGACCTCTGCGGTCTCTACCGAATTACTCAGACAATTTCTGGTCTAAACATTTGAAATTTGACATAAAGGGTATTCAGAGGTAGAGCAAGCTTTTTAATCGGTTTGGGTCGAAAATTTGATCTAAAAATATATAAATGTATGTATATATGTTTTCATGTCTGTCTAAAAATTTCGACAGAGGCGACGGATTTTCACAAGACCAGTATCGTTTGGAAGCTCGACCCTTCAGACGACAAATACCGAAAAAGTGGCTAAAAACATTACTTTCTTCACCCTCAACTGGGCACTTTTCTACAGGGGGGGGTTACGTTTTTCACCGATATTTTCGAAAGTCATCCCCTCTTTGCGATTTTCTCACCTTAATTTAAACCTACGTCACTGCCGGTTTGGCGGTGGTCGTAACAGCAAAGATTTCATGTTTTTCTTCGTTCTTTTCCTCCTTCGCGGTACGAGTTCGAGCTTGCCTTCCTACTACCACTTGTTTTTGTTTTTTTTGCTCAACACACACTTTCAAACACCTGGGCAACGCCGGGCACCCATGCTAGTATTAAATATTTTGGATATTTAAAGGTTTTGACAGAATTCTCAATTTGGTTATATTCTTTGTTGAAGTGTTGAGGGCTACCAATTTTAAGAGCTTGTAAATAGAAAGCAATAATGACCGTTTTTTTTTTTTTTTTTTTTGTTTTTTTTTTTTTTGGAACGTGAAATATATGCAGACGTTTGTCTTTTTTGGTTTACGAAAATTAAATTATTGGGTCATGTATGTTTTAAAATGTAAAAAAAAAGCTATGGTACTGGTAAACTCATATTTTTGTGTAAACTTTAGTTAGGTATTGCGTTAAGATATTAAATAATACCAAAAATGGTTTGCATGCTATAAGACGAAAAAAAGACTTAGCGAGATTTTTCCCACCAAATATTTAATTAAAATTATTAATTGTTAAATATTAAGCCAATAAAACACATTTAATCAAATAATACTGTAAAACAATTATGAATAACTTTAATTGAAATATAAAAGGGAAAAGAATGGATGATGATTTGATTTAATTTAAAGGGACAGGAATTCGATTTTAGTTTTCGTTCAGAAACAAAACCGTAAATAAAAAGAAGAGATAAATCCAAATAAAAAAAATAGGATCGGCAAGTTCATTGAAATGTATTTGTTGTCATTACGAGTACACAAGGTCGCAAAGGTCACGCAGGGAGAATATGAAAATGTTGCAATGGGACAATGTGACCAGAAACTTTGTTTACTTATGAGACATGTTCGTCTAACTTCACCGAATATAACAGTTTTACACTATTTTATGTCTACTTACGAATAAGGATATAATGTTACTTAACCTTATGTTTAGAATCCGTATTCCAATTTAGATCAAAATGCATTACATGAATTCAAATCTATAAAATGTCTAAAATGAAACATTTAAACCCAACGAATCTCCATAAGTACTTGAAATTTAGGGAATCGTATTTAATTGCCTTCTAATATCTATAAAGCAAAATTCATGTAAATCAGAAATCTTTTATTTTTTTAAAAAGAAATCGCGCTCATATTATACCTGCTGAAAATTGAAAAATTGGAAAATATTTATCAATTGCTATCTAATATATATTGTCAAAATTTCACAAAAATAAAAAGTGTTCCTTTGCATCTTTCAATGAAACTAAATTATACTGAATATAGCTCACAATAAAACTTCTTGTGTTCAGTAGCTGTGTTCTGACATTAATGATCGTTGAATTAGTTTTGGAGTAATTATTGTTGAAATATATCACAATATAAAGATACTTGACTTTATAATATGTAGGTTAGTGTTTTATTTCACACGACTAACAAGGAGAACGGTCATCCGTTTGTCTAAACGTCACAAACTTCACCTGTCTTCGTTACATGGAACTTTATGTTCTTCAAACCTGATTCATTGTATTCAGCTTATATTTCTTACGCCAATGGATTAGAATAAATACAGTTTGTAAGTATGTTGTCTTATTCAATATACTTAATAAAGACAATATTTGACAAAACAGAACGAATACGTCAGCATTAAATGATACAGGTCATTCATAAAAGGTTATAAAAGCTAAAATATTAGTTTTCTTAGTAATTTTCCGGTTTACAGAAAGAGGATTTCACCCAAACATTCTAGAATGTTACGGATATAAGAAAGGAAAAGGGTTGCACATCCGAGAATTTGCATGGAATTTGAAGACGCTATATTTTGGTGGAGAGAGCTGTTTCCGGAATATAATTTACTGAGTTATTTCAAGCATACTTCCGAAATAAACCTACTTGGCGCATTCAAGTTACAATCAAGTTAATCGTTTTTATGATCAGACTTTAAAGTTGATGAATCACGTTTTAAAGAAAGATCTCATTGGTTTCTCTCAATATAAGTTTTATTTTATTGCGTATTCGTGTATTTTAATATATTTGTAATAGAGAGATTACGAGTTGATTTTGGTGTTTATTAGGGACAAAGTGTTCATTGGCATAATGAATGTCGCCAAAGACTAGGGAATTAATAAAAACATATTAAAATCGAATCAAATCTTTTATGCTGAATTACATATAAAGGTAAGATAGCTTTTAACGCAATGATTCCTCGTGCTTTTTGTAAAGTCAAATTCTAATATAATAAACATGGAGATACACAGTCATAAAAGTTAACATCGCTCTCAAGAGGCTAATACCAACAACAGTAACGCTCACAGAACTCAACCAGATCACATATCCATGGGCTCTAAATAGACATAAAAATTAACTCCCGAACGTTCAACTACAATCATCGAATAGGGCCCAGAGTATCCAGACACACACTTCACTGGAAGACCAAGTTGCAAAAACAACTGAACCTCTCCAGGAAGGAACTAAACCAAATAAAACAGTTCTTGCAGATCCCTCGGTACAGGGTCGACTTAATCCCACCATCAGAAAACTTTGTACCAAATACCACTATCAGAACATTGAAGGGTTGAATAATACAGTTAGGTAGTTGGATGGATCTGCACTTGCCAGAGGATTAAAAACCAGGAGAACAAGATCAACTCCCAGATTCAAAACAGGCAGTTTAAAACTAACCAAAGAACTTTTTACAGGCAGCTTATAAGGGGCACTATTATTGTGGATAGTCGTCCTGCAGAGGAAGCCCTAGAAAACTACTAGAGGTCTCTATTTGAAACAGGGTGCAAATATAATCAAGCGGCCCAGTGGATTGAATATATTATTAGGCTCAACTAAACCAAGCCTCAAATGCCAGAATCAGCTATAAGTCCTGGCACAGTAACAAGAAAACTGGCACAACTCCCCAACAACAAAGCACTTGGCATCGACAATGTCCAAAACTTCTGGCTGAAACAATTGACTGCACTCCATTGCCACTACAGTGATTATTTCAGTAGGATACTAAGAAGTGACTTGAGTTATACAAGATCCACCCGGTAATTAGACAAACAGCGGCGGCTCACCTTCAGATATGGAAAACCACCACATCATCACGTCACAATGGAGGAAAGACCAGCATGCCTGAAATAAACATCAAGAGGGGAATATTCCAAGGTGACAGCTTACCTCCCTTACTCTTCTGTATGGCAATAGACCCACTCAGCAAGCTCCTGAATAACAATTCGAGTGCTTACAATTTGAGTCAGGGACGCCATCGAGATCAAAACAAGAGATTAAACCATGTGCTCTTCATGGATGATCTTAAACTGTATGCCAGCTCTGACACGGATCTGCACCACCTTCTGCAATAGTACACACCTTCTCCAATGACATCGGAATGATATTTGGCCTGGGTAAATGTGGCAAGTGTACATTCAGATCTGGGAAGAAGACCCAGACAGAAAATATGCAGCTAAATGAAGACATCGACATCAGGGATCTAGAAAAGCACGAGCCTTATAAGTACCTTGGCATTGAAGAAAATGACAATATACAGCATGCCAAGATGAGGAAGAAGATTGCCAAAGAGTATATACGCAGTGTGGGGAAGATCTGTAAAACACAGCTTACAAATAAAAATAAAATTACTGCCATCAACCAGCTTACCATGCCAGTAATAACATATAGTTTTGGTATCATTGACTGGCCACAAAATGCATCAACCGTCTAGATCTCAAGACACGGAAACTACTAATGCTTCATAAAATAATATATAGAAATCATTGTCTACCAAGACTGTATTTTCTCAGAGCGTAAGGTGGACTAGGGCTCTAAGAGATAAACCACCCATATAGGGAAAGAATAGTGAGTACAGACAAGTATCTGAGAAACTCCTAGAACCACACCCTCTCAATGGTATATGAGCATTAAGAACAACATCAGTCAACCAGCTGGCAAAACATTTTGGTCAGGGCTGTCTCACTGATAAGGCAGAAACACTACACCAGCCTGTTACAGAAATAGCAAGACAGAATCGGCAGAAATATACCGAGACCTTCCAAAACAGAAATCTTAAAGAGTGGAACCAACATCAGCGTGCAAAGTATTTTCTGAATTCTCCCAGGAATACATAAACAAAGAAGGTTCGTTAAACTGATTCAGTAGGGAAGCCTCCCATCACGATCACGAAAGGGTTATAATGGTTGCTCAGGACCAGGGATTGATGACCAAGGCATTCAAGAAGATGGCAGGTCTCACTAATAACAAATGCCACACGGAATTAGAAAGTGTGAGTCATCTGGTATCAAGTTGCAAAGTTCTTTTGGAGGATGGCTACTACACATGATGGAGTATGTAAGTACTTTCACTGGACCATCTGCAAAAAAGTAAATATCCAATGTAGCAGCAAATCCTGGGAACATCAACCTGAAAAAACAGTTGAAAATCACTTATATACCATACATTAACGACCATGTAATCCTTACAGCCATCTACCTTGAGAATGCTGCTGTAAAACCTAACATAGTTACATAGAATAAATCAGAGAGAGTTGCAACCTTGGTTGAAGTGAATGTCCCTAATGATGGAGGTCTGAACAGAGCTGAAAGGGAGAAACATACCAAATAATAAGGTCTCATGTATGATATTAAAAGAAACTGGAATCTTAGAGATATCAATCATACCAGTTATTATAGATGCTACAGGACTTATGAAGAAGAACCTGAATTCCTACTTAACTAATATGCCTGGTGAACCAAGTGCAAGAGCAATCCAGGCAATTGCACTTAAGGGAATAACGAGGATACTATAAAGAGCTCTCGGTTGGTTTAATTAAAAAGCAGGGCAATGTTGGCAGCTGGTTCGGCTGCCCTATACCCAGCGTTACAATCTTTAAAAGAAGAAAATTAATTAAAAAAAAAGTAAAAATAATTATAGATTTCACCGCAAAATGAAGATCAAAACGGCAGAAAAGCTAATTAAATACCGTGGGGGCTTGGAATGGTTAAAATTACTGAGGGTGGGTAGGAGGGGAAGTAAGACATTCTCGCGTATGGATAACATTGGTCCGT
This sequence comes from Euprymna scolopes, assembly GCF_053919585.1. Lineage (NCBI taxonomy): Eukaryota > Metazoa > Mollusca > Cephalopoda > Sepiida > Sepiolidae > Euprymna > Euprymna scolopes. The sequence continues at coordinate 55,900,642 of NC_136494.1, forward strand.
TTTTCTGTAATAAAAAACTGGCTATCGGATTTGCGTTATATAGACAAGCTAGTATCGTCAAATCTCGCTTAACGAGAGGCTGAGTGTATAAACTCGGTCTCTCTTTGGTAGCTAATGTTTAATTTTCAGACAGAAGACACATGTGTCTACATAACAAGTTTGTTACCGTCACAATAAAAAAATTGTTTGTAAACAACGATGCTATGTCGTTGCAAGCTTTTATGTCTTTTCTCACCCCCCCTTCCTCGACGGTAAGATCATTCCGACAATACGCTGTGTATTATTATAGTGGCAATAATTGCACTTTTCCGGAAAATCTTAACAACAGACTATGAGAAATTGTAATAAAAGAAAGTATTAATGTTATATGCTATATATCGCCTTCCCCACATTGTTTTGGAAGCGTCCAGAAGAATGGAAAAACGGGAACACTATGTAAGTGTCTAGAGGAAATATTGAATTACTGAGAAAGCTAATTGTTCCATAACTCCGAAAGGAAACTTTCGTCATAGAAGAACAATCAATGATAAACAGGTTTTGCGAGAACAGATATTATTTTATCGAATGAAGCTGAGGGAACTGGAAATGTGGAAATACTTATATATATATATATATATACATATATATATACATATATATATATGTATATATATACGTGTGTCTTTGTATTATATGTTATTTCTCATTTTTTCTATGTTTTTGTTTCTCCAGCAAATAATTTCCATTAACAGCATGTTACGTTTATTCATATTCTCGTAGCTTATCCGGTTTATATCGATATTCGTTATAAACTCTAGTAAAAGACAACCAGTTGACAGTGTCGTATTTTGAAGCCACCATTTTCATCTTTAATTTCCAAACAAAGATTCTCATAATTATTCTTTTAGTAATGATACATATTTGATGCAAATTCCTAACTTTAAGTTTCGATTCTAATTCTGGCCACTATATTTATTTTGGATTCTGAAGAATTTAATTATATTTGATTATTTTCTAAAACAGTGTTTATACTTTCAGTTAATCGTATTTTACTAAAGTACCTGATTTAACCGGTTGTAAATATTACAATAGTCATTTTAAAAAGTGGCATTTCGTTCCGTCGATTAACTAATCCAAAATATCAACGGTTTCTCAGTCATTTCAATATATACATGGATAAAATAGGCATTTTTAAAAGTTTAGAATTATCTATAAGGTTAAAATCAGATATGTTTGTAATCTCATAGATTATTGTGAAAATTCATTAAGAGCAGTACCATGACGCACCACTATGCATGAAAATCGAGACATTTTCAGTTTCTGTCGTACACGTTTTGTAAATCATTCATTTTCTTCAGAAATATACGATAGTAATCATATATTTATACTTAATAGCGCAAATAGCGTTTTATGATCGGAATTGTATTATTTTGATCAAAACAATAATTAAATCTTGGACATCTTATGCATATAACCTTCTGGCAAATCTTCATGTATAAAGATTTATAGACAATTTACATCCAAATAAAATAATTTCACCTTGAAATTTGTTATAACTTGGATGTCCGCATTCATACATTTGAAATAACAAAATAAAATGTTTTACAGCTTGTAACCATCATTTTCTAATGCGTGATGAGAACTTTATAATATCAAACGACCTCCTTCAATTCAAATTTATATTTTGAAAAATGATTGCTCAGTTTTATATGCGGAATTCATATCTTATCAAATATACTTTATGAGTAACGAATATCATTACACACATTATAAAACTATCTATATCTATGGGAAAGAGAATATTTGTTTGTTTAAATTATTGAATGTTAAATTAAATTTACAGCTGTTATAAAATAGTTATTTTAACATAATGTCAAATTCGTTTCAATGAACGTTCACATATTTAATGTTATATCGCTATATAAACAATTTTATTCAATGCGATAACAATGCTCTGTAACAAAATTCAATGTAACTTGGGTAAGATTTGACGAGCAATTATTCAACCTCAGCGCGTGATTGGTAAAATGGGGATTGAAATATATTATGTGGTTAAAATGGAGTTTTACTGTATACAATAATTTAGTATAACTATTCTAACTTTTTACTTTGAACGAAAATACAGTGAATATGAACATTTTAATGGTGATATTTTCAAACATTTAATCAGAAGAAACTCACAGGAACGCTTGAAGTGAAACTTTAGTTGTTTTACTCTGTTTAAGCGCTGTTCAAATTTGAAAAGCTGATCCAACACCAGATTTCTTTTTAAATAAGCATATTTGTTTAACATTAAATGCTCGGTAATCTGAAACCTTCTCCAGAAAGAAGATTAATTTGAAAATCTCACTGTAAAAAAGCATTCGGAATTTGTTTTTATACCACAAGCAATAGAGAACAAGAAAAAAAACACAAACGAATTCTATTCCCGAAGAAGATGGCATATAACCGTAAATGTGATTATAAACAAATACATTTATCTATTTATTTTTTAATCCTTTGTTGGATTGCCTTATATATATATATATATATATATATATATATATATATATATATATATATATATATATATATATACATGCATGTGTGTGTGAGGTGAGTGTGTGTGTGTGTGTGAACAGGATGAGTGTCTCGGGAAACGGATGCTTAAGCTGGTTTAACGACTACATTTCTAACTCCCTATCCCTTACTTAAGGTAAGCAAGGAGTGTTTTTAAAACATTCGTTTCCTGTGACCTACCCTATATATATATATATATATATATATATATATATATATATTTATATATATATATATATATATGCTTACGCATATATTTATACTTTCGTATATTAATTTTATGTAAGTAAATGAAGTAGATATATATATATATATATATATATATATATGTATATATATATATAATCTTTTTGACAGTTTTAGAAATTCCAAATCTCAGCGACTATTGATCAGAATTTAACAAATGAAGGCTCGTTGGAAAGATAATGACCGGAATTATGTAGTAGGCTATATGATAATTGCTCTGAAAGTCACAGACCCAGAACCTATTTTTGGCTTTTTTTACAGCCATAATATGTTTCAATCATAGTCATTTGTTTTTCTAGTTTTGCATATGAATTACAAAACATCTGATATTTCCCCACACTTCTGGTTTTGAAGGACAGGAAGACTAAAACGTGTTACTATGGTTTCAAATGGTCTGAAATAGCAACCAGGGAAGACTTGCTTCCACATATTTCTCATACGTTATATCTCCCCTCTTTAGTTTTCATACATAAAGTAAATTTAACAGTGTATAAGGATTATTCGATACCAAAAAGGAGAAGACAGAACATAGGAGAAATATTCGGAATCAAGTTTCCCTTTGCTGTTATTTCATATTTTTTTAACAATAGCAGCAAGTTTTAGTTTCTTCCTCTATCAAGGACAGAAGATTTATGTATATATATATATATATATATATTAAGTAATGTGATCTATAATTTAAATACATTTATATATATATATATATATATATATATATATATATATATATATATATATGTATGTCTGTATATATATATATATATATATATATTTATCCACATACAACTATTTAACTCTTTGATACAGTTAGAGACAGCGTGTGTTTTCATATTGAAATTGGAAACCTGATTTTTAACTCAATGGAAACTGCGTCCATCCCTGATTTACTAATATAGGGGAAATATTGCTGCAAATTTACATATTTAAAGTGTTTTTTTAAATTTCAACGAGTAATTTCTAATGAATAAATTTAGCAACATTTTTTCTAAATACGTTTTACCCTTTGCAAATTATTATTAACTGATCTAATCAGTTTATGATATTGTTTTTCGAACTGCAATACAGTACAGTTTTAGTGGCAAAACTGATTTGCACGTTGTATTTTAACGATTTCAGTAGGGTTTTGTCATATAATTACTATTTGCATTAGACAATTTTTTTTTGTGTGTGGGTTTTTTTAAAATTAACCAGGCTGGGAAGCAGTTTAACGCGAATTACACTCTATTGAAATAGTCAAAATCTAATTAGTACTGCTTTTTTATTCGAGGGAAAATAATCACCAATTTATTACTGGAGGTCTGACTTTTATTATTGGTATATACGTAAGGATTTTCCGCAGCTATTATTATTTTGCATGGAAATGTACTCAAAGGTTTTCCTACACGATGCCACAAATGTTTCCTGTATTAATGCAAGATATCTAGACAACGAAAATAACTCAGAGAATATGTCCAGATCGGAAACAATTGAATCAGGAGGAAAAAGCCTACACAGCAAAGGACGTCAAGAATGGGCAATGACCGCACTAGATTTTAGGACATTATCGCACTCCCGTAAAGTGAATTAATGTTTTTTGGCGGAAATAAATACTTAATATTTGAATCAGAATATAGAAAAGAATGCTGTCGAAAACACTGCTGCAGTAGAAAATTGTTTCGTTATTTGGCATACGCTTTAAGTATTTTTTTAATTATATATAACTTTTCACCTATTAATAGGGTTTTATTGATCTCCGCATCACTATTGCTAAAAGCTATATATATATATATATATATATATATATATATATATATATATATATATATGTGTGTGTGTGTGTGTGTGTGTGTGTATACGTGTGTTTGAATGAATACATTATTCTTGATTTTTTTCACGCTTACATAATCACAGAATAGCTCACTGTTATTTAAATCAATACTACAATAATGCAGTATATATAGTAGAGAATAAAGACAGAAATACATATATTTGCATGCCTAATATGCATAACAGTATTTAAAACATAAATGTTTAGTCTTATTCATTTTTAATTTTATTCATCTATTTTTTTTAAATATGCACGATAGTTTTCCTTATTAAATCTAATTAGTTAGAGAAATCTAAAATTATCAAAACTTGTCTTAAAATATCGGCTCGATTATATTTCCAGAAAAGATAATATAAATAAAACATTTTAAAATTACAAATGATTTATATTAAAGATATAGAATGTAAATTATAAATTAAAATGGATATTTATACATCTAGTTTATATATATATATGTGTGTGTGTGTGTGTGTGTGTGTGTGTGTGTGTGTGTGTGTGTGTGTGTGTGTGTGTTACTAGTAGTAATGTTATGAGAGCTCTTATATTTTATACACCGATGTTAGTCTGTCAAATCCTCATGGGAATGAAATGCTGTAATTCAGTGTAGCTTAAGAGCAATATATCTTTTGATAATTTAAAACGTATTATTTCTACACACACGCACACATATACACACATATTTATATGACAAATGTATTTTGGTGTCTGAAGAGTAGCTATTTTTAAAATATTTTAAATAATATAACGTTTAAATTCATTCAAATGGTTACAAAACAAACGTTGTTTATTTAAAAGTACTTAATGCTGATATGAAAAACCACGCAGATTTGTTTATTTGTGTTTTTTTAATGAAATCTTGTATATGATTCTTTACAAAGACTTTCATGGATGCATAAATAAACAAATATCTAGGTTGTAGATAACGAATTAAAAAACACAACTTTCTGTTTAATGTAAGTATTGTATAATTACTGTTGTAATTCTTTCTTAATATGCTTATGCGTTTCGCCATTGGACGTCTTTAGATTAAGGTTAGCTAAAGAAAATGAGAAGTGAGTAAGTATCTGAAGCTGGATGTTAGACTGGGTCGGTGCTTCCGTTTTTCACGTTCTCTTCAAGGGATTTTGAAATCAAAAGGAACAACGCACAAGAACGACAAAACGGTCGAAATTTATCGAAAACCATCGAATGTAACCCACACATATTAACAATGAATGCTAGCTAACAACGAGTATATTTAAATAGAAACAACCAAAATATTGAAAGTGCATGACACGAATCCAAGGCAAATTTGTTTGCTATGCATCTCATAAACTGGCAAATATCTTTAAAGAGGAAATAAAAACCTAGAGGAAGAAGTTCCGGATAGTACTACACAAACTAATCAGTAGGGGTAACATTAAGCAGACTTCTAAGGGAACTTTTTGCGGGGATGACCTATTGGGAATTATTGTCCCTAGTTTAATTCAAGATATCCTCTGAAACTTTTAGCTATGCCAGAGTCGATTTAAGATATTATCTCCTGATAATCATCTTATCGTCTACAGAATCAACGAATATAGTATCGAAGTTAGTGTGCATTTGAACTATTCAAATTGAACACCTTATATAAAATAAACACTTGGTGATTTTATTCATATAAAGTCATTTATCATTTTAGACATGTTTTAACAAGTTTGTGGAACATTTAAAAGTAGTTTGATTTAAAACAATATTCTAATCGTACTGGTTTTAGATATTGTGTTAAAGTGTATTTCACTTCTATTTCGCGTTAAAAGTCGCTAGCCTATAATTATTCCCCAATATATTATGTGGTTAATATTACAATCTGTTCATGATTGTAATAAAAAAATCATATTTTATTTGCATCAGCATGTAAGAATAGTATACCTCTTATATTTTACTGGATCCAAATACAGGGTTCAATATTTACATAGAAAATCAATCAATTCGACGATGGAGAGCATGCAAGTGGCAATGTGTTGTGTTTTCTTTTCTGTAATCACTGATCAAAACACCGTGATTGGTATGATTATTTGTACGCGTAAAAAGACAGACAATATTCGTTGCTTATATATAGAGACGTTTGAATGGCTTTTCATGATAGATTGTCTCCAATAAATAAATGTATATGACCGTCCAGTCGCTTTCACCATTTTCGCTCTAAAACCATAAATATCCTTTGAGAGATCAATAATTGCTTCTCGCATGATAAGTCAAAAACAAAGCTTTTACGATTTTCCTTAACTATAAACATGGCGGCGATTCTCATTGCAAAGAAACATCTAAAACGCTGATTGTTAAGACAGTTTTGATTAATTACGATTTAGTATTTTACAATAGTAAGACAAATACACTTCAGTTTTTTTTTATTGTTGCTGATGAGTAAATAAGAACTATAAAAATAATTATGTTAAATTCACAGTACCACATTACTACAGTCATGAGTGAAATCAGAAGAAAAAGAAAATGAATGAATTAAAAAGGAGGAAAGGAAAAACAATGAATAAAACAACCAAAGGATAAGTATTTTTATTTATTTTTTTATTACATTTGTCCCCAAACAAGGCACATTGCCACTTTGATGTAGGGGCTACTATTAGGGAGAAAGGCTACAGGGGTACTAGGTGGAGAGTTGGGCAGCAAGATGTCGGTTCACGCTACACTTGAACTTCTGCATGTCAGTACAGTTGGGGAAGCAGGAACCTGCCAGGGAGTTCCAAAGTCTAGCGGTTCGGGGGAAGAAACTACTGGAGTAGAAGTCTCTCTTACATCTAGGAATCTCAACTGTGAAGGGGTGGGATTGTACTGCTTTTCAGGTTTGTCGGGGGTATTTACGTAGAGGGGGAAGAAGTGCTTGCAACTCGTCGGAACATACACCGTTAAAGTACTTGTAGAACAGGTAGAGGGATGCTATATTGCGTCGACGAAGCGTGGATGATAGTTCAGGACCTATAATGTTGACGACCCTCTTTTGAACCTAGTCTAAGAGTGAGAGATTAGTAGCAGATGCATCGGCCCAAATATGACAACAATACACCATACATGGCTACAAGATACTTTCAGGGATCAGTAGCTTTCTAGCGCGGTAGAGAGAACCTACCTTTTTCGCAGCCGTCCTGGCAATGCTCTCAATGTAATTGTTCCAACTCATGTTTCCTGTGAACGTTACGCCCAGGAGTTTAAAAGACGTCATTTCAGATAAAGAGTCTTTGGTCATTGCTATTGGTGGTAGAGAAGGTTCTTGTACTTATTGAAGAAAACAAGTTTAGTCTTGGCAGCATTGAATGTGACCATCCATTTTTGTCCCCGATTCCACTACAGATTAGAAAACATTCTCTGGTGTTTCTGCCATTTGTTTAGATATGTGATACGAATGCAACAAAAAATGAGTATAAATAAAAAGATAAATATGCTACGAATGCAATGAAATATGAGTTAAAAAAAAATGAAAAATATGCTACGAATGCAATGAAATATGAGTAACAAAATCAAAAATATGATACGAATGCAATAAAAAAAATTAAAAAATAAAATGAAAAATATAATACGAATGCAATAAAAATAAGAAAAAATAAAATCAAAAATATGATACGAATGCAATAAAAAATGAGTATAAATAAAATAAAATATATGATACGAATGCAATACAAAATAAGAAAAAAATAAAATGAAAAATATGATACGAATGCAATGAATAATGAGAAAAAATAAAATTAAAATTATGATACGAATGCAATAAAAACGAGAAAAAAATAAAATGAAAAATATAATACAAATCCAATAAAAAATAAGAAAAAAATCAAATGAAAAATATGATACGAATGCAAGAAAAAATGAGAATAATAAAATGAATATTATGATACGAATGCAATAAGCATGAGAAAAAATAAAATGAAAAATATGCTACGAATGCAATAAAAAATGAGAAAAAATAAAATAAGAAATATGATACGAATGCAAGAAAAAATGAGAAAAAATAAAATAAGAAATATGATACGAATGCAATGAATAATGAGAAAAAATAAAATGAAAATTATGATACGAATGCAATAAAAAATGAGAAAAAATAAAAAGAAAAATATGACACGATTGCAATAAAAATAAGAAAAAATAAAATGAAAAATATGATACGAATGCAAGAAAAAATGAGAAAAAATAAAAAGAAAAATATGACACGAATGCAATAAAAATAAGAAAAATAAAATGAAAAATATGATACGAATGCAAGAAAAAATGAGAAAAAATAAAATGAAAAATATGATAAGAATGCAAGAAAAAATGAGAAAAAATAAAATGAAAATTATGATACGAATGAAATAAGCATGAGAAAAAATAAAATGAAAAATATGATACGAATGCAATAAAAAATAGTATAAATAAAATGAAAAATATGATACGAATGCAATAAAAAATGAGTATGAATTACATGAAAAATAGGATACGAATATAATAAAAATGCGTATAAATTCAATGAACAATATGATACGAATACAATAAGATGCGTATAAATTAAATTAAAAATATGATACGAATGCAGTAAAAAGTGATTATAAATAAAATGAACAATATAAAAGAAATGCAATAAAAAATGAGTACGAATAAAATGAACAATATGATACGAATGCAATTAAAAATGAATATAAATAATATGAAAAATATGATACGAATGCATTAAAAAATGTATAAATAAAATGAAAAATATTATACGAATGCAATAAAAATGAGTATAAATAAATCGAACAATATGATACGAATGCATTAAAAATTGAGTATAAAAAATAAAAAAAATATGCAAGAAATGCAATGAAAAATGAGTATAATAAAATGAAAAATATTATACGAATGCGATAAAAATGAGTATAAATAGATGAAAAATATGATACGAACGCAATAAAACATGAGTATAAATAAATGAACTATATGATATGAATGCAATAAAAATGAGTATGAATAAAATGAAAAATATTATACGAATGCAATAAACAATAAGTATAAAAAAATGAACTATATGATCCGAAGGAAATAAAAAATGAGTATAAATAAAATGAACTATATGATACGAATCCAATGAAAAGATTAGTATAAATAAATGAAAACATATTATAGGAATGCAATAAAAACTGAGTATAAATAAAATGAAAAATATGATTCGAATTCAATAAAAATGAGTATAAATAAAATGAAAAATATGATTCGAATTCAATAAAAATGAGTATAAATAAAATGAACTATATGATAAGACGGCAATAAAGAATATCTATAAATAAAATGAAAAATATGATTCGAATTCAATAAAAACTGAGTATAAATAAAATGAAAAATATGATTCGAATTCAATAAAAACTGAGTATAAATAAAATGAAAAATATGATTCGAATTCAATAAAAATGAGTATAAATAAAATGAAAAATATGATTCGAATTCAATAAAAATGAGTATAAATAAAATGAAAAATATGATTCGAATTCAATAAAAATGAGTATAAATAAAATGAACTATATGATAAGACGGCAATAAAGAATATCTATAAATAAAATGAAAAATATGATTCGAATGCAATAATAAATGAGTATAAATAAAATGAACAATATGATACGAATGCAATAAAACATTAGTATAAATAAAATGAATAATATAATACGAATGCCATAAAACTTAGTATAAATAAAATGTAAAATATGATACGAATGCCATAAAAATTAGTATAAATAAAATGTAAAATATGATACGAATGCAATAAAACATTAGTATAAATAAAATGAATAATATAATACGAATGCCATAAAACTTAGTATAAATAAAATGTAAAATATGATACGAATGCAATAAAACATTAGTATAAATAAAATGTAAAATATGATACAAATGCAATAAAACATTAGTATAAATAAAATGTAAAATATGATACGAATGCCATAAAAATTAGTATAAATAAAATGTAAAATATTATACGAATGCCATAAAAATTAGTATAAATAAAATGTAAAATATTATACGAATTCAATAAAAATGAGTATAAATAAAACGAAAAATATTATACGAATTCAATAAAAAATTAGTATAAATAAAATGTAAAATATTATACGAATTCAATAAAAATTAGTATAAATAAAACGAAAAATATTATACGAATTCAATAAAAATGAGTATAAATAAAACGAAAAATATTATACGAATGCAATAAAAAATTAGTATAAATAAAATGTAAAATATGATACGAATGCAATAAAAATGTGCATAAATTAAATGAATAATATTATACGTAGTCAATAAAAATGAGTACAAATAAAATGGAAAATACGATACGAATGCAATAAAAAAATTGGTATTAATAAATAGAAAATATGATACGAATGCAATAAAAAAATAGGTATAAATAAAATGAACAATATGATTCGAATGCAATAAAAAATAGTATAAATAAAATAAAACATATGATAGGAATGCAATAAAAAATAGTATAAATAAAATGAAAAATATGATACGAATGCAATAAAAAATGAGTATAAATAAAATGAAAAATATGAAACGAGAAGAAAAATTGTAAGTAAACAAAGAAAATCGCAAAATAAAAAAGAAGAATGAAATTAAATGAAGATTAAATATGCATATTTTAATATTTGAAATTATAAAATGTTTAGAATGGAATTATTACAAAAATGTTAGACATAAATAGGATATTAATCAGATGAAGAGAGCATCAGATTTATTTACACGCATTTGGTAAGAAAATGAAGCCAGTTTATTGTATTTCTAAATTTTTTGTTTTTTGGGTTTTTTTTGGTTTTTTTTAAATAATTTTTTTAATACCCTCAAGTATAATACCTTATAAGTTTGAAATTATTCTGAATATATATATATATATATATGTATATATACATATATATATATGCACTGACACATGTTTCGTCATCTACGACTCAGCAGAGTGGCTTAATCTAGCGAGATAATTATATTTTAAAAATAATAGTGGATAATTATATTTTAAAAATAATATATATGCCGCTGTCCATGTGGGTGTACCAAATTGGTTTTGGGGAAAATTGTTCCCAACTCGCATTTAGGTAAAAAATGCACTTTCGTAAATAATCAAATTCATTCAAAACATATCGCTTAAACCAAAACAAATAACACCCCCACACACACATATGTATATATATATATATATATATATATATATATATATATATATATATATATATATATATATATATATTTGTTTTAATGTGTTTACTTTCCTGCATTCCCATACTCTATAGGTACCCGTTAACAGCCAATGCTGTTCTAATAAACGTGACACTATCTCGTCTTATTCCACAATGAATGCATCAATGAATGCATCAATGATGTTGGCTAAAATAAGAAACTGAATTAGTTTTTGCTTGGACAACGTTCATCTATCTTCGAGGATGTTTGTAATTATAATCACTGAGTGAAGAATCAGTGAGTCAATCGATTAATCATTAATCTCAAATCTCACCTCTAACCTCAGCTCAATGTGATCAGCATTCTTCGAGAAATAAACGGAAGTGAGGGTGAGGATAATCGAAATACTTGATCGAAACTGATTTGTCCGACACGAAATTGAATTAACGTCATTTTAAGTTCAATCCCAAGATTTGTCTGGCTGAAAGTCTTAGACAGTTGTTAATGGCTGATTTCTGTACGCGAAGTCTTACAACTATTTTATCGTGTCGACTGTTTCAATGACACTTCGAAACATAGGAATTATTTGTCTATAACAAGCAATGTGACAATTAATATTAAATGTCGGTCAGACAAAATAGAAGACGGAACGGGAAATTGAACAAAGTAACATGAAGATTTGGTGTGACAAAAATAAAATGGTACAAGAAAATAAAATATGATAAGAGGCGTAGGAACATGATGATAATGATTGTGATTATAACGATAAAGGTTTATGTCAATAAAATGAAATTAAGAAAATAGATATAACGAACAAGATGGGAAGATAGCCTGAAATTGGATAAAGTAAAAGAAAAAAGATGATGATGATGATGATGATGATTCGAAATGAAAGAAGATTAGTAAGAGAACAATAAAAATAAAATTAGAAGAGATATTAAAATTAAATTAAAAATTAGAAGAGATATTAAAATTAAATTAAAAATTAGAAGAGAAAGATACTGATTGTGAAATGAAACTATAAAAATTCAAACCCAAATGAATTCAAATAATAATCTCCATTGCTATACAAAAGAACTGTTGTGATACAAACATTTGTTGTTACCTCAGATAGTGATTATAATGGATCTGAAACATTGGAGAGACGAAGTAGAGAAAATAACATGTAGACTTCCACTCTAAAGGCAGGAATCCTGAGTAAACTGTCATATTGTCACGAAAAATGTTCAGAAAGACATCGATCGTCATTAATGAGAACTTGATGATAAACAGCTGATGTTAAAGGTGAATTGCAATAGTGAGCGAAAGTATCTATACACTAATACCGTTGCCTTTAACTTTCGCTATCCATTAAATGTTGACTGTAAAATTTCGATGAATACAATTTATGTTATTTTTATTCTCTTATTATTTGTACTTACTAGGAGTTCTTAGACAGGTCATCATCAGAGATTAATCACTGATAACAACCGAAATCTGGATAACAGCAAGCTTCCTAAGATTCCCAGTACTCTACAAATCTTTCGATAACCTTTACAAATGAATTTGCGTTATCTTAACAGTTGCTTGCTATTGATTTCTCTACTCGGTCTTCAATCCTCATTGACCCTTCGACTATTTGGTGCGGTGCCAGTTGATACCAACATTACGTTTGTTTTGGAGGGGATAGATTACTAACGCTTTTGAGGTTCACTTTTCTTGCTTCAATGTGATGTCTCTATCTTTTTGGTTTACTTTTGTTTTAGTTTTCAAATGACCAGTTAACGTTTGTAGCTCATGTGGATTAGTTCTCGCATTCGATGAGCGTTATTAAAATTTCGACTATTTTCGCATTATCATCCATTATATAATTTCTACTACTACTACTACTACTACTACTACTACTACTACTACTACTACTAAAAAAATAATAATAATAATAATAATAAAAATAATAATAATAATAATAATAATAATAATAATAATTATCACCTTAGAATTTTCACCCCCTTAGAATGGTCATCCTAGTCAGTATTCGTCATCGCTCATTGACAACGACATATTACGTTCCCTAACCTTTCAAATCTCGAATTTTTAAACCAGTCGATTATGATATACGTTTTACTTTCTCTGCAACTCAACTTGTAATAAGCCTCCCGAGGGATACAGTGTCCCCTGTGTCGTTCCAGTGGACGTATGTCAATTAATTCAATTATTCTATTCACTGTGACCATTAACTTGAATAGCTTACATATTACGAAACGACGTTGATATCACTATTTATTTGAGAGGATTATCAAATTATGTGATTTTCATGATATATAGACCTTAGCTTTCACATCTGTTTAGAATGTATGTTCGATATTTTATCTTATTTCCACTTACCTGGTTATTTTAGGTTACGTACACGAATTTCTCTCAATTTTTAACTCTTTCGGCGATGCTTTTCGTTGTATGGTGTCAATTATCTAGTTGCTTTTTTCAGACCGCTGCTACAATTATTGCTGTTACAGTAATTTTTTTCGAGTTTTAAAGAAGAAAAGAATATGTTTTAAAAATGTATGATTAAATTTTCACTGCAAAACAAAGAAGAATAAAATACCTTTTAATAAAATGAACTCCTAAAACCCATAAACGAATCTATAATACAGCTACCGATGCGAATGATATACATTATGAGTTTCTGAAACAACTTTCTCCCACATCAATAACACATCTTTTAAACACACTCAACAAAATATGGTTCAAGGGAAAACTATCTAATAGCTGGAAACATGCTATAGTGATCCTCATCCATAAGCCAAAGAAAGGGAGTTCTAATCCACAAAATTACAGACGAATTTCATTTACAAGTTATCTCTGCAAAGGATTTAAAAGAATGATAAATAAACGACTGAACTGATATCTGAAAACGTACGGCTCAAATGCTAACATACAATGTAGTATTAGAAACAAAAGAGGAACAATGGACAAACATTATCCGATTGGAAATCTTCATCAAATATACTTTTATTAAAAAAGAACATGCAATAGTTATCTTTTTCTATTCAGAAAAGGTTTACGATACGACATGACGACTTGAATTAAAGGGTAGACTACCAATTCTGATAAAAGATTTTTTATCTGATTGACGTTTTAAAGTAAGAATTAGGCGTTGGTCTGATTCTTACTTTAAAACGTCTATCAGATAAAAAATATTTAATCAGAATTGGTGGTCTGCCCTTTAATTCAAGCCGTCATGTAAAAAACTTATCAGACACAAAAATAAAGAAAAAAGCAGTTTCACAAGGATGTATTTTATCAAGTTCGATCTTCAATATAAAAATCAATAATATTGTAAATTGTCTAAACAATGAGATGAATGACGTCTTATACGTGGATAAACTTTTAATCTGGCATAGAAAAATATTTATACTTCAGAAAGTCAACTACAGATGTGAATAAACAACCTGACAAAATGGGCCACAGAACATGACTTTTAATTTTCAACAACCAAAACTAAATGTGTCGATTTCTGTAATCACAAGAAAATGCACAATGATCCAACTCTCAACTTAAAAGGAACAAAAGTTGAAAAAGCTGACCAACAGAATTTCGGGGACTTATTTTTTACAAAACATCTCTCTCACCCCTCACTTAAAATAAATAAAAGAAAAATATCTTAAAACCCTACAATTATTAAGAGTTATAACAAATACTGGGTGGGGATAAAAATATGGTTCAAGGGAAAATTATCCAATAGCTGGAAGCATGCTATAGTGATCCCCATCCCTAAGCCAGTCATCATTCCTAAAATTATCACTGAGTAGAGCTAAACTAGAATATGGAATCTTTATATAACTGTGCCAATTCGCAGAAGTTTAAATGTAATCAAAACAGATATTGCTGTTAAATTTCCAGTCTTTTGTTAGACAAGGTCTCAAATAGTAGATATATATGTTCAAGTGACAATATGCATGTGCGGAGTGAAAAAGACCAAAACACATCCAGTTCCCTAAAAAGGGAGATGATAGCTTTAGACAAAATTAAAGAATGACTCTCGAATGATTTCACATTCATTGGTCGAAGACAGAACAAATAAAGTGTAGACTGAAAACAAATTCTACATTTTAGACTTATTATGTGAAATGTATTTATATTGTCATAACCATAACATCTTAATCGTTTCTATTTTCCAGAGTAAAATAATACTTTATTCTTCCATGTTAGCCAGCACTCACACATTTTTTTAAATTTCCCTATGCTTTACTCCTCTTTCTATCATTCTCATGTATTCTATCGTCTCTCATGTTATCTTCTTCCTTGGTGGTGCATGATTCATCTGGTTACATGTAATGGATCCAATTCAGCGTTTATAGCGTTGGAAAAGAACGCATGAATGCTATCAAGAATGAGTAAAAACAACTTGTTGCCAACAAAGGAGCACAAGAAATCGTTTATAATATTTTTTTTTTACTGAAAAGAGTTGAGATGTAAAACTAAAGGTAAATCTATATCTCTAATTTTAACCATTTCCTCCCCCCCTCTCTTTCATTCTAACTTCTTTCTGCATCTCCCGATATCATTCGATCTGTTTTACCAGTGAAAGCGGTGAGCAAAGAACAATAACAAAAGAGAAGGAAAATCACTATGAAAAAAGGAAAAAAATGCATACATTTATTAACTTGATTTCTCTTTATATATCTTCTTTCTTTCTCTTTCTTCCCTCGTGGCCGTATCCGCATTACCTGCACGTCTCTCATCTCTCCCTCCCTTGCCCCATTCTATCGTTTCTGTAGTCCGTCTAAAGAATAAATCGGACATTTCCCCATTGACTTGACTCTTATGATCATATAACTTCAAATAGTCAAGACTCAAAGCCAATATGAAAAAAGACAGGCACTTTTTATGATGTTTTTAAAATACTTTTATTTCTTATATATATATATATATATATATATATATATATATATATATATATATATATATATATGTGTGTGTGTGTGTGTGTGTGTGTGTGTGTGTGCGTGTGTGTGTGCGTGTGTGTGCATAGAAATGCAAAAGAAGAAAGGAATCGAATGATCACAAGAACGCTAAAAAAAGTCATTTCTTTTTTTATTCTCGTGATTTTTCATCCTTTCATATTCTCCGTAGCACATCGGATTTCTTTTAAAAACAAACTTTCTTCTTTCATTCTGTTTTCATAAATGTCGGTGCTTTAGCATTTCCTTTTTTCTTTTAGCAAATGCTCTTGTTTTGGGTGACGCTCTCTTCTTTTCGGTATTCCAAAACTATGTTATGCTTTTATTCACAGACAATCTTTTCAAAGTGAATACTTTAATGGACGTTTATTGTTCTTCTACGATGGAGACTAATACTGACAGTGCGTTTATTGTCAGTTTCAATGAGTTGATTTCTGCTTGTTCAGGTCTGTTCACAAGAAAAGACGGTGGCATGAACGCATCTCTAAAACAAGTGTTGCATAATATTTGCCATGCACATACGTTTGCATTGAAATGTAGAGATAGTTCTACGGATGAACTTGTTTCTATAGAATGATTGACGTGAGATGACAGAATAACCACGTGATATTCTATGGATTTGAAGATGTTTTTACGAAGGTCAAAAGTCACGAAAGAATAAAATGTTAATGATATTGATGCATTATCAACTGAATGGTATTAAGTTGACTGATTAATTGAATAAAAAAAACTTTGATTACTTATGGGAATGGTTTATGATAAGTACTTATTTACATTGCATTTGAAGAGAATCTTGTAGCTTGCGAGATATAAATTGCATGATGATGTGTTCCACAAACGGGAAGCTTTTTAGAACAATATTTTTTATTTAAAAAAAATCCGCCTAACGATATGTACATATGAGAAAACGTGAAAACTCCCATCAGTTGTATTCTTGTCCGAAATGTATTAAATAAACGTCTGGCAAATTATAATGCAGCCGAGCATCTTATACGGAAATAATAATACGACAGTAAACGAGAGTATAAAGAAAATAAGATTGCGAAATACATTTTGTATTTAAAAGAAAAGAAGTGCGTCGGATAGCAACTCCCTAGATCTCCATCGAAATATGCGTTTGGGTCTTATATAAGTAAAAATTTGAATCGTGACTCAGTTTCTAGAACGGTAAATTGATGTAATCATTTTTGCATTAGCTTTACAATAAATAGTACAATGAGAATGTTATAGTCTCGTGTCAAATAGATTTGCTTTCATAAATAGATGCTTACATCTACGAAATAAAATGTAGATTGAAAACACACGTTGTCTAATAATATTATACACTTGAATTAAATATCACCACGTGTTGCTCGAATTTTAAGTAGAATCTTAATATGTGAGTAAGTGTCCGGATGAAACGGTTAGGTATACCATGTGGCAAACATTATGCAAACTAGAATCTTTATGTGCCAGATATCTACTGTAAGATATAGGAATTTGAAACTTAGTCGAAATGACCTGTGACTTATTTTTCTAGTTTACTGCATTAAGGGCATTTCGAAACAGAGATATTCGTTAGCTAATTTATATAGATATTTCTGTAGAAATCTAAACTCGTATATAAATTAGATAATTAAATTATTAGTTTCTTGACTTCTTGATCAAGAAAATAATAAGACTTATACATACTCTGTTAAGAAAGAGGCGAAATTATAAACAAAATTATTAACCGGTAGCATTACTTGAAAATGGAAATCATAAAATGCTATGAATCCTGGAAGTACGAACAGATAAATTCATTCAAGTGCGGAGACCAGATGTCATAAGCGTTAACAAGAAATTAAAAAAAGCCTGTCAGATCGTAGACTTTAAAGAGATAAGGAATTAAGCAAATACACGGAACTGGGCAGAGAGCTTAAAGGACTATAAAATATTAACAAAGTAAATATAACACTAATAATAGTAAGCGCACTAGAAACAATCCTAAAAAAATATCGAAAACAGAATGGGAAAAATTGCAATCAAAGGGAAAAGTTAGAAAATAGACCTAATCGCAATAATGAAAACGGCTGAAATCCTAAAGAAAACCCCGCGAATATAAATACTAGTATATATTAGCTACAAACACTATGTGGTTGTATAGAAACTGCAAGAGAATAATACACAAATATAGAACACCACATAGAAACAAGAAAATTAAAATCACGAAATTTAAGTTAACTATATCTTCCCCAGTATGGTAGTGTCAGCATTGACTGGCACCACATCAAACAGTTGAGAAGGGTCCAGAAACTTGGAAAGACCCAGGAGAGAGAGAGAGAGAGAGAGAGAGAGAGAGAGAGAGAGAGAGAGAGAGAGTACCAACCCTGCCTCTACTGGATGAGTGCAAAGACAACTGAGACCTTGGGAAGTCTTATTGTCACGCAATTCTTGTGAACACCAATGGTCATTGGAAACGTTAAATCGATGGCAAGCGGATGTTGTGATGATACAAACACGTTTACATAGAGTATCCAAAAATTTAGAGAGTACTGGAGACCTGGGGAGACATGTTGTCAAACTGACTCCAGGATATATCACCGGCTATTATCAGTGAGCAATCTCTTATGACCTATGTGAAAATTGCTAGTGAGTAAATAATAATAATAATGAACTTATTATTTCTTATTCTACAAGGAGAATACTTACACATATCTCACAGTTTATGGATTATAGATTAAGATATTATAAAATATAATCAACGAAATCCAGATATAGACACGTCGGGAATTCTACAAAAAACGCCTCAACCACTATTCACTGGTGCAAGAATATTGAGAATATCGAGGATTCTATTGATCATAATCGATATCATCGAATAATACTTCTAAATCTGAAAGAATTTGTCATCAATAGTAACTATACCAGGAAATTCGTGGAAATCTCTAAAGAGTAGGGAGCATAAACCATTATAATAACCACGCAAGCTATTTGAACTAAAACTAGAAATTGTAATTTTGATGTCCATATGGTCTTTGCTCAGTTTGTAGATTTGTCGACATATATATATACACATTTAGAAGAATAGTAAACTGAAACCTATAAGCTTATATAGAAATGATGTGTTAATAATCTTACTTAAGACTAACGGTATCTAATATCCGGAAAAGACTAAAAAGCTCATTCGGAAATCTGGACATTACTATAGATATAAGTCTTAACTCTAATGGCGTGATTTCTAAGATATACCATTGAACCTAAAACATGACACCTACGAACAATTTACTATACATAACACGTATCTACATATGTTAATAAAAAATCCTACCACCCAGAACGCATAATAAAGCAAATTTTAAAAAAAATAAACACTAAGAAAAATAAGTTATTAACTAACAACGGAATATGTACACGAATACGCACTAATCATAATAAACCATATTGAACAGATGAACTATTATAAAGATAACATTAAAAAGAAATTCACAAAGAAAAC
The DNA here is from genome assembly GCF_053919585.1 of Euprymna scolopes. NCBI lineage: Eukaryota > Metazoa > Mollusca > Cephalopoda > Sepiida > Sepiolidae > Euprymna > Euprymna scolopes. The sequence goes on from NC_136494.1 coordinate 55,920,779, forward strand.
CCTTAAAATAACTTTTTCTTTTTCCATCATAATGCCGTCTACATAGCATAATTATCGGCCGTTCTTTCCTAAAATTTATAGACAAGCAATTCTATATCAACAATATTTTAGTCAGAATATTTAATAAAAATTGTTTTGTATTACATGTTGTTTATGGGCGACACAAAGGTGGTTCGTTTGTATTATAATGTACCAGGTTATTGGGCGGATATAAACGTAATCTTAGCTGCAAGAACTGCATTTATATAAATGTTTTTTTTTTATAAAAGCACCGGCTCACATCGCCCTGAGTATCGAGAAAGAAATAGCCGTACATACAAATCTACACATTTATCTGAGTCGAACATGTTTATTCACTAAATTACAGCAAAATTCTCAAAGGACCGTATTGAAGGCTTCATGTTCATTGAGTAGGGTCTAACGTCGGTGCTAAGTAAAACCTAGAAACTCGGCCAAATATAGACACATAAATAATTTATTTGTCATTAAGTAAATTTCACTAAATACATTAATAAAATAAATAATACAGATAATAAAAGCAATTTTAATTGCATATTACACACCATGCTTGTCTTTTTTTTCTCTCCGTAAAAGTGTTTTCAAGACAAACTAACATGAGAATACTCTCCACTACAAGTAAACTCTGATTATATATTCTAAATAACAGTATTTGCAGCTCGAGCTTCCCCTTGATACGGCTATAAACCAATATGAAACAATATAGCCATGGTAAGAAATAAAACTCTCACATAAAAAGTGAATGCCCTATTGATGATGACTGTAACGTCATATGCAAAGCAATCACCTGTCAAGATGAGAACATTAACAACATTAAAGTTTTCATCGGCATATCCGCGTGAAGTTGGAAGCAACTGCATTACGCCTATAGACACACATTCTACAATCGATCGCTAAAAGTAAAGGCTGAATTGAGTTAAAGGTCAGATCAAAAATTTAATATAACAAGCCAATGATGGCATCATAGACATTTCGCTAAATATAAAGAGTGGATTGACGAAGCACGTTTATTGAGAAGTGGGAACCTTACATAAATAGTAACCTTGTTAATTTTGTGTCATTCCAATACACTCAAAAGTTTCATACATAAATGTAGCTTATGATAAAAGAGAAAATACGATAGTTAAATACAGACATTATAAAATATAATGATGCAACTACTTCTAGTGATGTTATTTACTATAACTGAACTTAGCTGGATACTACACCAGACCAAACGACTACGTGTCTTGTAATCCAATAAAATTTAGAAAATACGATAATAAATGTAAATTATAACATAATTAAGCAACCGATTCGAAAGAAAAAATATACGTTGCTTTATTAACACAACGTTTAGAATTTAAATGTGAATCTCGTCTAAATACTTATATATATATATATATATATATATATATATATATATATATATATACATTGTTTAAAACAAAGAATACAACTGAATAAATCCTATTTCAAAAGGATACAACTGAATAAATGTATTTATAAGGTGCAAACCAATAAAAAACATTTGCTAATATTTTCCTCTGAGGAGATGAATAAGCATCGAAAATTCATGGATTAAGGAAATATATTTATTCAATTGTATTCTTTGTTTTAAGTAATAAAAAATTCTGTATTTAGAGATTAACATTTTCAAATCATAAAATTTAAACACATAGGTTTTGATTCATTTGCTTTATCTTGTATATTGAGCAATTTTATTTGGCTAGGATTGTCTTATATAAAATATTACATCTAGTAATGTTTTGTAAGACTGGGAATCACTGGATTTGCATATCAGTTGATATGTCATTATTCTGCAGTATATATATGTATATATATATATATACATATATATATATGTGTGTGTTATTGTATATATATATGCATATATGTATATATATGTATATGCGTGTGTGTGCGTATGTATGTACATGTATGTGTGCATGTGTGTGTCTATATGTATGTGTATATATATGTATGTTGTGTATATATGTATATACAGGTTTTTAAATTTTTTAATTTTTAATTTCAATTTTTAATTTATTTATTTTCATTTTAGTTTTTTTTAGTTTTTAATTTTTAATTTTTTTATTGTTTTATTTTTTTATTTACTTATTCACTTTTTTTACTCTCCTTAATATGACTCGTGGTTCTTAATTTCATTCTGGCACCTTCACTTGCGTATTTAAGTTGGCCTAATTATTAACGCTAACTTTCGCGCTTTTTGTCTGGGTCAGTTTGCCCTTACTTTTCAAATTAAGACTTTCACCGTTTTTTTTTTTTTTTTTAACCTTAATTTACTTGATTTTTCCGCCTTGGCAGACGTGTTTTAAATATTCTCTATAGTGCTTTTTCTGTGCACATTTGAACTTTTCTTTTAATGATTTTGAATTCATTCTATTTGTGATTTTTTTCCAAGGAATTCTGCCTTTTGGATCATTTTGGACCATTTGGAACTTACCCATTGGATTGGAAATTTTTAATTCGACCGTTTTGGATTTTACTATTCTTGGATTTTTTACCCTACACCGGACTATCCATTCATATGAAATCTTTTTATCATTTTTCTTTTACCTCCTATTCCCCTTACTTCACCCTTTTTTTAACCAAGTAAGATCTGTGACTTACTTGTGGTTTCATTAAATACTTTTACATGCAAAATCCGATCCCGCATTTTGCTAATTCCTGCCCTCTGATAAGAAGGAGAGTATTTCTTCGAAACTCCGCGGATTAAGGACTATCCACTTATCTTGTGCTCCCTTTTTAAATTAAATATGTTTTTAACTCTTTTTCAAGATGTTTTTTAACATGTTTTATTAATCTATTTTTCATATATATATATATATATATATATATATATATATATGTATATATATATGTATATATATATATATATATATATATATATATATATATAGAGAGAGAGAGAGAGAGGAGAATAAGAGAAAGAGAGAGAAATATAGTGTTACACACAGAAACAGGGTATTTTTGTTTCTAGAAGTCAAATGAAAACAAAAGTAAAAAAAAAGGAATACATTTATCCGTACTGGGATAAATATCTACTGGATGTAAATTGAATGCCTACAAGTGTGTAAATATAGTATGAAGATCTTATTTAGGCAAAACATAGCTACATACTAGCTTATGTAAGGAATTGTGCACTTTGTTTTAGTGATGTTTCCTCAAGTATTAGCACTCAGTTGAGGACCCCATTAGACCAGATAAATTCTGATATAATGAATGCACGTTCGATCCTTTCCTCCTTGTAATCTTGTGATTTACTCATTAAGCCATATATACCGGCTGATAAAGGCATGAAGAGGTTAAAATGTACACAAGCTCTATCTTAGGAACACCAGTTTTCACTAAAATACTCGTTCCATACTGCGATATATAATATATATTACTCAAATTGAAACAAGATCGCTCAGCTACTTCCAACAATGTATATCCAATTCCGGGGTCTTATCAGTGGTGAGGAACGGATTCGAAAGTTATAAAAAAAGTCTAATGGCGAACTAATCGAAACAACCTTGCAAGTTGTAAAAAAAAAAATGATTTATTGTTGCTTATAGAAAATGAGTAATATTTTTTATTTATCTGTTTTAACTTAATGAGAAACATATAAAAACGATTTTTATTCAATTTTCCCGGATAGTAAGACATTGCCTCGTTCTCTGATTGTATGAATAGAAGTTATTGTCAACACAAATATATATATATATATTTTTTCACTGTGGATATGTTAAAAATGGAACAGATAGCGGAATAAACGAAAGTGCTTCAGGTCACTTTACAACAGCAATTTCAACAATTAAACATGCACCACAAAAACAACATTAACAAGGGTTTATCAAACACCATGCAAAAGAAAATCTCGTTAGAAAGCCGTATTGTCTACGACCACAAAATAACCAGATTCGAGGATTTTTCAGCTGAATGAATCTCAAATTCAATATCAAAATTAAATACAGCCCAAATATTGGTTCAACGTTTCCAGTTTATTTTTTTAGGTTTCCCACCATATTTACGGAAAGCAAACAATGGCTAAACAAAGAAATAATGACTCTATTGTCTCAAAAGTTTGGAACAGAAAATGTTAAATACACGAATATAATCCTTCCAAAAAAATGGAGGACGTGTTATTTAGTGAAACAATAGAAATTTTGTCGAATAGTTTTGTTAAAAAAATGTTCGCTTCATACGCGATATAAATGCTTAAATATCGTAAACATTGATTTTAGCACGTATATTACTATGGTGACCACGATGATTTTTAGCACGTATATCCGTATGGTGAACGCAATTATTGAGTGACATATTGAAATGTTTCATTTTCATCCATGGATTAACGCCACCGATATATAAAGAAATTAGAACAAGAATTCTTTGTAGCATGAAACAGACCCAAAACGTTACGCAACAAAGGCAAACAGAGAATTGCCAATGTCTGATCAATGTTTAAAAAATAATAATCGGACTATTAAATTGAAATACGTATTAAATACGTTTGAAAGCCGAATTCAACGCAATGATATGAAACTAAAAACAGAACAAGCATTTACCAGTTAAAAACTAATATATTTCAAAGTTATACTCTTTCCTCAGAATTTTATATATTTTGCTTTTTTCCTCGCCATGATGCTAAGTTGAAGAAAAATGTTAATGAACGATTCGTCTAAATTGTTTTTTAAATGACGGAAGAATGTGTTTGGTAAAGCGATTTGAAAAACCGATGATAACAATTTGGGGTTTTAAAAAGTAAACCAACGCACAGGTCAACCCGACTATAACTCTGACGCTTAGTTCTATTGAATTATAATTTTAAAATAGAATATGGAATAAAAGATGGGTCACGCTGATGAGTTATTCAGATTGATACCTAAATATTCGGAACCACTCGAAGAAACAGTAGTTGCGGCGCTAAAAGACGAAAGTGAATTGTCGAGTCTGTTATGCAATACGACAAGAAAATTTCTTGTCATGCTAGACGATGTAAAACAAACAGCATAAAAGGATGATTTCATTAGGAAAATAAAAACGTATGTATAGTGGAACGAGTATAATAAAAAAAGGGAAATAGTGCGCCACTTTTTTTCCATGTGTGACTGCGTAGTAGTCATGCAGAAGATAGTACTGAAACAATTGCAAAAAAAACATCCGGGGATTTCACAGAATGAAATTGGTAATGAGAGGTTACATGTGTTGGCCTAGAATGGACTAGTACATAGAAATAGTGGTAAAACAATGTAGAGAATGCCAACTGGCAACAGGCAATTCACCTGTAAAAATTCAACCTTAAAAAGACCGATGTCTTCTACATTCGATTGCATATCGATTATACAGGGCTTATTAATGAACTATATTACTTGGCTATCATGGGCAGTTTCATAAAATGAACAGCAATTATTTAGTACAGACATTTGACGGAAACAAATAAGATAAATTTTCTTACGGAAAGTTTTAGTACTTTTGAACTCCGGGAATATTGAGTTAGCGACGATAGAAACCATAAACTATAACATCAACTGTAAGTCACCAATTGCTGAGATGAAATGTTGTATTTTTTACTTCTTTACTATTTTGACATTTGAAAGATAGGATGAAATCTTAGTTGACCACCTATATATCTACATATCTATATATCTCATAAAGAATTCAAGTTAGAACCAGGAAGGGACCACTTGATTTCTGAGAACTTACGTTAAAGTTAAATTAAAACAAACGTAAACAAATAATACAATAAGTACGGATAATGGTTTATCTGTGATATTTCACAATGAACATCATTTTAAATACATATATTATCAGATTCCATTATCTTATTCTTCAGTTGAAATTCTCAACCTCCCCATATTAAGAACTACTTTTGGAATATATACCTCCAAACTCCCCATGTTTTGGACGGCTTTCGGAATATACCTCCCAAATCTTCTAATGTTAAGAACGGTTTTCGGGATGGACACCCCCAGTTTCCCCATATAAAGAACAGCTTTTGGAATTTGGCACTTCGGGCATATGACCGTTTTAGGCAATACTCCATGTTCAATGAGAAACCTGCTACTTAAATCTTCTTGTTCCCAAAATTTTTACTATTGCATAAAAATTCTTATATTTTAAACTTCTGCACATATCAATGGCTGTGCTATCCATTTTTGAACTTATTTTTTTACTATTTTATCAATTAGTTTCGATTTTTGGGGCGCATGTGGAACAAAAAATAAAGATAAAGCGGAGCGAAATTAAAATGTCTGTTCTATTTAAAAAAAAAAAGTAAAACAGAGCGCTCTCCGTAACTATTACCCTATTTATTTTTATACAAAAAGGCTAAAATAAAATCAGAAAAAAAAAATTCATTATTGTTATTTTTTTTCTGCATTTTTATGATGTACTTCATTGGAGGCCGCCGTAGTGCTTTCAAAATTTTGATTTTCTAAGGTTTGACAGGTTAAAGATTTTAAGGCCAAATTTGTTTTTTTTACGCTCTTTCATGGAATCGTGTTTTAATTGAGCGTAGAAAAGGTCAAATTTCTCCATACAAATGCCAATCTATCAAAATTCATAAAGGCTAAATTATAAAAGTAATATGGCGGCCTCGACTGTCATAAATTTAGTCAAATAAAAAATGATGAAAGAATAATAAAAATGAATTTTTTCTAGTTTTATTTCAGACTTTGGTTCTAATAATGAAAAAATGAAAAAACGTTTTTATTTGTTTGTCTGTCAGCAAACGAAAACAAAACAAAAAATTGCATCGTGTACGGGTTATAAGCGATCAATACGGTAAGTAACATGATTGAAGCCTGAGTAAGCCTAGGAAAATATATAAATAAGTAAAATCGTCTAAATGTTAAAAAAAATAAGAAAACTAAATTTTAAAACGCCTCCCCCAAAACAAACGAAAACAACAAAAAAAAGAAAATAGCATGGTGTAAGGGTTTATTAGACTCTCCAAAATCGAAAAATAAATAATGGTGCCCGTGCATTTGTTTAGTGGATGCTAAAAAAATAGATTTGGCCAGTCTCACCCAATCAGATGAGACGGATTTTGAGAAGGAAGAATTTATTATTTTTGAATTGGGTAATGGAAAGATTATGTTATGTGTATGTAGCTATTAACCAGTTACGATGAATTCAGTGTAAGTATCGTAGGAAAATATAGAATAGGTTCCTGTGTGAACGTGTAGTAGTGAGAGGACTAAATAATTAGAGAGAAAAATAGGGATTCCTTCCTCTCTAGATGTCGTGAGTGTGTTGCTCCTAAGATGCAAGCTAGCATTTTATTACAGAGAGGAATTTTCACGGTCAAAATATTCTATAGGAGATATATAAGTATACATTTCTTCTTACTTTACTATCTTTCTCTGGCACCCTCCCACCATATCTATCTCTTTTTCTTTCGCTTTTTCTGTTTATTAACATTCGAAGGTAAAACATTAAAACAAGACTAAAAGATTTAATCGTCCATTATAAAGAAAATAGAATATCACAAGAGATCTTATGTTATTTCATCTAAAGTTATATATATATATATATATATATATGTGTGTGTGTGTGTGTGTGTGTGTGTGTGTGTGTGTGTGTGTGTGTGTGTGTGTGTGTGTGTGTGTGTGTAACTCTTGGTTCGTTCGCAATTAATAGTCTAAAAAAACACTGGACGGATAGCTTCCAGGTTTTGGTATAATATGTTTACTATATCCATGTGTGTTTTTATATATTTCTTTTTAATTATAACATTATACTTAAGTTTTCTATGATAAATAGGTGTTTTTCTTTGTACCGATACGCCATTTTTTTTATTTAGGAACAATTATTTATTATCGCTAAAAAATATTTCTATTACTTTTAAAACAACTTTAATAGTTTATTTTGGAAGTATAATCCATAAAGAAAATAAACAACCCACTTTTAAAAGAGAAATTACGAGATTTTTATATTTTATTCGCAGTTTCGTGATAGGGGTGTAAAAAAATTCCTACAAAATTTCTGATACATCTACTAGATTGGAGTGTTTATTCGTTGTAAACGTACCCGACAACCTATAAATGTCGACATTTCCAATGTGAATGGTAAGCTGGACTTATGTAAAAAATAATAAAAAGATATACCAAACTGACTTTTTCGTTTAAAAATAGAGTTATTTCCCTTTCGTTATTAACTTAAAAAAAAATTTTTTTTTTAATAAATATTTTGTGTTTTATATACATAAAGTGCAATTGTTGAATGTTACTGTTTTGATTATATTCGTTGGGGGGCCACAATTAAAAAATTAAGAAAGATTAAAACGAAGCGAAATTTAAGTTTATTGTTCCATTTTTTCAATAACCGTAAACAGCGCATACTCAGCAAGTTTTATCGTAATTTATCAGCATATTGAAACACTAAATCAACATTTTATTCATTTTTTTGCATAATTAATGATGGAAGTATTTTTTCTGTTTATTTTCTTAACATCTGTTAAAAAAATAATAATTTGTACATTCTCTTGAAAAAAAAGAATCAAACTTTTCTCTACTTTCACGTGTGTTCCATTTTAACAAACTGAGCCACAGCAACGCGTGTACAGCGAGTATATATATATATATATATATATATATATATATATAATATCGGTTCTTCAGTAACATCTGTATTTACCTATTTCTTTTTCTTATGAGTTCCTACTATTCCAATTCATTCTAATTCCACGGGCTTTTATCGCGACAAATTCAATATAAATATGAATAAGAAATACTGACGTAGAAATAGATTTTCCTTTATTTTGAAATAATCTGATCGATTCCGGTCGATCATTGTTCAATTTCTATTACTGAAGAAATAGAAAAATGGTGACTATCAAATAATGGGAAACCGGAATTAAATATGTTCTTTGATCATTAATGTAAAAGTGTACACTTTCCTTCAACAATAACGAAAAAGAGTTATGTTTTGTAAGTTGTCTCACTGATATTTATATTAAATAACTATTAAATGGGGTAATTTTAAAATATATACGTATAAAACTGCTACAAAAAGAAAACACCTGACCCCTGTTGGTATTCTATATCAGTACCAAGCCACCACTTACCCGTGCACCAAGTATTGTTTCTTCATCCACCACTTAGTTCTCCTTTTTTGGCGGGATGCAAGAAAGAATTTCTCGCCTCGTCATACAAATTACAACCTCATTTCGTTTCTCCAGTTTTGCATCTCTGCACTTGTTTTATAAATATGTCCATAGAATATGTTTCGATTAACTTAATGCACTTGTACATACCAAACGAAAGCACCATCTTTTTACCTAACTAGCTGCTAATTCCTAACCGATCGTTATATGGTTCTCTACATGTCAGATCATTCTTTAATCTGATTGCACTTTTGGTTAAACCGCTTGCATTTTCGGAAACAGTAATACCATATACAAATTAATCCTTAACGTTCCACAACAACAAATAAAAAGTTATGTATTTTCATAAGTTTTTATTTAACCAATTATATTTGTTTTTGTGGGAGTCAGGTCAATCAAAGAATAAGTTTTGTCTCAAGTGTCAGTTGTTACAGACCTTTTCAGAAATCATCTCCAAATGAAGGCAAGTGATTCAAGAGCAAGTTAGATCGGTATGGAGAAATTTCTGTAAAAACCTTATGCAGGAAAATGTTAACTGTAATTTGAACAAATATTTTGCTACACAACTCCTCACTTAGAGTGTCTCTTATAAATGTAGTTCCGTAGCACAGACTTTAATGGCATTATATGCATTATTATGTTGAAACAAACATTGTAATTTATGTAAAACTGATACGTCATCATCTTTTTATAAAACAAATTGAAAATTAATCGGACTCAGAATCCATAAAAAGCCGATTTGCTCTTCACTTCTTTTGTCATCATAATGTTGATCGAAATTCGATCTTTAAAATATTCAATTCCTCTAAGTTGTTAAAATATTGATTTAGATCGATGCTTTAAGCGGATTCTCTTTCTTTAAGTGTAGCCAATGAAGATAAATACTCAGGATATTATTTTACTTTTTGTGATATGTTTTATTTTGAATCTTTTAAGATTTCAAACTATTCCATATTCCATGTTATCTTAAACGTTAAAAAATGTCTGGCCTCATTTTGCGTGCCTTATAGAATGACAGTGTCAAATGTGTTAATAAGTTTCTCATTAAAAGCAGTTTGAGATTTTAAACCGTCCTCTTTAAAATAATCAATAAAATAATGTTCAAAATTAACTCAATCGAACAATAACTAGAAAAAAACATATCGATTGTCGTATTTTTCGTAATTGAAATGTATGTTTTAATATGCTGCAGAGATTATTAATTTAACCATGACGAAAATTTTTAGAAGAAAACGTATACATATACATATATTTCGTGTGAAACCAGTAACAAAATTAATTCAGGTAAATTAATTATGTAGTAGAGCTGATATCTATTCAATGTAGCCGCCTTCAACCTTAATCACCGCCTCGATACGGGTCCAGAATTGGGAGCATGCCTTTTCCACAAGCGGCGACGGGAGCTCGGTGAATACTTGGCGGATGGCGGCGATCAGACTGGCTTTGGGTTGTGGGAAGTCATGTTGGTGATGTCCATGACGTATGATAAACAACGCAGTTCAGCCGGAGAAAAGCGGACCAGTAAGAGAAGGTTACAAAGTCGTAGCACTCTTTCTGAAGCTAAGTCTGGGTCTCTTTGGACTTGTGGGCTGGCGCCGTGTCTTGCTGCTACAGGCAGGGTCTGCCAGCGGCCACCTGATTACACTACGGTATCACCACATTCTTCAGCACATCCAGGTACACATTGGTGTTGACTCGCAAGCCGACTTCGATGATGTGAGGTGATATGATGTGGTCCTCACATGAAACTACACCAAAGATCATAACCGTGGGTTGTCCGATGTGTTGAGCTGTGCCCTCAAGCGTTGAACTGTCCATATTTGCATTTTGAGGGTGCTAGCAATGATCCTGTTGTCATAACTCGGATTGGTTGTACAGCGGCGGATCTCATATCTCGCTCGTTGAAAATTGTCTCACTTTTAGACATGGTAAAACGTTCCTATCGGCCTTGGGATTTGTACATAACTGGCCAACTAGTAAATAGTCTGCAACAGAGTAAGAAAACCGGTTTTGATCAAACAGAAATGGAATCATGTCCTCTTTTCTAGGGTGACAAATTAATTGTTCCACTCTGTAACATGCTTAACATAATATAATTATATTCAGTGGTATTAATTCTGGAGAGACGAAATTGAAATTGTTAATGTTTATTTATTTATTTGAAACAGGAAGTACTTTCTTTTCAGCATTCTAAGATATATTATTGTTTATTATTTGAAATCTAAATTTGTTAAATAATTCTGTTGTTAAAAATTCATGCGCTATTCATTGGACCAGGTTTTGGGGGTTTATGATGTACCGGTGTTTGTTTAACTTATCAAATTGTTTCTTTTTCTTTTTACTCTTATTGATGTTGATTTTTGCCATAATTCATAGAATCCACGGCTGTTTCCTCCGTGGTGTGTATGTACATGTATTTATTATTTGCTTATAGTTTAGTTCGATTTAAATTGCTGATTTATTTCTATTATATCCATGTTCTCCTCTGTTGTTATTATTATTGGCTCACTTGGAACTTCCATATAAGTCATCAAAGATCTGACTGGAAACCTGTGGTGTCCTCTGAAAGCTGAGTGACAATAAGTCTCCCGAGACGTGCAGCTCTCTCCACCTCCTTCGATAGCATTTGCAAATAAATTTGCGTCATCGCAACGGCTTCTTACCATTGATTTCTCGCCGGCAGTGGCCATTGGTCTATACTGGAATTTGAGTGGTACTAGTCGTCCCCAAGGTCCCAGTTCTCTTCGCGCTTGTCCAGCGGAGATCTGGGCAGCCCTCTCTCCTCGGTCTTTCCATCTTTTTTGACACTTTTTAGCTCTTTGGTATCACTTTTTTGAGGGGGGGGGCGATGATGAGACAATAGGAGGGAATGCGTGATGGGGGTGTAGAACTTGTTGATATGTAACTTGAGTGTTCTTCATTCCCTGCAACGCTTCTTCATTATATTGTGTACTTGTATTATTCTCCGCATTCAAGGGTTTTCCTTAATATTTCAGCAGTTTTCATTATCGTTAGTAGATGTGTTTTTTCAGCCATCCCTCTGATTCCAATTTAGTAGTGGTGAAAGTGAGTCTCCTTGGAAGATGCCTCTTTGTATGTTAATTTCTGTTGTGTTGTCCATCAGCTGTCAATTCCAGTCTCCATATTTTCATTGCATTTTCTATTACGTTGGTGATCCTGCTTGGTATTTTATACATTTTAGGCATTCTATTATCTATGCTTGGGGGATCCTGTCGTACGCTTTTTTGTAGTCGATCTATGCCATGGCTACATTTTTTCTCCTTCTTTTTACCTCCTTTGGGATCTTTTGATCTATAGCAGATCATGTGTTCCTCTGGCATCCTTTCTGTTCTTCGGGGATTAGTCCACGGTTATTCAGGGAGTTGTAGATGTGTTCCCTCAGTTGTGCTGTCACTATCTTCCACATAGTGGGTAAGCACATGATCGGCCTATAGTTGTTAGTGACGGTTCCTTTCTCTGTGTCCTTGTGTAGCAGTGTGGTTCTACCTTTCGTTATCCAGTCTGGCATGCTTGCTTTCTGTATGCATCTTCTCAGGTTTTGGGCTAGCCTTTCGTTTAAGCTTGTGAATTTTTTGAACCAGTATGCATGTATCCCGTCGTGCCCTGGTGCTCCCCATTTTGCCATTTTTTATATGGTTTTCTTTGGGGTTTCCTTGCTGATTTCATTCACTGCCCCTTCTTCTATTTGTTATAACTCTTCTTTCATGTATTTTAGCCATTCGGCATTTTTATTGTGATCTCGTCGTTCTTCCCATATTTTACTCCAGTAGAGTTTTGTTTCTGTCGGATTTGGTTGTTTTGTTTTTGTTTTTCTTCCGTTCACATTTTGGTAGAATTGGCTTTCATTTGTTCCAAATGTCTTGTTTTGTTTGCATTGTAAAGATTTATATCTATATCGTCTCAATCTCGCTTCTTTTGCTTTTATTTTTTTGTTTCAGTTCTTTATATTACTACTATTCACATTTCCAATATTCCATCTTCTCCACATGGCTTTCTTCCTGTTGATCGTTTTGGGTTCTTCTTTATGTTTGTGTATTTAAGTTTCTAGTCTAATTTCCCATCCAGGTTTTGTCGGTCCACTTGTCCCCGGTTGTTTTTCTGATTTGAAGTTCATACTTACCATTTTGGCACCTGCATAAATTAGGTTGTTTGAGTCTGTAATAGTATCTGTTGGGAGGTATGGGAGAATCTTGTTAACCTTCTCTGTTTCTGGTTTTAATTTCTTCTGCTCTTGGTTCCTTAACGATTTGTTTTTTCCTCGTTCATGAACTTTATTATTTTATTTATTTCATTTGCTTCATTCTTCATTTGCTTCATTCTCTGTTAGTTCTGTTTCATTGTTCTCGGTTTCCACGTTTGTAGAGTTCGGTTTTTGTAGGTCCTCGGTCTTGGTGTTTTTACTTGTGAGACTTAAACTCGTGGGGTTTCTCTGCGTGCAGTTCCATTGAGGATGCTTCTTGTTCAATTTCATCATTTATTCTTCGCTGTATTTCTGTTAGTTCTAGTTTCGAGAGCCACTCATTCTTGAGTATCAGTCTTGCTTGGTCCGCAATTCTTTGTTCTGTTGCATGGTAGTCACTGGACAGGTCCCATAGTTATTTCATTCGTTTCCGATAACCTCCATATCTATATTTAGGATGAATTCTATAATAGTATTCCATTACGAGTCTATTCTCTTTTGTTTTCCATTTCTTACTTCGTTTTTTTTTTTCATTTTGATGATTATCATGACTGTGCTGTGATTGTTCGCTATGATTTTTTGCCTGAAATTAGAGGTTATACTTACCTGTTTAGCGTCCATGTTATTTGAGTTTCTGAAAGTAGAAAGTTGGCCATTATTATTATTATTATTATTATTATTATTATTATTATTATTATTATTATTATTTGAGGAGAAATGTGAGAAAACAATTATTTGTAGATAAGATGCTTTCATAAGAAAATATTAAATATTACTCTTAATAACAAAGATTTGTATTACGTGTCTCTCTCTCTTCTTATATATATAAATAAATAAATATATATATATATATATATATATATATATATATATATATATATATATATATATATATATATATAGGTAAGTATAACCTCTAATTTCAGGCAAAAAATCATAGCGAACAAACACAGCACAGTCATGATAACCATCAAAATAGAAACAAACACCGAAGAAAGAAATGGACAACAAAAGAGAATAGACTCGTAATGGAATGCTATTATAGAATTCATCCTAAATATAGATATGGAGGTTATCGGAAACGAATGAAATTATATGAATATATATAGGGTGTCACAAAAGAAGCTGATGGTTAAAAAAATCATAACTTCCTTAATTTGTAATATTTTTCTTTTATTTTTTCATATCATCTAGAGTGACCTTTCCATGAGTCGTTACACTACGAAGAGCGGATATTTACCGTAGAGTCGTACTTTCGGTTGAATGAGTCAATATCAGAAACTCAAAGAGAAATTCGAGGAAACTTTAACACAAGAAATACTCCTACTCAATGCAATAAAAGCTATGGTGGCTCGGTTTCATGAACAAGGGTCTGTATGTGACCTCCCTAAATCTGGTAGACCCGTACGGCAAGAAGTGATGAGAATCGTCAGAGATTAGTAGAAAGTATGGCCGAGGATCCATCCACATCAGTAAGAACAAGATCAAGTAAAATAGGGGTGTCTCGAACATCTCTTCACAGAATGCTTCATGAAGAGGGCAAATTTCAATATAAAATTCAATTGGCGCAAGAGCTTCAGCCAAACGATTCGGAAAAAGGCTGAAATACGCCATGTAATTCCAAGATTTGTCCAATGGCGGTCCAAACTTTCTCAAAAACCTCATTATGTCCGATGAGGTCCATTTTGATCTGAATGGGTTCATGAATAAGCAAAATTGCAGAATTTGGGGATCAGAAAATTCCCACGCAACAGCACAACGGCAATTACACCCTAAAAATTGTACAGTATGGTGTGGAGTAACGGCGGATGAAGTAATCGGAATTGGTGGACATTTGAGTAACATCATTTTTCATAACTAAAAATTGACCTTGTGAAAAACATTCCCTAGATTAAGTTGTGTAAATAAAATTAGAATAAGTAGACTATGATATCGTACTATATCTCCAAAAATCATGGAAAGGATCATCTATCTACATATGAAAATTGATAAGCATAACTTAAATATTGAGGAAGTTAATCTAATTTAAATCCGTCAGCTTTCTTTAGGACCCCCCTATATATATATATATATATATATATATATATATATATATATATATATATATATATATATATATATATATATATAATAAACTCTCAGATAAAATTATATTATTCAAAATTGAAAAATTAACGGTTTAAAAGAAAGATCAGGCAAGAAATATTTATTTATTAAAATTAAATTCGATTTTCGACCCACAAAACAGTCTTATAGTAGAAAAACTATATATTTTTTATTATTGCTCTTACGTGCCATGCTGATGTTGAACGGGATACTGAGCGCCAGTCGTGCACATGTCTGTCAAAATGAAAGAAAATACACTGTTTAAAAAGCATAATTTATATCAAAATTCAAAATTTAACTGTTTGACAGAAAAACACACAAGTCTCATCGTTTGTAAAAATACATTAATGTTGTACTTATCTGAATAAGGGCAGGGTTTTTGCAATAATATATTTATTTCTCATTAACAATAAATATATATGTAAAAATTAACTCGAATAAAAGAGTCTTCTACAGGAAAATCATTTTTTGTGCGATGTAATGAATATTTAAAATAAAAATGTTTAAATTAAACGTTATTTCTCGCGGTTATTGGATACCGTCCTTGCTAATCGAACCAGAGATGGCTCGTGTTGCCGGGTTCGAATCCGTCGACTGGTGTTAATCGTAAGGCCCTGCATTGAAAATTCCCGAAAGGATGAAACACTAGTGTCTGTAAGGTATTTAATTATTATAGTAAAAAATATGTTACTTGTGCATTTAACGAACCAGATATAACTCAGCATTTGTTCGGCTTTGACCGGCGCATGACGGCAACAGCTCGGGTTTTGCTGCTGTCTGACGAAACATGGTCATCAGCCAATCAAAACGTTGCGCGATTAGTTTCAACTCGAATTTTCGCAGACGAGAATTTCGATAGGGGCATTCGAGATGGCGGCGACTAGGAATCTGCAGTGCAAATGTGGGTTGCGGTCACGCCACACAAT
The DNA here is from genome assembly GCF_053919585.1 of Euprymna scolopes. Classification (NCBI taxonomy): domain Eukaryota; kingdom Metazoa; phylum Mollusca; class Cephalopoda; order Sepiida; family Sepiolidae; genus Euprymna; species Euprymna scolopes. The sequence goes on from NC_136494.1 coordinate 55,937,121, forward strand.
TGTGGACTGGAAGAATTCCCTGCGAGATATATGCAGGGATTACTTTCTCAGGAATCCCAGGCAGATAGGCCATTCGGTCGAAATCGACGAGTCTGTCTTCTTCAACCGCCGGAATTACAACGTCGGCAGACGTCTAACACCGGTCTGGTCTTCGGTGGATACGCCGACCCTACCGAGATAGGAATGCCGAAACCCTCCTTCCACTAATAAGAAAATACATTCTGCCGGGGACCACGGTCGTATCAGACTGTTGGAGGGCTTGCAGCAAAGTGGGACGAGAGGAGGGGTATCACCATGTTACGGTGAACCAGTGCACAGCTTTAATTTTGTAGATCCCGTCGTAACACAGGTAACAACAAATCATGTGGAGTTGGTGCGGATGTGGAAGGAAGCAAAGCAGTGCAATAAACGCGAATACGGAACCAACCGGGAGCTTTTGGATGCATATGGTTTAGAGTTTATGTGGAGACAAAAGTTCGGTAGGCAGCCGTTTGACTCCATATTAACCCACATCGCCGAAAACTACCCGGTTGGTAAGGAGCTTCCTATCACATTCGCTACCTCATCTCCGTCCACTTTGTCGTCTGATGACCTCCAAATGTCTGCGCAAAATACATACTCCTGAGAAAATATGTTCCTGGCAAAAAAAAAAGAAAAAAAACAAACAAACAAACAAAATCTCGCGGGGATTCTGGTTTAAAAAAAAAGTCCTTGTTCCTGGCAAAAAAAGACAAAAAACAAAAAACAATTACTATTATTTGTTTTAAAAAATATATCCTACAAATATCATTTTTGTTGGTTATTTTACGTAAATAGTTTAAAAAAACGTTTCATAAAAATAAATACTAACTATTATTTGTTTACAAAAATGTTTTATATGTATTTATTTTGCAAACAGAAAACAATTTAAAACAATAATACTAATAATAAAAAAAACATAAATGAACGGTAGGTTTTTTGCTTTTTATTTATTTATTTGGGGATGTTTCTACATTTTACAATTTCTATTATACAATTATTTTGTAGCATTGTTTTTATTTTATCGGCAACGCTCGGTTTTATCCGGCTGTTGACGTCATGCGCCGGACAAAGCCGAGCAAATGCTGAGTTACGTCAGGTTCGTTAAATGCACAAGTACCGAATATATATATATATATATATATATATATATATTATGTAAGCCCCTTTAAGAAGCTCGTTTCTTGTCGTTGAGCACTTTCAGTTGAATTAAGTCGGTCAATTTAGCGCTCATGCATAGATCATTGTATAACGATTAGATTACTGTGATTGACGTAAAGAACATTTAAAATTGAAATGTTAAAATTCAACGTTATTTCTCGCGGTTAATGGTAGCCGATTGGATACGGCCCTTGCTATTCAGGCCAGTGACACCCTGCACTGAAGATTACAGAAAGGATGAAACACAAATATCTGTAGATATTTAATTATTATAGTAAAAAAATAATTATATATATATATATATATATATATATATATATATATATATATATATATATATATATATATATATATAGGGTGTCCGCAGAGCGTGGCTACATTATGTAGCCAGACTTTGTGGAAGTCTGGCTACATAATGTAGCCAGACATTGTGGGCACCCTGTATATATATATATATATATATATATATATATATATATATATATATATATATATATATATATGAATTATCCCCTATTTTAGTAATTCTGTAGTCAGAAATATGAAACCGAACTAGAAGTTGTCATCCGTTTAACCTGGGCCAGCATCTTCTTAGGAATAAGACGAGGCAAGCATATGCGGAATTATCGACCGGCAACGCTATGCATTATTTATGCGGCCAAATAGATTCTTATGCCACTTTTAGATACAAAGGAAGCGCCGCCTGTTGGAAGCATTGGCTATAAAATGAGTTAAGTGGCGAACGATGAGACTCGAGTGCAATTCTTTGAAGTAGATGACAACTCAATATTGATCATCAAATGCACACATTTAAATGTTATTTCTGTATAGTATTAGATCAGGTAGTTCTGAAGATTATTATGTCAAATGTATACGCGATAATTGTGTCTGGAAAGTTAAAACTTATCATGTTTTTTAATGTAATTATCATTTCTATTCATATAATGTATGCATAAAAATTAATGTACGTATAACATAAGTAAATAGTATTTAATTGAAGATAATTTCTTATGATTAGAAAATTGTAAGATCTTGTGTTTTATATAACAAGGGCGGGTAAAATTAATTCACACAAAATAAAAGATTTGAACTACGTTTATGTCACCTAACGAAAATAAAGCTCAACATTTAATGCTACTGAAACTGAGTCTAAAAACCCTTATTCCTATTTAAGAAAATGTCTCCTAATTAAAGATTAAGGTAAAGGAGTCTTATAGAAACATTAAAATTCAGAGACTCCTGCTTAATTGATGTCTAATGCCTATGGATGAAGTTTAATACAAGTCTGATATATTTGAATTTTAAAATAGGAGATTTTACCCATATTATGCGACCTAAAAACTTTTTAGAATATTCGAAAGACATTAAGGTTTGGGAATATTTATTAATTGATGTTTAATATCTATCATTAAATGTTCACAAAAAACTGAAAGTGTTTGTTTTTTCACGAAAGCTTTATAACTCTTTTTACCCGTTTTCATGAAACTAAATTAAACTAACATGACCTAAATTTAAAACCCGTACGCCCAACAGCACTATTAAGACATTTATGAGGATTGCGTAATTAATAACTTTATTTTACTTCCGAAATGTATTTAACGAAGGTATTTTTAAAATATGCGTTGTGATGTGTAAATGTATGTGTCAAATCTGTGCTCTTTTAACTAAAATTATACGGAAACAATGTGTGATTTGAAAATGTATTTATCTCAGATTTGCAATAAAGAAAAAGGATTAATTAAACAAAAAATCATGAATTTTATTTTTTTACTAAATCTCCTCTAGATTAAAGACATATTAAATGAAAACCATGTAATAGATTTGGATTCTACACATAAGATTTAGTGCCGTTACATCTAGATTTGAATCTTTGTAAGGAGACATAAACGTAGCGCAAAACTGTTCTGTTCGATGGATTAATTTTAGCCGTCTTTTGACGAGTATTCTACTAATTCTATATAAAGTTATCTACGTAGAGATCAACGCAAATAAGGTAAATGCTGTTGCACATTTGAAATCGAAATCTTACGTAATTGAATTCTAAATCTTACGTATAAATACTCTGTGTGTATTTATGCCGCACGTATCAACGAATGATTGAGCCAATCAGGCAAGAACGTTCGAGCGCATCGTTCAATATATTTTTTTCAAATTAATGCAGAACCTGCGTACGGTTTCAATAAAGCAAGTAATATCACGTTATAGTGATTTCGATAAAGGATGTTCGCATCACGAAAATATTCGTGTCTTAGCAGAGGGCTTCCATTTGAAATAAGCAATTGTCCTTTCCGGCAATGGCGGATAAAGATGAGCCTATAATATCACATTTTTTATACAAGAAATATATGTACGTTGCAAACTCAATGTTATTGATGTCTTTTGTAGCCCGTAGGAGAATATAAGATAAAAATAAAAACCCTCGATTCACATAAGCATGAAAATATGATTGAACTTAACGGGAAAACTCGAAAGAATAAAGATTTCGAATTTATGTAAATACTATTAGAGATGAGTATAGAAATAGAAAAGAATAAAGCAATTGACAAACAAACTCATCTCAAGTTGGTTTGTAAATAAAAGAAAATGATGTGAATGAGGGAATTTAACAGATGGGGAATTCAATAAGAGAAACAACCGCAAGAAGAACGAATTTTACAAGCAAATTGAAAAAATACACACAAAAAAAGGAATCTTTTCAAAGAGATGCAAAATAAATAGAAAGGGGACATTAGTTCTTTTTAAAAGACAACGAAGAAAAGAACCACGATAGAAATAGACATTATGTCAATAATTACAGAGAAAGAAAAACGAGAAAAATACCGATAACATTGTGGAGTAAACTGTTTAAATCTGCGATTAATCAAACATTCTCAGCCACTTCAACAAAAGAAATCTACTCAGTAACAAGCAATATGGATTTCGTATTGCAAATCAACAACTGGCGTACTTACTAATACCTAGGTTCAATCACTTTATAAGTGGTGGATGATTTGTTACTAGTTTTTGACACGTAAAACCTTCGATACGGTTTGACACACGTTTTGCTATCTGTCTAATATCAAGATATACCTTATCAACCACCAAATCCTTTTCCCCTGATGCTCTTATAAAGGTAGAAGTCTGAAGCACATAATATCAACGCCTGTGTGCATTAAAGATACGATTTGGATCGAACTATTTCTCTCATTTTAATCAATGATTTTCCAAATTATGAGTATATTTGTTGATATGTGTACTATCAACGGCAGTATTTTGGGAGGCTAGGTTGATGAAGTTCTTTTCGATTTTTTTCCTACTTGATTCAATGAGGAAACGTAGCTTCTTACTTTTAACGCTTATAAAATCTTCATTCGTTTCACCACCAACGTTGGTAATCCCATTTTGCCTTAGTTGAAATAAAGGTATTCTCACTGAAAGATTTTCCTACAGCTGGCTTTCAGTCCAGACAAAACTGTTGAAAAGCTTGCTGGAAAAATGATAAAATCATTCCAGAAATTACTTGACTCCTAATGCAATCGTTTACTTGTATTAGAGTCAGATTACTGTAAAATAGAGTATTGCTGCCACATCTGTGGTCGTGTTGCTCAACGCAGTTTTTATTGACTTAACCAAGTAAAAAATAAACTTTGCGATCTAGATTACAAAAAAGATATGTTGTTTGTCTTTCTCTTTCCTATCCTAATTTTTGTGATGTGTGTTTTACTAAACTTAAACCTACTTACCTCACTTTGAAAACCTTCGGAGCAAGGTTTGTCAAGATATAAAATATTCCAAGGTACGTTCTTTCTTTCTCTACTAAAAATCGGATTAATCTTCGATGAACAGAGATTTTTAAAACTTCCATCTACAAAACACAATATCACTGTACTGCTTCTTAAATAATTATAATATAATCAAGCTCTATCTTAACGCATCATTTGCGAGCCGTTTTCTTAAGTTATGAAATTTCTCCAATTCAAACCGGCGTTCCCAATCATTTTATAGCATTGTTCATCATCCAATCGAAAATCTTATAAACCCTTATCTGCGATTGGCTGTTGGCCTTAGTACATGTGGACACGCCAGGGCAAAAAGTGCAAAATATCATTAAGGTAGATTAAATCAGATTTAGTAAAAAAAACACAAAAAAAACAATGCGTTACGTATATGTAATAAATAACAGTTTTAATATATTATAACAACGGTATACGGGTTATCAATCTCGTCCAGAATAATACACGATGAAATAATGAATGCAAGGCAGAAAAAAACTAAAAACTAATATTGTGTTTGTTAATCAACAAAGAGATATTATTAAAAAACATAATGATATCTGCATAATACGCTTTTCCTTCCTCTCTTTTAAGAATGAATGACAATGTATTGGCATTTCATGAGGAGCGAGATTCAGAAAGTGTCTAGTAAATGCAAATATTTGTTTGAGCTTTTCCTGCCTTAGACGTTCATTTTCTGGTTGGATACTGCCCAACTGCATGATCGTCTGAAATTTGCTAAAACTGATTATCTAAAGATTCAATAGAATATATCGATTATCGCTGGGATAAAGCAAATGGGTTTGGGTAAGAAACAAAGGGGTTCGTGGAATGCTTCCTGAAACCCCTGTTATGAGTCGAAGCGAAACTTGGACAGCAATCATGTGCTTTATTAATGATATTTGCTCGATCGGCATGAAGAGAGTGAAGAGGCTTCATCTCCAAACATCCCTGGTCGGTGTTTAAACAAAGCAGTTTTAATTATGAAAAACTCTAATTAATAAAGATTCCTACCATTACGCAAGCAATATCATTGTTTTATTTTATTTTTTCTCTTTTGCGCCGATTTAAAGATCCCTTACCAATGTAGCAAAAAACCTTTTAACTAACTTGTTTGTAGTTTTAAATAAGTGTTATATAATAACTAGCTTTACCATAGTTAAAACATAGCTCAATATAATTATACCATAAAGTAAATTGCGAAGAGTCCGATGCTACAAATTTCTTCAAAGGGACAACGTTATTCTCAAACGAATACAAAAAGCTGATATGCAAGAGAAAAACAGCTAATTTTTCATAACAGAAGGATAGCATAACCAATGGGAATAAGACTCTGAATCACATGCCCAAATACTCGAGAGAAAAGAAAAAGATTGTAACAAATCTGATTTTGTCTCGGAACGGGGCCTTTATTTTCTAATATTATTCGAAAATGTAACGTGTTTTGCTATGAACTTTCAATGGATAATTCATTATGTGCTTGAATAACATGAACCATGATTATATGGGTACATGCAATTCGGACTTGTTTTTGGCATTTTTCGTTGGCCTGCTTTCTCCTCATATTTTATTTCGGCTATTACAGTCCCACAATGAGAAGAATGGCTCGAGGATTGTGCTATTCAATTTTCTACTTCTGATTGAATAACATTGTGATTTGTCGGTATATAAATTGAACAAATTGTTTTGTGCAATGATGTCAACACGACAATTGGCTGCATGTGCGTTAAGCGCAATCTCTCTTTGTAAAAATGTCATTATGATGCCGCGTCAGTGGCTATATAATTGTATGAAGTGGAATGTAGCTCATGGTTATCCTAAAGGAATGTATCTTGTAAACATGATTGACGAACATATTCTCATAAAATGTCGGCGTAAAAGTGAGTTTTACATTTGTTTACTTTTGCGTATCTCAAATAATGATTTGGAAAAATGTTGGTGTCTTAGTTAAAAAATACATTGTACAATCTGAATAAGGTGTGGAAAGAGTTAAACTGTATGAAGTATTGAATAGTCTTTTAATTACAACTAGCAGGACCTGTGGAAATTCCACAGCGGACTCTTTCATATGTAATATATTGATGTTGGTATTTTGTCGATGTTCAGCGTAAATGGAGACGCCCTGGTATTATTGTATTTTTTTAACTGCAAACTATTTATCTAAGCAAGCAGGGAGGCTTAAATATATTTTAATTTTTGCAGATTTCGTATATATCATTACAAAGTTAATGTCCTATTAATATTTATATATTAGAAATTTGCGATTTCAAAAAAAAAAATCCATATGACTTAGATGCATCAGTTTGAACCGAAATCGAAACATATATAACTTTAGTTCTTCAGCTATAATTGAAATATTTTAGACATCTGAACGTAACGACTTTTATTCTATAAATAGATAGGCACTCGACCAAGTTATCCGGAAGTAGAAATCTTACGCTCTAGAAAGACATGATATGCCAACTATCAGTTGACAAAAAGACGGCAGAGGGAACACCATGGCAAAAACGTTAAGTATTTTTTAAAAAACTAATCCTAAATGTTTTTTTTTATGTTACCTTGTTTAAACTTGTTTTTCGTGTTTTATTTATGTACTTTGTTTGTATTCTCCTGTCTTCTTGTATGTATTCTCCTGTCTTATCCATCATCCTTCCCCCCATGCTACAAAGTTAAACGATAAAAAAAACAAAATGCCGGCAACTAACGATAAAAGAAAAAATGCCGGAAATTATTCTCTATTAGAGTAGATAAACTTAGGACTTTATAAAAAAAAAGTTAGAACTTTTTTAACAATAAAAAAAAAATGTAAATTAAATATTTTAGACATCTGAACGTAACGACTTTTATTCTATAAATAGATAGGCACTCGACCAAGTTATCCGGAAGTAGAAATCTTACGCTCTAGACAGGCATGATATGCCACCTATCAGTTGACAAAAAGACGGCAGAGGGAACACCATGGCAAAACGTTAAGTATTTTTTTTTAAACTCATCCTAAATGTTTTTTTATGTTACCTTGTTTAAACTTGTTTTTCGTGTTTTATTTATGTATTTTGTCTGTATTCTCCTGTCTTCTTGTCTGTATTCTCCTGTCTTATCCGTCATCCCCCCATGCTACAAAGTTAAACGATAAAAAACAAACAAAATGCCGGCAACTAACGATAAAAGAAAAAATGCCGGAAATTATTCTCTATTAGAGTAGATAAACTTAGGACTTTATTTAAGTAGTATACTTAATATATAATATTACTGCAAGCTTGCCTGTAATGAAATGCTTGCTTTCTTGCTGGCCAATCAAACCATGTAATATAGTTAGCCTTATGTTCAAGTACATTTGAAATATAATACAGTGCAAAGAAACAGTTACTCATGAAAACGAACCTCCTAAATGAAAACCTTGAATAATTATCTAAACTCGAATGTAAATTAATATTAAGCCGACTTTACAAATTGATAATAGTTAATTATTGGATTTTAATTAATTATAAGGTGAAACTCTAATGATTCAAACTCGATAGATAACGACAAACTTCCACCCATTAATATGGGAGGGGAGATTATCATCAAGTGTCCTGAACTGTTAACTTAGCACCGGACTTACTACTTAGATACAAATAAGTCATTTGTACCCATTCCCTTCTTCCCCCTTTTTTTTAAATGGAGAGTAGATAATACAGTGGATGTGTTATCGGCAGCTCCAGTAACTCTCGCTTCTCCTATTTTGCCATTCAGTCCTCATTCAATGGGTGATTTTTCTGACAAAGGGTGAAGAAAAATCTGCTTAAAGGTCGGTAGTACTTGTTGACCAGTAGTCTGAGATGTCGGAAATTTTTCTGTCTCTGTCTGTCCTTGTGGCCATGTCACTAGTAAGTGTGCTGGAGGTAAACGTTTTGTCTGGGCTGACGTTATCCGCCTGATAGTCAGGGACCCGAACCTTGGATTAACCACTAAAGAGGCTGTTCTATAAGCAGGCGCAAAGTACTAGGACTGCTGTATTGCTATTTGCTGAGTGGATCTGGACCATGCAGTAGTTTCTGGTGGGGCCTCTCGATGCCATACTAGTGGGTAATTGTTACGGCTTTACATTTTCCTGTGCTACAAAAAATTCCTGCCTTTTACTCTTTTACTTTCCCTCTCTGTACTGCTCTAACCAAGTATGCTGACCTATTTCACAACTCCCAAAACCTCAACATGAAATATCTCCAGAATAAAAACTCGATTAAACCTAGAACCCCAGCTTCCAACGTACCAGGTCTCCTTCTCCAACATCAGGGGTCTACGTTCCAACCTTCCAGAGGTTGAAACCCAATTACAGGAGACGAAACCGGACATATTATTTCTAAGCGAAACTGGAATAGGGCCGACCACTTCCCTAGATGAGTTCATAATTAACGGATACTCTAATTTAACAGATAAATCTGACACCAAAGATCGCCATGGGCATGGAATATGTGCCTACATTAAGGATGGCTTCCTGTGTGGCAGGGATATCTCTAGATAAGATATTAATTTACCCTATATGTGCTTCAGGATTGCACTTGCTAACACCACTGCATTTATATTTGCCCTCTATCGGCCCCACAACAGCGGAGTTACTATCTTTAAGAGCATATCTGAGAAGATAGACCACATACTGTCTTCACATCCCTCGGCTAACATCCACATCTGTGGTGACTTCAACGTCCATAACGTGGAATGGTTGACCCATTCAAATAAGACAGATGATGAGGGGAGGTTTTGTCATGATTTTGCCATTGCTTATGAGCTCACTCAGATTGTTCGTGAACCCACCCGTGTGCCCGATACACCCGGTCAATATGCAAGCCTCTTAGACCTTTTTCTCTCAACTTCCCCTGAGCTATGTTCATGTTCCGTTCATTCTCCTCTAGGATCCTTCGACCACTCCGTCGTATCAGTTAAGATAAAAACGAAATGTAAGAAGCCCCCAGACGTACCCCTCCACCGTACTGTATACCGATACTCTATGGCTGACTGGGATAGCTTCCGTACATTCATATCTGATTTACCTCTGCCTTCCATGTTTAAAAAGGAAGTGTCCTCTATAGTATCAGATCTGACCGAATGGTTAATTGTAGGCATAGACCAATTCATACCATCTAAAAAATTCCAACAAAAACCTAACAGCCAGCCATGGTTCTCCCCAGAATGTGCTGCTGCTATCGCGCACACAAATCACTTTTTCCATAGCTACCAACGTAATAAATGCACTGAGACTAAAGCTGATTTCAGGTCTGCCAGCAACAACTGTAAAAGAGTAATAAAAAAATGCAAGAGAGCTATATGCCCAGTCTGTTAAATCCAAGGTAGCTGATCAGCGGCTTGGTTCCCACCAGTTTTGGCAAATAAGAAATAGGAGCCTGAACAGAAGTGTGCGTTCTATCCCAACCATTATCAATTGACCAGAGGTCATCTCGTCAGCGTCAGACAAGGCCAAACTATTTGCAAAGAACTTTGCAGCTAATTCTACCCTATGCGACGAAGGCCATCAACTCCCCATATTTCCTCTTATAACACAGAACAAGCTAGGTAACATACAAATATCCGTGCATGAGGTTGCCAAGCTAATCAAGAACCTAGATTCCAGTAAAGCAACTGGCTCTGACAGCATCCCAATTATAGTGTTTAAAAAGCTTCAACCAGAACTTGCTCCCATACTTACGAAACTGTTTAAGCGCTGCCTGAAGGAGAAGTGCTTTCCGACTCCCTGGAAGACCTCATCAGTTTGCTCTGTATTTAAGAATTCAGGTGATAAGTCATCTCCCTCTCAGTACAGACCAATATGTCTCCTGTGTGTTATGAGTAAGTTGCTGGAATCCATATTAAATAGAGAAATAGTAAACCACCTCAGCAGGAATAACCTTCTTAGTGACACACAATATGGTTTCCGCTCTGCAAGATCTACCGCAGATGTGCTGACGGTTATATCCCACAGGATTAGTGAATCTCTTGACAAAGGCTTCCTTTCTAGGGCAATTGCTCTTGACATATCAAAGGCCTTCGACAAGGTATGACATAAGGGTCTACTTCACAAGATTTTCAGCTACGGTATAACTGGAAATGTATTCTCAATCATTAAATCATTTCTCTCCGATAGGCTCATAAGATTAGTGGTAGATGGACAAAAATCAGAGGCCTGCAATATAAATGCTGGAGTCCCTCAGGGGTCAATCCTGGGACCAACTCTCTTCCTCATCTACATCACTTACCTCCCTAAACACATACTTAAATCATTCGTTGACATCTATGCTGATGACACGACTATGTACGGCAACACACCAAACGATGTAAATGACAAAGTTCTCTCTGATTCTCTCTCCTCTGATCTCGAGCGCGTTGTTTAGTGGGGGAAGATGTGGCTGGTTACCTTTAATGCATCCAAAACCAAACTCCTATCCTTACATCATCAACGCTCTGATCCCCATCTGGCATCAATTGTGATGGATAGCTCTCGTCTGGGTGAGGCCCCGTGTTTTGACAAGCTTCTGGGTTTGACCTTTACTCCTGATCTGAAATGGAACACGTACATCGTCTGTTGCCAAGGTCGCTGGAAAGATGGTGGGATCCTTCTACCGCCCCAGAAGATATCTCACTACTGATGCAATTCTCTATCTATATAAAAGCCAAGTACGTCCAAGGATGGAATACTGTTGCCATATCTGGGCAGGAGCTGCAAAAAACAGCCTTTCCTGCCTTGACAGAGTACAAAATAGACTTCGTGACTTAGTGGGGTATGCCCTTTTCTCTACCCTGCAACTTCTCTCCCACAGAAGAGACGTTGCGAGCCTATCCTTGTTTTATCGTTATTTCCAGTGCAGGTGCTCGTCTGAACTCCAATCTCTGGTCCCCACTCGCCAATCTTTCACGAAAAACACCCGTCTAGCCGAATCCACCATGAAAAATTTTCCCCACTCTTTATCTGTGCCTAAATCAAAACGTGGATTCCATGAACAAAGCTTCTTTCTTAAAACTGCACACATGTGGAACTCTGTTCCGTCTGCCTGCTTCCCACCGGACTACAACTTGGATGTGTTCAAGTCCAATGTTAACAAATTCCTAATGAACCGCCCCCTTAAGTAAACACTTCATCAAATCTCCACACTAACGTAATGTACTTGCAATAACCCTTATCCCTGAGTGGCTTCCGGGCCTTGATAAGTGGTGATCACTGTGTAAAAAAAACCCAACCAAGACTTATAGAAGAAGTTTTAGTAAAAATATTTATTAAAAAATAAATGACTTGAGTGCCATCAACTATAATCGAAACTGAAACCAAAACTTATGAAGAATTCTTGTGCCACACAAAATAAATAACACACACGCTATTCTATTAATATTACAATGCAAAATGCGAGCATGAAAAGTAATAAGGTTAAGCTTGAACATGGAAAAGAAAAAGACAAGATATTCTAGTAAAAAATATAATAAATTCATAACTTAATAATATATATATATATATATATATATATATATATATATATCAGCAATGTTAAATTTTTGAATTGAACAGTTAAACTTACTTAAAGAAATAATCGTTAAGATGAACAACATCTTGATATTTGAAATTTTGTCATTTATATATAGTTTTCCACATACAGTACCGTTTCGTTGTATCACAACTCATTAGTGCGGCTAGGTAAGCAGCTTACCCTAGCCGCATAAAACGATCGCGTTGTTAGTCGATAATTCTAAGCACTGTCTCATGGGATCTAAACAAATATCCATATTTTTATAAACTCACCGACTACTTTTACAGTGCTCGAGCTGCTTGTATATTTACAAACAAACAAACAGTGAGGCTCGCTTCATAGCTAATTAAGTAGCGGGTGAGATACATTTACGACAATTCTCTACCCAAAGAAAGGTGGCTTCTTTCTATTGTTTTCATTTTTGTTGTTATTTAAAAATAACACATGCGAATATAAACAACGTAGTCTGAAACAGAAATATAGATGGTATTAATATTACATTATCTCGCCATTGTTTATATATATATACATATATATATATATATATATATATATGAAAACATGTTATATATATATATATAACATGTTTTCATTCAGACGAGTATTGTTAACTAGCACGAAGTGTTCTTGTTTAATAAGCTTTCTTTGTAAGTTTTCAATTTTTCAAATTGTTTTTCTTGTTTCTAGGTTGAATCTGTGTAAGAAAATTCCATAGTCGTCTTGGTCCATATATACCAACATATATATATACATATATACATATATATATATATATATATATATATATATATATATATTTGTGTGTGTGTGTGTGTGTGTGTGTGTGTGTGTGTGTGTGTGTGTGTGGATTTCTTGGGATGTAGGCCACATAAAAGCACATGTTTTCATTTCCCAGGAAATTATTAAACTAAATTCAAATAAACGGTATATATTTCCTCTATCCCATATCCTCCATCTTTGCCGTTGATGGCCGTTCAACACTTGACAGAAGTAAAAGATTCTTAACGAAATATCCTCGTCTCAAGAAAGTCCTTCGGTCGGCAATTAATAACCGAAAAAAAAAATCTCAATTTAAAAAAAAAAAATTCTTTTATTTCTGTGGACCCCCCCCCAAAAAAAAAAAAACTTGAATGAGCAAAAAAGTCATGAAAAAAAAAAAGGTTACAAAAAAAAACCTTGTACTTACATCTAACAATTATACGGTTAATAAAACCTTTTATTGAAGAAAAAAAAAACTGTTGATAAATATTTGCAAATAAAAAAACAATAAATACTAAAATGAAATAAACATGTTTTCAGTTTTCAAGGTATTTTTGTTTGTTACTTTTTATTATTTGCCTTTGTATGTTTTCTTTTTTTTTTTGTATTTTTTTGTTTTTTCATTAGTCTACGTCTGTTACGACGCTCGGCTGACACCGACGACTGTTGGTCTCTCCCGATCCATGCTTGACGGGAATTCACGGGAATTCGGGGCACATTATGCAAGAGTAACATATATATATATATATATATATATATATATATATATATATATATATATATATATATATATATATATATATATATATATGAATATTTTAATATCGATACACGATAATGACAATGTTCATTAAACAGTAGATGTATCTATGGTAAATATTTAACTCGTAAACTCTTGAACTTCTGATCACATAACACCAAAATTAACAGGAGATAATGATAATTACCAACGATGGTTTATAACGAGTAAAATCTTTCTTTGGGTTGATAAATAACGTGTACAGACATATATCAGCAAGTTGAAATGCGAAACGTTCATTTCAACTCTTTACCGAAATATTATTAATTTTTATCATTACCGAAATAGTATTAATTTTAAATATAAGGAAATGCCAAAATAAAAATTGCATGAATACGTCTAAATTTGTACTTAATTAGTGAGACCACAAATCATATTTAGAGTTGCGGTTTATTTTACATACAATTAATCTCCATATATAATAATTTGATTGCAGAAATTCCTCTCTAGACGCAAATACACTAGGTTTGCTCCAACAGATGCCGCATATTAATTTATTATGTCTAGACTATTAGCCACTATATTATGTAACTTTTGAACGCCATCTTAGACATATTTATTCGTTATATTAAAATCCTACATTACATCCTAGGAACAACATCATCTCGATCGCAACAATTTATAGTTGAAGTAGTTGCTATTTTTCCCTTTAAATAAAAAGTACTTCTACTGCTCCCACTCAACAACGTGAGGTATTCTGCATTTTAGACAGATATGGGGTTGCATCCCTATTATCTGGGTCATACAATAATATATATAATAAAATCTTTTCTTTTTCTCGGTTCCAAAAATAATGATTTCTCCCTTCTTACATTCTACTAAATTTCATTTGCTGAGAACTGGCTATTTGTTCATTCAAGAATGTCAATCCTCTTGCAAAAACGAACGCCGCAGGTATTTATAAGATGACTTTCTTCTATACACCAGGCAATCGCTTTTTATAAAATACCCGAATTACAAGCATATTAACACAGCGAAACATGTTCGTGAGCCAAGACTGCTTACATTTATACGTTAAATATACCGAACATATTAACTTTTCTTCTACACTTACGCTAGTGTGCTACATCATTTGTGTTTACATACAGTGCACATATTGTTTTCTGATAAATCGTCACATGCTTATAGCCATCATTTCTAATTCTTTTTTTAAAAGCTAGATAATCTCCTTTTTTTTAACAATTACAATTGATTAAAAAAAAATTATACACTGATAAAAAAAAATAACCGATTACGCGATTATTTAAGTTGATACTTAGATTTTGTGCGATTTGGAAGCCTTTAAACTGTCTAAAACGTTTGGTTTCTTCTTCCTTTTCAAACATCTACATAAACTTTTCTTTTTTAATGCAACTGACTTACATTTTTTTATACGCTAAATAAAAAAAAATATAACACTGATTACTACAGTAAAGACCCGGATTTTGTATGATTTGGAAGCTTTTAAACTGTCCATGTTTTTTAATTTATAATTTAAAATTAAACACATCGATTAATAAAAATAAAATGTAGGTTATCTTTTACAGTAGATATTGTTCTTGGAGGGAAATAATGCAGAATAAAGTTTTAGGATTATTAAATTTGTGTTTTTTTTATAACTTAAATGTAATAAAATTGAACAATAAAAATAAAATGCTTGGTTAATTTTACAGTAGATAAACTTCTATATATTATTTTAATTGGAATTCATTGAGATGAGTATTATTTATAATTTTATTTATTGCGGCCAACTATTCTTCTGGCCATCGTCAGGTGGTAACTCTACCACCTGACGATGGCCAGAGGAATAGTTGGTCGAAACATCGTGAAACAACAAAATAAAAGATGAGGATAATAGTCCGCAATAAATAAAATTAATAGATAAACTTCTGTTTGTATTAAGCAAATTACTGATGTCTACCGAGGGAGTCCCTTTTATTGATTACATTGTTCGAGGATATTTGTACCACTAACCGGCAAATTTTTAAAGGCGGAATTTTGAGAATCATAGCGTCGTGAGCTCGCTGTAGGCCAGTCGACTAAGATGTTCGCGTTTTTTGCACCTCCTTTTCCTCTTAGCTTTACATGTTTCTGCCTACTGCAGCTAACATTTTGGGCTCGAACATGAGGAGGTAGAGGTGTATATTCCGAAAGCCGTTCTTAATATGAGGAGGTTGGGGTTGGGCAACAACATCAGCCGTGCTTTAATTTTTTACACGAGAGCGGGGTGCTACTAATGCTGGTTAAATAATATTGCTTGATACAATAATTCGAAATATTACGGGAAAGCATGATTTTTCTCACGAATGTTTAAATATTAAAATTATTAAAATTGATTTCTCTCACCAAAGAAATAAATTTTTGTGTTGTGATATGAGATAGTTGTGTCAATGCCAGTTAATTAATATAAAAAATAAAATACGTTTTACTCAGATCAATGCATATGTGTATATTAAATAAAATAGCTCACTTGTTTCCGAACAAACCATATTTCGTATTTGTTAATTTCGCGAATAAAAGATACCTTTAAGAGATTTTATAAATACATTTGCTTCTACACTAGTGAATTCTTTTTATTTCAACAGCTAATCGATTAATAACAAAGAAGAAAGAAACGAGATGACTGAACCTTGGCGAAATATACGTGGAGAAATAATTGTACCATCTTAATAAAGAAGACAAAAGAGGACCAACCCGAACAAGAAAACAGAAGTAGATTGGTCGATTATCAGATAGAAATAAGGGCATATCTGATAATACATATATGAATGCATTCTTTCACAGCTCAGGTTGGTTGCTTTATTAGTTGATTGAAGTTTTCAATAAAATGCTTTCCTTCGTATCAATGTGATCTGTTCCTAATGCAGGAAATAATATTCCATTTGTATTGAGCTGAATCACAATCAAAACGATAGAAGAAAATATTCGATTGTGATTAACATTGCGGTAGAAAATGAAAAGATTTGTGTGACATCCTCTTTGAAGTTTCCGCCCCTTTTTCTATATTCTTTTAAAATAAAATCTACGCTCATTCGCATCTTGGTCTCTGTTTAAAACTGAATATTTGACAATTCAAATTCCGTATGTATGTGACTGAAATTATTTCATAATGAACAAAGATATATTCGATTTACTTTAAAATTATTTAAAATCTCAAATATAAAGAATTGTGGTCGTGTTTGTATATTAATATTGATATTTCTCTATATGTTTGTGTATGTGTATGCATGTGGGTGTGTATGCGTGGGTATGGGTGTTTGTGTGTATGTGTGTGTGTGCGCGTACGTGCGCGCGCGTGCGTGTGGAATGTCTATGGAATGTAAGCCACATAAAAGCACATGTTTTCATTTCCTTGGAAATTATTAGACTAAATTCAAATAAACGCTATATATATATATATATATATATATATATATATATATATATATATATGTGTGTGTGTGTGTTTGTGCGTGCGTGTGTGTGTGTGTGTGTGTGGTACTCTTGCATAATTTGACCCGAATTCTCGTGAATTTCGCGACATTATCGTGGTCTGCCATCAGCACGTACTCAGACAATATAACTCGTCATTAATTCATCTTGTAACTCCCGAGATAACGCTTGCCAATTTTACAAACAATTTTTTTTACTCCTTCTCCCTTGTTGTCGGTAAGCAATTCGAACTAAACAAAGCAATGAGTCTCGCAATAATCAGGTATATCTTTAGCATAAAACGGTCGCTGTTCCTATGGTCACAGTGTATAACATCACTAATATTAATGAAGTGAAACTCTCCTAAATATTTTCAATTTAAAAAAAATGCTCCATTAATCTTTTAGGTTTTTTTTAAAAAGCAGGTTTTGTTATTTCATAATCTTACATTAAAATGAGCTTTGTGAGCAAGGATTGTATAGTGTGTGATCAAGCATATCGAAACGTTTGTGTAATTTTATGTGAGATAATATTTTTATGTGAGATAATATTTTTACGTGAGAAAATATTTTATGTGAGATAATATTTTTACGTGAGATAATATTTTTATGTGAGATAATATTTTATGTGAGATAATATTTTTACGTGAGATAATATTTTTACTTGAGATAATATTTTTACGTGAGATAATATTTTTACGTGAGATAATATTTTACGTGAGATAATATTTTTACGTGAGATAATATTTTACGTGAGATAATATTTTATGTGAGATAATATTTTTACGTGAGAAAATATTTTATGTGAGATGATATTTTTACGTGAGAAAATATTTTATGTGAGATAATATTTTTACGTGAGATGATATTTTTACACGTCCGAATTATCCATACTTTTTTTTTACAACGTTTTAAACAATGTCAGATTTTCATTTAGAATCATTATTCTGTGCTGAAATATGAATCCCTTAATTTAATTTTTTCATAGTTTTTATAACTCGGCAACGTTCTCGTACAGTAGCACAATATTTTTTTTGCTAAAACGTAGCATCTGTTATAGCAATGCCATTTTAATGATTTCTATACGCGTGAACTAAATATATATATATATATATATATATATATATATATACGCGTGAACTAAATTATATATATATATATATATATATATATATATATATATGATTAGTTTTTTTGGAAAAAAATTCCAGCAGAGTGCTCAATTAAAAGGAAAATCCAAATTTTAAGAGCGTACTTATATTTTGTGTACAGAAAGTTGTTAGTTGAGACAGGTCATTGGTACCGTCGGTTTCAAGCCCGATAATAAGGCCCGTTTAAGGTATCCTTATCGAGCTCTCTTCAGCCAATATTCGTCTATCTTATAACCGGAAGTGTGAAGTATATATACCTCGCGAATCCACGTTCAAATCTCGTTTTGTTTAATCCCCCCCCCTTTTTTTTTTTATCTATCTATATCTATATATATATATATATATATATATATATATATATATATATATATATATCGGGTAATGTAATACCTAATTTTCAACTTTGAATTATTTAAATTTAAGATCTAATCTCGAAAAAATGTTTTTTTTATATATGAATCGATTTTAATTTGAACCCCATTTAATTTTAAAATCTCTTACCTTATGTATAAAAACTTTAAAATCTGTATTGGTATCGGTTAAAAACTTAAAAATTCGTTTAATTATATCGAACATTTAAAAATTTCCAAAAATACGTTTAAAGTTTTAAAAAATATATTTTTAATTATATCGAATCACGTTTAAAAATTTCGAAATACGTTTAAAAATTATTTTTTTTTCTTAGCCTTCTAGACAAACATTTTCCAAGAACACATAGAATACATAAACTTTTTAATAGAAACACGGTGAAAGTTAGTTACTCGACAGCTCCATCAATAAAGTCGATAATATCCAAAGAACCAAAAAAGATAGATAACGCAGGCTGCTCTTGCAGGACCAAAAATAGCTGTCCATTGGAGGGTAATTGTAAAGCTGAATCCCTTGTCTATGAGGCCACAGTAACGGAACAATCCACAAATATACCGGAAATATATATAGGTATGACAAAAGGCCAATTTAAACAAAGATATTATGCACATATGAGCTCCTTTAGAGCTAAAACAAGGATGAATACAGCATTAGCTACCCGCGTGTGGGAGCTTAAAGAAAAAAATACACCCTTTTCCATAAAATGGAGAAAAATAGAGCATAGACCAGCATACGTCCCGGAATTAAGTCAATGCTCACTCTGTAAAGCAGAGAAATACTACATCCTCCGGTCCATTCATAACCCAAAAATAAAATATTTAAATGTGAGGAGTGAAGCTTTGAAAAGTTGCATACATAGAAGGAAGGGTCTCCTAATAAATTGGATCAATGAAAAGAACAACACTTAGATGTTGTTTTTATATATATATATATATATAAGGAAAATAATTGTAAATACATAAATAATTAGTCGGTAAACTTGGATTTTAATCGCAATTATATTATAGATTTTTAATTAATGTCATATATATATATATTATATTTTATAAATGTAATTTATAATCTATTTCGAATTTAAAACTATAGAAAAATATAATAATGTTAATGAACTAGGGAAATCACTTAGGATAGATAAATACTCACTTCCCCAAACCTTGAAAGATTTGGGTTTTAAAAAAATAATTTTTAAACGTATTTCGAAATTTTTAAACGTGATTCGATATAATTAAAAATATATTTTTTAAAACTTTAAACGTATTTTTGGAAATTTTTAAATGTTCGATATAATTAAACGAATTTTTAAGTTTTTAACCGATACCAATACAGATTTTAAAGTTTTTATACATAAGGAAAGAGATTTTAAAATTAAATGGGGTTCAAATTAAAATCGATTCATATATAAAAAAAAACATTTTTTCGAGATTAGATCTTAAATTTAAATAATTCAAAGTTGAAAATTAGGTATTACATTACCCGATATATATATATATATATATATATATATATATATATATATAGATATAGATATAGATAGATAAAAAAAAGGGGGGGATTAAACAAAACGAGATTTGAACGTGGATTCGCGAGGTATATATACTTCACACTTCCGGTTATAAGATAGACGAATATTGGCTGAAGAGAGCTCGATAAGGATACCTTAAACGGGCCTTATTATCGGGCTTGAAACCGACGGTACCAATGACCTGTCTCAACTAACAACTTTTTGTACACAAAATATAAGTACGCTCTTAAAATTTGGATTTTCCTTTTAATTGAGCACTCTGCTGGAATTTTTTTCCAAAAAAACTAATCATATTCGCCCCCACCAGGAATTTACGGTAAATACCAATAGCCTAGTGGTTGAGCACTATCGGGAAAGAACACCACAAAACAGGAAGTAAAGACCACCTTCTTTAAAAACAACCGGAGATGGAACAATATACCTTAAATTACTCCACTAAAAATATACCAACACCAAGTAACCAGCTGTATACAAGAATCCTACTATCGAAAATTGAAGATGTAATTCAGAGGATGAGATGGAAGGTTATAAACGAAACAAACATCCAAGAGAATGTGAAAAACAATTTTGGATTAAAATCTATAAAATACCCGAGTAAAGTGGAAGAATTTTGAAAAAGATTTACTAGACATTATCGCTAAGCTTGAATTTAAACATAGATCAAATCAATTTCAAAAAACAATGACAGCTGATATCAAAAAAATAAAAAGAGAAAATGAGACGATTGTTTTCTCAGATAAAACGAAAAATTTATATGAAATGGAAAAGGAACAGAAAAAACAACTTGTAATAAACTCAATTACAGAAAAATACCAGGTAGCAAGAAAAGATACTTATAAATCTATTAACCAAGAGGCTACAGAAGTTGCCACAAAATTAGGTATAGAATACAGAGTAAATAGGTTAGCAAAGAAAAATGTGTTTATAACTTTAAAAGACCACAAGGAAAATTTTAATAATAGGCCAACCTGCAGGTTAATAAACCCGGCTAAAAGCGAAATCGGTCTAGCTAGCAAGTCTATACTTAGAGAAATAGTAAAAGAGATAAAAAGAAAATCAAATCTTAATTTGTGGGCAGACACTAGCGCGGTACTGGACTGGTTTAAAAACATAACTGAACCACACAAATGTAAGTTTACACAACTGGATATCGTCGATTTTTACCCTTCAATCACTAAGGAAATCCTAGAAAAATCGTTGATCTTCGCATCAAAATATAGAAAGATAAGTGAGCTCGATAAGGAAACAATCATGCAAGCTCGACAGACCCTTTTATTTTTTGACGATAAGACGTGGGTCAAAAAATCAAACCCCGAAGACCCCTTTGACGTCGCGATGGGGGCGTATGACAGTGCGGATATCTGCGATCTGGTTGGACTTTTTCTACTGGAGACCATGAAATATAAATTCCCAGATCACTTTTTTGGATTATATAGAGATGATGGACTTTGCCTATCGCGTGACTACAATGGATGTGCACTAGACAGGCTTAGAAAAGACCTAACTGAATTTTTTAAGGAACTAGGCTTTAAAATAATAATACAGACAAATTTAGATAGAGTAGATTTTTTAGATGCCACTCTAGACCTCGAGAAGAAAATACACAAACCCTTTCACAAACTAAATGAAAAACTCATGTATATAAATAAGGGTTCATGCCACCCACCCACAGTGTTTAAAAATATGGTAGCAAACATTAGCCAAAGGATTTCCCGGCTTTCTTCGAACGCTGAAGTGTTCGAGAAAGCAGCACCATATTATAATGACGCACTGCATCAAAGTGGGTTCAATGAAAACATAAAATTTCAACAAACCCAGAATAAAGAAAATATAAAACGAAAGAGGAAACGGAAAATAATCTGGTTCTTACCTCCGTTTTCATTGAACACTAAAACAAGAGTAGGGCATTGTTTTCTTAGCCTTCTAGACAAACATTTTCCAAGAACACATAGACTACATAAACTTTTTAATAGAAACACGGTGAAAGTTAGTTACTCGACAGCTCCATCAATAAAGTCGATAATATCCAAAGAACCAAAAAAGATAGATAACGCAGGCTGCTCTTGCAGGACCAAAAATAGCTGTCCATTGGAGGGTAATTGTAAAACTGAATCCCTTGTCTATGAGGCCACAGTAACGGAACAATCCACAAATATACCGGAAATATATATAGGTATGACAAAAGGCCAATTTAAACAAAGATATTATGCACATATGAGCTCCTTTAGAGCTAAAACAAGGATGAATACAGCATTAGCTACCCGCGTGTGGGAGCTTAAAGAAAAAAATACACCCTTTTCCATAAAATGGAGAAAAATAGAGCATAGACCAGCATACGTCCCGGAATTAAGTCAATGCTCACTCTGTAAAGCAGAGAAATACTACATCCTCCGGTCCATTCATGACCCAAAAATAAAATGTTTAAATGTGAGGAGTGAAGCTTTGAAAAGTTGCATACATAGAAGGAAGGGTCTCCTAATAAATTGGATCAATGAAAAGAACAACACTTAGATGTTGTTTTTATATATATATATATATATAAGGAAAAAAATTGTAAATACATAAATAATTAGTCGGTAAACTTGGATTTTAATCGCAATTATATTATAGATTTTTAATTAATGTCATATATATATATATATATATATATATATATATATATATATATATATATATATATATATTATATTTTATAAATATATTTTTTAAAGCTTTAAACGTATTTTTGGAAATTTTTAAATGTTCGATATAATTAAACGAATTTTTAAGTTTTTAACGGATACCAATACAGATTTTAAAGTTTTTATACATAAGGAAAGAGATTTTAAAATTAAATGGGGTTCAAATTAAAATCGATTCATATAAAAAAAAACATTTTTTCGAGATTAGATCTTAAATTTAAATAATTCAAAGTTGAAAATTAGGTATTACATTACCCGATATATATATATATATAGATAGATATAGATAGATAAAAAAAAAAGGGGGGGGGATTAAACAAAACGAGATTTGAACGTGGATTCGCGAGGTATATATACTTCACACTTCCGGTTATAAGATAGACGAATATTGGCTGAAGAGAGCTCGATAAGGATACCTTAAACGGGCCTTATTATCGGGCTTGAAACCGACGGTACCAATGACCTGTCTCAACTAACAACTTTCTGTACACAATATATATATATATATATATATATATATATATATATATATAAAGTCCGAATTGCTACAATGACTGATTCTTCCAGATTGTGTTTCTGTGGTATCAGTCTTGACAGTCCATCCGCATGGCAAATCTTTTTTGATGCTAGATGTTGTAGCTGGAAATCGTAATTAAGTAGTATTGTACCCCAGCGCAGCAATCTATTTGCGGTGTATACCGGCAATCCTTTTTTTGATCCATAGATCGTGACTAACGGTTTATGGTCGGTTTCAAGTATGAATTGTCTACCATATAAATATCGGTGAAATTTAGTCACGGCAAAGATTATGCTCAACGCTTCTTTTTCGATTTGTGAATATGCCCTTTCGGCTGGTATCAGCGTTCTCGAAGCGTGCGCTATCGGTTTTCTAGACCCATTCGGCATAATATGTGTGAATCCATGCCCCTAAGCCGTAGGAGCTAGCGTCACTAGCGACGACTATTTTTAAGTTTGTGTCAAAGTGCGTTAAGAATAATTCGGATGTTAGTGCGCTCTTTATTTTGTCAAAAGCGGTTTCACATTCTTGCGTCCAGTTCCACGGTGTATCCTTTTTAAGCAGATTATTTAAGGGGGCTCGCAAGTTATGCATTCCTTCAATAAAAGATTGGTAATAATTTGCGAGTCCTAAAAAACTCTGCAAGGTTGTTACATTATCGGGTGCTGGCATATTTTTTATTGCCGCAGATCTGTCTGGGTCTGGACGTCGTCCATGTTTGTTTATTATGTGTCCAAGATACTTAATCTCGCTCATACAAACGTCACATTTACTTTCTTTTACTTTAAAGCCGAATTCTTGTATTCGAGTAAATACTTGTTTCAAATGTTCCTTATGTTCTTCTAGGGATTTGCTCCTGACAACAATGTCGTCCAGGTATGCACATGCGCACTCAATACCACTTAGCATGGTGTCCATCGCTTGCTGAAAGATGGCAGGCGCTACTTTGATGCCAAAAGGCAATCGGTTGTATTTGTATAATCCCTTATGCGTATTGATGCATAGTATTTTTGAGCAATTCTCCTCGACCGGTATTTGCAAATACGCGTCGCTCAAGTCTATCTTGGAGAAGATATTACCCCCATTCAACTTCGTGAATATTTCCTCTGGGCTTGGTAGGGGGTAATGGTGATCTTTTAATAGGGAGTTGACCCCGGTCGAAAAGTCTGCGCACACTCTAACTTCGTCATTCTTTTTCTTTACGTATACGGTTGGGGCTGCCCACTCACTGTGTTTTATTTTTGATAGAATTCCCGGCTGTTCCAATCTATTTAATTCTTTATCAATCTTTTCCAACCCAGCGAACGGAACATTTCGCTTTTTTCTAAAAATTGGGCTGGCGTTTTCTTTAAGTTCAAACGAGGCCTTGAATTTATTGCAGCGACCTAAGTTAGTCGTAAATGCCTCAGGAAATAATTCTTTTAAATCGTCTTTTATATTTACTGTTGTTGGAGAAGAACATTCTGATTTTTTACAGAATGTATTGATTGGCTTATCCCATAGTCCGAATTTCTCAATTAAATCTATTCCAAACAGATTTTCACTATTTTTTAGTACGAATATTTTTAATTTCTTCGAAATGCCTTTCAATTTTATCGGGAGGACAACTTCTCCTTCAAATTTTATACCACCACCAGTTACCGTCCGGGCTGCTTTACTAGTTTTCATCATGGCCGGTTTTCCCAACTTTTTCCACGTATTCAGGTTTATTATAGAAACATCGGAGCCGGAGTCGAGTTGTAACTTTATTGATGTTTTAAATATTTCCACTTTTACGTATTTTCGCCGATCTTTGTCTAATTTTTATTTGATTTTGTTTGCTGTACTCTCTTTCTGGTATAATCTTTATATCTGCAGCAATCGCTTGTGTCCCACCTTCTTACAAATGTAGCATTTTTTCTTCTTATAAGGACAATCTGATTCCCAATGCTTTTCTGCACATCTCTTACAGTTATATCTCGGAAGAGGCTTGTTATATTCTGTACTATATTTATGGTTATTATCTTTGGGATATCCCGTTCCATTGCTTTTCTTTGTAAAGTTCTTGGTTGGTGCGCATGGTTTTCTAACTTTTCTTACATATGCCACTCCGGATTCTTTTATATTTTTTGAATCCTTTTTTAGTGTAATGGCCCTTTCACAGTCCTCTGCTAGTTTCTGGAGGGTTAAATCTTGCTCAGATTCCAGCTTAGACAACACTCGTCTGCGTATTTCTGCATTTTTCGTGGAAACTAACCCTTGAGCGAAGATTAGACATTTAACATCTTCTACCGTTAGTTCTGCAAGCTTAAAATTATCGCAGTTTTTATTGACAACTGATGCGTATGTCAAATAATCTTGGTTGTCCATCTTTCTTAGATTCATGCACAGCCATCTTTTATGAAAAAGAGATATATTTGGATTAAATAATTCTTTTAGTAATTTTACAGTTTCCATGAACTCTAATTCCGCAGTTTTAGGTAATATGTAATCTACGAATTTGCTGTGTTCTGATGTACCCAATTTTCTGAGTAAGAGGCTCACTTTCTGACTATTTGGCCAATTTTTACAGTCCAGTTGAAAAACATCCTCGTATCTTGTATAGTATGCTTCAAAATTCTTCTCTTCCTCAGGCACATAATGAAATGTGTCCATGCTATTAAAAATAGTTGTATGGGAGAAATTAACACTATCGACATTTTCTCGATTACTCTTTAGTAGTTCCAGTGTTTTAGCAAAACGTTCCTCTTGTCTTTCTTCATATTCCAATTGTAATTTCTTATACCTTTCTTCCTGTTCCAATTGCAGTTTTTCCTGCTTTAATTGTGCCATTTTCTGCTTTTCTTCTTGTTCCTGCTGCCATTTCAATAATCTGTCCTTTCTCTTTTCCTCGCGGTCAGCCTGTGCCTGTAGTTGTGTTTGCAAAAGCTCGTTTTGTGTAGCTTGTCTGCGTTCATCCCGCTCAGCCTGTGCTTGTAAAAATTGCATGAACATTTTTGATAAGTCTTCCATGTTTGTTTTTTTTAGTGTGTAGTTAAAAAAAATATTGTACCATGTACACTATACACCGGTTTGGGTTACAAAAAACAAAAAAACAAATTGCTGTAAGCTCCTGTTTTCAATAATAATATCGCTGCTTGCAATAATATATTCTTTTTGCGAGTCACGCTGCAAAAAAAAATAAAACAGGTTTATCTGGAATCACGAAATGGAATTGACTTTCCGTTTTTAGGCACTTACTAATAAGTAACTCTTTCCACAAAATAAAAGTTTTTTTTTTAATCGAGTCACAATTGAATAAATGTATGCAGTACATTTAGTTCTTTGAGTTTTTTTTTCTCTAGTATTTTAGTAATTAAAATACCTCTTAAATTGAGATTACCTTTTTTTCCGTGACGTTTTACTGTATTATCCGTTATTCAGTGACAACTTCAAGAAAAAAAATCCTTTCCTTGAATTTTAGTTTTAGCTGTGGTATTTCCTTTTAGTACCGACGTCAACCAAAACATTAATTAAAAAGTCCTTTAGTTGTTGTTTTGTTTACGGAGAACAGTAATTAGAATCCACTGGTGAACTTTTTTCGTAGGTTACTTCCTTGCTTTTCGTAATACGGGTCTGACCTGTCGTTTTTGCGACAGAACAAAGTTCGCTTTTCCTTTGCAAGTTGGCCCTTTAGTAAGATTTGTCGTGTAGCGACAAAACAAAAATTCACTTTTACATTCGTTTGCAAGTCGGATTCCCAGAAAACGGCGTAAATTACAGCTTTTGCCACGTTAGAGTTTTTTTTTCCACTTGAGTTGAAACTTCTCTTTAGCGTAAAATCCGTTTGCTCGTCAACACTTTGCATTCCTTAAAAAAATGGTCAACCTTTGCGTTGTTCTTTTTTTTTTTCTTAAATAGTTTTTCGTCAAACTGTTATATTTGACGCTTCATATCTCGTCGCCAACTGTTGTGGTTGCAAGGTTGAACAATAATTAATAAGGAAATACAATGAAGACGCAAACAACAAGATAACGCAATAATAAGTGTATTAAAGAAAAGGTATATTTACAATATGTACAAATGACGGTGTCGAGTCAGAGAGTCTTGGTTGGAGGACATGTACGCTCTTCGGCGTCACTTCCGGTGGCATTTGAGTAAGACACACCAAAGCCAACCTAGGCTTGCCATTTATAGTGTTATGTTATTCGCATATGCAAATAAGTGGTTGCCACCACAACAGCATTGGAGCCGAAATATCATTGAAATGTGCTAAAGTTTAATCGATAATATACTTTCAAATATATAATGTAATGTGTCTAAGTTTAAAGTATGAAATTGATAAATAAAATTGAGTTCAAATAATTATACGTAAATCAACAGAGGTATCACATATAATATTATTATTCTTTTTATAATAATGTGAATTTAAAAACTTTTTCTGTGTCCGAGATGCAAAAAACGACTAGTAATAACAGTAAATGTATTTGCACCTGAGAAAGCTTGGATCTCTATAATATGATCTCTCTGTATTTAATGGGATCGTGCGATACGTTTCAGATTATCATTAGATGATCGCATTTTTGTCACATATGTGGACAAGACTCTCGACTCCAACTCTGTGCCAAACCCCGAAGTATAACTGCAATCCTGTAACGAAATTCAGCAATATGTTACAAAATTATTCGTATTAATTTCGCGGTAAAATATATTAATTATCACAACAAATGAAAGCACAGTATCCTTTAAACACACTATACCTCTAAAGTCTATACGGACCTTGCCTGTTTAAAGAAAAGGCAACCCATGAGAAAATTAAACGATTTTCGATAATTTTATATATAGCACACTTTGTCTTTCCTATAAACACAATAAATAATGGATGGTTGGTGTGTAGTTTGACGCATCTTTTAAAAGAATATATCGAATTTATGGTTCTGAATTTTTTAGATGAGGATTTATTTGTATTATTTTTTTTCTTCGAACTACCGTTCTTATCTTAAGTGTTATTTCCACAATGTTTCGATTGATGTAACCTTCGACCTTCTCCAGGTGTATCTTGTCAAACTCGGGAATTTTTCTGTCTAACTAAAAATTCTTTTAGCCGAATTCAATAACCTTTCTGTCGAACTCAGGAATTTGCATGAAATTTCTAACTGCATGCAGTAGCATGCTCTCATTCCTTCAGCCATGACTGAGTAGAAATCTTAAGTAATATTCAATTGTATTTTTGGATCGCCCACACTAAGGATTGAACCTTAAACCTCCAGGAATGTAACTTTTACATCTGACTTTCATCAAATACTCTATCCACTGCACCATGGGTTCTTGCATAAGTATTCTTGAGTTCGACAAAAAAATTCCCGAGTTCGACAAAAAACACGTGAAGAAGGTCGGAGGTAACGTTATCCAAATAACGATCAAGATGAGAACAGTTGCCCGAAGAATCAAGATAATACTGATGCATTCGATTGTTTCGACGTCTGCATTACGCATGTATCGAAACTGGTCAATATATTTCACCTGGTACATGTTTTTGTGTAGTCAAATCTTTTGGATTCTCAAGCGATTGACTAATACCGAGTCAGAACGAAGGAAGTCAAAATTGTCTGTAGGATTTACCGGATGACTGAATACATTCGCTTCACACACTCATGCACAGAGAAGCAATTCACGATTAACGTACGAGAACGCAATGATCATTCTTTGTGATGCGTTAATAGAAATATGGTCAGATGTGGATGACATGAGCTGCTGTGTGGACTAAAGGAAGGTGTTTCTGATTTTCTTATTGAGTGCCTATTGAGATTAAGAAATGTTTGAAAGTATAGATACTGATAAATAAGCAACTGTTACGACAATTTTATTGTTAAGGATCTCTTCGTATGCTTCCAGTTTTATTGCGCAAGACGGCGTTGAGCTGAGAATCGACAATCTTGTTCTGTATGTAAGACCTCCTATCTGTTCACTAAAATACTGCGAGGGTGTTTCCTAGCCGACTACAACATAGTTGTCTTAAAGTTTAATGTAAACAAATCCTTGTTGAACGGCTTTATAATATTGTCCATTCTAACTGTTAATTTTAATTTCTCGTGTTGTTCAACTGACAAGTTATTTAACTCAAGAATTTTAACCATCAGCATTAAGAAACAGTGATCTATCACTAAAAATTAAAAACAAAACAAAAAAAAGACAGACCCTCTTATAAGAGATACGTGGATAATTATCCAAAATTATTAAACGTGAAATAACGGCTGAAAAAACCTTTTATAGAAATGCACGGGCACACTTAAATGTTCACAAAACTAATGTCAATTTTATTGTCGTTAGTTCACAAAACTAACGTCAATTTTATTGTCTCTTTTTTCAAACGATAAAAAAATGATTTGATCCACAAGATGGCAATCCAGATAAAACTAAACGTGCGTTGCAACTTTGCATATAACAGTTTTGTATTTCTGTTTAATATTTGGAGTGTTGTTATGTGACTGTATTGTTTAATGTATTTTTTACCATTTTCCCTTAACACCCTTAACATTATCCTAACGCTGTCCACTTCTGTAACAACTGATACACTTCATATAACAGATATTCATTTAAATATTCTTTCATTTAGAACTAACGAAATATCACAGTTCATTCACTCAATGTGATACCAAATGAATCAAACATATGACATCCGCATTAGTAAAACAAAAATCTAATAATCTTTTATAATTCCTGGAGATTTTAAATTCTTTCCATGATATGATAATCAGTCTATCTATATTTAGGCAGGATAACATCTAATTTTTCTTACTAACCTCTAATATTTAATTAGTAATACTGAATTGGTTTCGGCCAAAGTACGTCCTTGTGTTTTCCTGTTGTTGATAACCTTTTGAGGATATAAAACTGAACTCTTTATTTATTTTATCTATGTAGAGAGATATTTCTCTTATTCTATGTTCTATTCTTTTATATATCATTTATTGTGATATTAATTATGTGTAAATTCAATCTTTAACTAATTAACCGATTATTATAGACTTTTAGCATACATAATATTCAGTTTTATTTAGTTTTATATAAGGAAGACAAACAAGACTTAGAAACTATTCTTTAAAAATCAGATAACACCGTTTTTGTGAAGTCTTAAGAATAGGTATCAGAGGACAATAAATTTCTCAAAACTTCACTTTCTTTGCAATAGCTTAAACGATTTTAGGAACATGAAATCGACAAATCTCAATAATTCGATTACATCAGATTGCTATTGCATTTTATTCGTGGCTATTAAGCCTAAATTAAAAAAAAAAGATTCCCTGAACTTTAATATTTCTTAAGGCACCATAATCTTAATCCGTATATTTTAGATATTTTCCAGGATCCAAATCTTGTGATAACTGTATCACAATTAGAAGAATGATTCTAAACGCAAGGTTTAATGACATTATATCTTCATTTGAATCCTTCTATTAAGACATGAAATAGGTACAAAAGAGTTCTCTTTCGTGAGTTCATTTCCCAATCCACAACCAGTTGTCATTATAGTTTATTCCTAAGCCAAACAGAGTTTATATTTTTGCACATACATTTAATCTGCTTATTCTGTGCTCATATTATAATTATTTAGTTGCTAGTTTTAATATTCCGTTATTTTTCTAAAACAAAATTCGTATACACAATTTGACTTTGTCCAGGAAAAATCAAAGATATACAATCACTGAAGAAACCCTTATCTTTCGATAAAGAAAACAATGTTAGAAGTGATCTCTGATCTTCCGTAATCCATTACCTGCAATTCTTTTTTCATTTCAAAATGTCCGATGCTATCGATTTTTGCAATGATACAACGTTTGTAATTAGTCAAACGGTTTAATTTTCTGAATTGATGTTTTATTGCTTTAAGCATTGTTCTTACATTGTATGTGTATTTGTATATGATTTCGTCTACAGCAATCAGTTTGCTATTTGACAAATGCATCATATTTCATTATTAGTAAAACCTACGTAATTTTAAGGCATTAATAAGTGCATTTTGCATCATGTGAAGGATGCTTGCGTATATTAATGGCTATCAATTAATATATTGTATATTCTAACAAGGAACAAAATGGGCACTTCAGAAATAGTACGCCCTATAAGTTAAATTTGCGGTTTAATCAATTGGTTTGTAATTTGACGGAATTAGATGCGTTATATTATTTAGTATAGTTTCTTTTGTTTAATTCTCAGCATGAGACTAAGAGAAAACGATGTTCGTTTTGGTGTAAGCTACTCTATCAGGGGAGCCGAGAGATAAGGAAAAGGTGTTAATATATATATATATATATATATATATATATATATATATATATATATATATATATATATATATATATATATATATATACGTCTTATCTAAACATAACCAATATATACGTATAATAATTTTACATCTTGTAAAATACCGGGGGTTATCAGTTTTAAATATATGCGTTTGTACATTGATTCTTACTTTTGATAATTATGCGTGATTCAAGCCACGAATTTGTTAAAACTCAATTAATTAGATAACGCCATTCATTAGTGTTTTGTCCTATTAATGAAAACATGGAGAATGTTCAAGTAATTAATTCGTACTTTGTTTCATATTTTAATTCTTCATTTTCCCATTAACACAAGTCATTAAGGTCGACAATAATTCAATCATCGTTTTGTGAGTTTAATTCGTTACATAATTCATGAAAGTGAATAGTAGAAAAGCTTCTAATTGGTCAGGAGAAATCACGTGTTCATAATATTTTTTCAAATATTTTCTAGAATCAAAATCTTGCAGCAGCCAGTGAGGTGTAGTAGGAAAATGCAGGTAGCCATCTGACGCTCCTTTTAGAAAGGCTGTCTGGATGCCAAAACAATCAAATGGTAATTCCACGTCTCTAGAAATTTATGACGTAGGCAAACAACCCGTTTGTTGATTTCGTTTCCTTCTTGTTCTATCCCAGGCGAGGGTATGCGCTCCCCGTATATCTTACGAAACTACAGAGAAAATCACGTAATTAAAGAATATCCAAGTATGCATGTTATTTTGTTTCTGTAGTCAGTATAGTGCGCCACATCTTTCTACTATTCAAATATATTTGATACAAAATAAATTTTTAGCTGGAAAACTCCGTGAATGAGCATTAATGGACTATTCTATAACTTATTAATTTAGTATCTGTATTACAAAAAGCATTCTGAAATATATTTCCATTCTGTATACGCCTAGTGCGAATATCCCACGATATTGTTTGTTCCCCTTTTATTCAAACTTAAATACACTTACTTGATTAATGCTTGTGGGGATATATCCCAAGATTCATTGCAGGGATTTGTAGCGTATTTTCGTTCTATGAACGTTCAGCAAAAACATAGACCCCCCCCCGACGTTTCGTTTGGGACAGAATATTTTGATCCTTGCCTCAAAGCCAAGAAAGTGCATTTCAGAACATTTACCAAGATATCGCATGGAATGTTAGTTTACCTTTTCGCTTTGCATTTTTGTCCATAAGGCGATTATAAAAGGGGATGGTAAAGTGACATATCATATTAATATAACGATTATTCTCTTTATTAATTATTCATGATAATTATTTCTAGCATCTACATATATTTCATAGGTTTCATATAACCCGAAATATATCAGTATGTCCACATATAAACACAAGCACATTTTTTCGCCCTGACTTTGATATTAAAAGCTAATTTTTTATTTAAAAAATATTTAAACAAATTTTTAAAAATACTCAGTCATGAATATGCGAGTGACTACACGAAAGTAAACTAATTAGCATATTCCTTTAAAAAGCGATGATTTCTTATTTGATTATTGGTTTCATTTCACCATTAGGTTGAATTCTATTTATGCGTAGATTCTGCATGCATAATTGCGTAGAATTTAAGATGAAAACATAGAAATATCTATCTATCTATCTATCTTATCTCTATCTTCCTCTCTCTCTCTCTCTTTCACTCTCTCCCATTCCCTCTCTCTCTATGCATATAAAAATATACATATATATATATATATAAGTATATATATATGTATATGTAGAGAGAGAGAGAGAGAGAGAGTGAGAGAGAGAGGGAGAGAGAAAGAGAGAGAGTGCTAAGGGATCAAAATTGAAAACAAAACAAGTGACCTTGACCTTGACAGCGTAAGTCAAATAAAACATTACTCTCGCTGTTACTTTGCTCAAGCGCAAAACTAAACATTTATAAACTAAACGTTTATAAAGTAAATATTTATAAACTAAACATTTATAGGTCAAAGTCGTTTTAGTTATTATGTTTCGTATCCAACCGTCGGTTATTGAACAGTGTTGCGTTCTTTTGTATGCTTATGTTTGATAATTTTGTTTGTAAATTCCCTTTCGTGCTCAGTTTAAATCTAGCCATGGTTCTCTATTTTTATTTTGTTTAAATGTGTTTTTCTCCACAGGCAATTTACCAATCAAATTATAAAAGAAAAACGTCTACAGTGAAACTCTCCTTTGTAATCGGAAATAAACGAAATGATGGGTTGATAATTCTATTAACATAGTAACGATTTAATCGTTTTGATAACTCAAGGGGTCGTCGCAAATAGAACATATATGCTAACGAGCTGCCAACCTCTTTTAGTGTTCCAAAAGAATTAAAAAGCATTTATCTATAGGAAATAGCTGCCCGGTTCTAATAAGACCGTACGTGTAGACATTACTGTCTCCTTTTAAGAGATAAGATCAGGCATACTCTCCTTTATATTTTTGTGGGTGGGGGGAAGTTAGTGTACTGTATATTCCGTTGCTATGATATTGTTTCATAAGTCATTGCATCCTTCACGGTAAGTTCGTACCTTACATACCCCTTGACCATGATATTATCCTCACAGAATAGCATAGCATAATGTAATGTTCAACCGGAAGGAGTATTTATTTCCTATATGTAGGACGCGATGAAAAAAAAAATAAAATGCTCGATCGCAAATGTAAGAGCAAACATACAACTATATATATATATATATATATATATATATATATATATATATATATTAGCGGCTCTGATGAGTCGTAAACGACGAAACACGTATCCGTGGATAATTATATTTATAAGAAAATGTACTAAATTGGTTAAAGGGTAACTTATTCCCAACTTGCATTTAGGTAAAAATGCTCTTTCGTAAATAATTGAATTCATACAAGACGTATCGCAAAAAGAAAAATAAATAAGGCCTCTCTCTCTCTCTCTCTCTCTCTCTCTCTCCCTATATATATATATATATATATATATATATATATATATATATATATATATATATATATCAGTCCAGCTTTGCTCGGACCTTTTGTACTATTGATAACTATATGTGTATATGTATATTTCTATTAAAAAAGTTTGATTCATATCCAAGTAATCTACATGTAAAATTTCAAGTGTTTAGACCCAAAATTGGCGGAGGAGTTTGGTAGAGTCTGCAAAAGTCAACTCATTCAACTTTGACTTCTTGGCAGCAAAATTCTCGCCCAAAACTGATTAAAAGGCTTGCTGCATGTCTGAATGCCCTTCTTTTAAAACAGTGATCACCACTTATCAAGGCCCGGAAGCCACTCAGGGATAAGGGTTATTGCAAGTACATTACGATAGTGTGGAGATTTGATGAAGTGTTTACTAAAGGGGGCGGTTCATTAGGAATTTGTTAACATTGGACTTGAAGACATCCAAGTTGTAGTCCGGAGGGAAGCAGGCAGACGGAACAGAGTTCCACAGGCGTGCAGTCCTAAGAAAGAAGCTTTGTTCATGGAATCCGCGTTTTGATTTAGGCACAGATATAGAGTGGGGGAAAATTTTCACATTGGATTCAGCTAGACGGGTGTTTTTCGTGAAAGATTGGCGAGGGGGGACCAGAGATTGGAGTTCAGACGAGCACCTGCCATGAAAATAACGATAAAACAAGGATAGGCTCGCAACGTCTCTTCTGTGGGGGAGAGGTTGCAGGGTAGAGAAAAGGGCATCCCCCACTAAGCCACGAAGTCTATTTTGTACTCTGTCAAGGCATGATAGGCTGTTTTTGGCAGCTCCTGCCCAGATATGGCAGCAGTATTCCATCCTTGGACGTACTTGGCTTTTATATAGATAGAGAATTGCATCAGTAGTGAGGTATCTTCTGGAGCGGTAGAAGGATCCCACCATCTTTCCAGCAACCTTGGCAACCGACTTGATGTACGTGTTCCATTTCAGATCAGGAGTAAAGGTCAAACCCAGAAGCTTGTCAAAACACGGGGCCTCACCCAGACGAGAGCTATCCATCACAATTGATGCCAGCTGGGGATCAGAGCGTTGATGATGTAAGGATAGGAGTTTGGTTTTGGATGCGTTAAAGGTAACCAGCCACATCTTCCCCCACTGAACCACGCGCTCGAGATCAGAGGAGAGAGAATCAGAGAGAACTTTGTCATTTACAGCCTTTGATGTGTTGCCGTAGATGGTCGTGTCATCAGCATAGATGTCAACGAATGATTTAAGTATGTGTTTAGGGAGGTCATTGATGTAGATCAGGAAGAGAGTTGGGCCCAGGATTGACCCCTGAGGGACTCCAGCATTTATATTGCAGGCCTCCGATTTTTGTCCATCTACCACTACTCTTATGAGCCTATCGGAGAGAAATGATTTAATGATTTAGAAAACATTTCCAGTTATACCGTAGCTGGAAATCTTGTGAAGTAGACCCTTATGCCATACCTTGTCGAAGGCCTTTGATATGTCAAGAGCAATTGCCCTAGAAAGGAAGCCTTTGTCAAGAGATTCACTAATCCTATGGGATATAACCGTCAGCACATCTGCGGTAGATCATGCAGAGCGGAAACCATATTGTGTGTCACTAAGAAGGTTATTACTGCTGAGGTGGTTGACTATTTCTCTATTTAATATGGATCCCAGCGATTTACTCATAACACACAGGAGACTTATTGGTCTGTACTGAGAGGGAGATGACTTATCACCTGAATTCTTAAATACAGGGCAAACTGATGAGGTCTTCTAGGGAGTCGGAAAGCACTTCTCATTAAGGCAGCGCTTAAATAGTTTCGTAAGTATGGGAGCAAGTTCTGGTTGAAGCTTTTTTAACACTATAATTGGGATGCCATCAGGGGCAGTTGCTTTACTGGAATCTAGGTTCTTGATTAGCTTGGCGACCTCATGCACGGATATTTGTATGTTACCTAGCTTGTTCTGTGTTATAGGAGGAAATATGGGGAGTTGATGGCCTTCGTCGCATAGGGTAGAATTAGCTGCAAAGTTCTTTGCAAATAGTTTAGCCTGATCTGATGCTGACGAGATGCCCTGTGGTCCATTGATAATGGTCGGGATTGAACGCACACTTCTGTTCAGGATCCTATTTGTTATTTGCCAAAACTGGTGGGATCCAAGCCGCTGATCAGCTACCTTGGATTTAACAGACTGGGCATATAGCTCTCTTGCATTTTTTATTACTCTTTTACAGTGGTTTCTGGCAGACCTGAAATCAGCTTTAGTCTCAGTGCATCTATTACGTTGGTAGCTATGGAAAAAGTAATTTCTGTGCGCGATAGCAGCAGCACATTCTGGGGAGAACCATGGCTGGCTGTTAGGTTTTTGTTGGAATTTTTTAGATGGTATCAATTGGTCTATGCCTACAATTAACCATTCAGTCAGATCTGATACTATAGAGGACACTTCCTTTTTAAACATGGAGGGCAGAGGTAAATCAGATATGAATGTACGGAAGCTATCCCAGTCAGCCATAGAGTATCGGTATACAGTACGGTGGAGGGGTACGTCTGGGGGCTTCTTACATTTCGTTTTTATCTTAACTGATACGACGGAGTGGTCGGAGGATCCTAGAGGAGAATGAATGGAACATGAACATAGCTCAGGGGAAGTTGAGAGAAAAAGGTCTAAGAGGCTTGCCTATTGACCGGGTGTATCGGGCACACGGGTGGGTTCGCGAACAATCTAAGTGAGGTCATAAGCAATGGCAAAATCATGACAAAACCTCCCCTCATCATCTGTCTTATTTGAATGGGTCAGCCATTCCACGCTATGGACGTTGAAGTCACCACAGATGTGGATGTTAGCCGAGGGATGTGAAGACAGTATGTGGTCTATTTTCTCAGATATGCTCTTAAAGATAGTAACTCCGCTGTTGTGGAGCCTATAGAGGGCAAATATAAATGCAGTGGTGTTAGCAAGTGCAACCCTGAAGCACATATAAGGTAAATTAGGATCTTCTCTAGGGATATCCCTGCCACACGGGAAGCCATCCTTAATGTAGGCACATATTCCATGCCCATGGCGATCTTGGGTGTCA
Organism: Euprymna scolopes; assembly: GCF_053919585.1. Classification (NCBI taxonomy): domain Eukaryota; kingdom Metazoa; phylum Mollusca; class Cephalopoda; order Sepiida; family Sepiolidae; genus Euprymna; species Euprymna scolopes. Next base: position 55,975,013 of record NC_136494.1, read on the forward strand.
GATTTAGCTGTTAAATTAGAGTATCCGTTAATTATGAACTCATCTAGGGAAGTGGTCGGCCCTATTCCAGTTTCACTTAGAAATAATATGTCCGGTTTCGTCTCCTGTAATTGGTTTCAACCTCTGGAAGGTTGGAACGTAGACCTCTGATGTTGGAGAAGGAGACCTGGTAGTAGGGGTCTACGTTGGAAGATGGGGTTCTAGGTTTGCCCTTATGTACAATTTCAAATGTTTAGACCCACAATATGCTAAATAGTTTGCTAGAAACTGCAGACGTAAGATCTTTTGAACTTTGACTTCTTGATAGACAAATTTGCGGTCAAAACCGATTAAAATGCTTGCCCTATGTCTGAATATACTTTATGTAAAATTTCAAATGTTTACTTTAAAAATTGGTGGATAAGTAAAACTTTGTAAAAACTTTGACCCGAATAATTGTTTAAGGCTCAAATCAATGGAAAAAAGTTTGATTTATGTCCATAAGCCTAAAGAGTCCTAGAGTGGATGAAACGCGGAATACTCAATGTAGCTCAATCGCCATATATATTTTATAGCTCTACCTACGTATTGAACACTTTTGAAGTAAATACTTAAAGTTTACGCATAAATTCATACTTTCGTAGATTAATTTTATGTGTGTAAATTAAGTAGTTATATATATATATATATACATACAAACATATATATATATATATATATATATATATATATATATATATATATATATATATATATAGTTATGTTTTTTGTTATTAAAAACTAACTTTTTAGCTGGCCAATTTCGCTACAATAATGCATAAGCACTTTTTCATCGGCTGATCTGTACAATGAACACCACGTATATATTTTTTGTAATCTTGCACGATTTTACGCAAACAATCAGGATTCTACAATTATGGTTCGGACTCGATCGGCAGCCACCGGAATAAGCCGAGCAAAGTAACATACGCAGACGAATATAAAATATCAAAAGAGACAACCCGGAAAAATAGAAAAATAACAAAAACCTACTGTAAATTTACTGAATATATATATATATATATATACATATATATATATACACATATATATATATACACATATATATATATATGTTTGTATGTATGTATATATATATATATATATATATATATATAACTAATTATTTAGCATATTGTGGGTCTAAACATTTGAAATTGTACATAAGGGCATTCAGACATGCAGCAAGCCTTTTAATCAGTTTTGGGCGAGAATTTTGCTGCCAAGAAGTCAAAGTTGAATGAGTTGACTTTTGCAGACTCTACCAAACTCCTCCGCAAAATTTGGGTCTAAACACTTGAAATTTTACATGTACATTACTTGGATATGAATCAAACTTCTTAATAAGCCTTAAGAGTCCTAGAGTGGATGAAACGCGGAATATTCAGTGTAGCTGTATCGACATATATATTTTATAACTTACTATATATATATATATATATATATATATTCATCAAGAAAATTTGCATTTTCTTTATTTACTTTTATTTATTTATTTTTTATTAACAATCGTTTTTTTTTCAAGAAAATATGAATTTTTTACTGTAAATTATTTAGTAAAATAATTTTTTCAAGAAAACTTACATTTTTTAAAAGAAAGTTGACAGTAAGCCTTTTTTATTGTAAACAGATGTTTTCGATTAGAAAAGATGAATGCTTTTTATGAAAATCGTAAATTGTTTAGTGAAAGTACAGAAAAGTTTTGAATGTTATAAAAATAAACAGATAAAATACTCCCTACCATCAAATAAATAATTAAAGAATTACATTTTTGTATACAAAAACAAAAAAAATATGTCAATTTTGTTTTTCAACATTTAAACAACGCTCGGCTTCATCCGGTTATTGCCGGTCGAGCCCAACCATAATTTAGAAAATCCCGAGGATTCGGATCAAATTTAATTTCGTTTTTTTTTTTATATAATTTTTTTGAACGGACTATTAGCAATTACAAACTAACAAATTTTACTAAAACGCAAATTTTATATTTAAATATTTTTAAGGGGTTCTCAGTTTCTAATACAAAGTTCTAGTACATCGATCCTTCTTACTCGAAACCGTAAAGGAAAACGAAACCAACTTATTACAGTATGGGAGAGGTTCTCTTCGTTTGTTTTTTTTCAATATTTTCAGCAGATTATTATTGATTTGACACATCAGCTCCTATATTTTGCAAGTTTATTTTTTAATGCCAACAATTCAATATTTAAAGACTTTTAGGAGACGCCAGGTTTCTAATATAACGTAAGTATATCTAGAAGTCTGTGGTGGTTTCACGATGAAACTTGTTATAACTTAGTGTAAGAATGTAATTTTTAAATAAACATGATATTTAGGTTTTGATATAAATTTCTGGACTTATTTCACTCTAAATAATTAAGGTGACTGAAATAGGAATGTAATTAGTCACTGAACAAATATACATCAAATTCCTTTTAAAATCTTTAATTTCCGTAATATTAAAAACGATCCGCAATGGTCGCTTTGCTAATATCCATTTTCGATGGATAATTTACAGGAAAGCGACTGCACGTGATTAATTTTAATCACATGATTACATGTGCAATAATCACATGATTAAATGTTACCCATTTAAAATTTGTGAAACATTTTCAATATACACATACTGTAAACAAACTATGTTTACATTAAACGAGATACAAAGAGAACAAACCTAATTCATAAAAAAAATCATTATAATGTTATAATTAGAAAGAGAGTTATAAAAACACTCATGCGTACGATAAAAATACTATACAAATGTCGAAGCAATCAGCCCAGTGGTTATTTGAATTATCGATTACGAAGAAGCATACACATTACTATATATATATATATATATATATATATATATATATATATATATATATATATATATATATATATATATATAGGGCTTCTCTCTGTAAACAGAGGGAATGTCACTTGGGTTTGAGCGTGATTACTCTCTATTAATGTTCAAGAAATATAACGCTGCTTTATTTTAATCGCTTTCCCCATTTTTTTTTCTTTCCCCCCACACATAACGTAAAGCAACGTGATTTTATTTTTATTTTCGATTCTCTTCAGTACAGCGAGAGTGAAACCAGTCTTTTTCTTCTCTTCTCCTCTTCACCTTATTTACTTTATTTTTAAACGCTTTTAATCATGAATAATAAAATTCTTCCCTTCATGATTGCGATATATATATATATATATATATATATATATATATATATATATAATTTTTACTAAAATCATTTATAAATTCCTACAGACACTAGTGTTTTATTATTTAAGGAGTCATCAGCGGAGTGCGTCACGATTACAGCAAGTCGGCAGATTCGAACCCGGTCACAAAGCCATCTCTGACTTCATTAGCAAGGAACGAACCACGCGGTTAACATTAGCCACGAGAAATACAGTTGAAATTTAAACATTTATCATTAAATATCGAGACGTCCATATATATATATATATATATATATATATCTATATATATATATCTATATCTATATCTATATATATATATATATATATATATATATATATATATATATATATGGGGGGTGATATACAGGGTGGCCCACTTTAAAGGAGCCCGATCTCTCTAAACTTTCTTTAATCATTTTTTTTTTATTATTAAGCTTCCGAATTTCTTAAAAACAAATTTCCAATTTTTGTAAGTATGGTGTTTTCGCTTTAGCAGTGAATAGTGATTGTGGAAGCCTATCTGCGCACTGAATCAATGAAGGAAAATACCCAGAGACAAAAGTACCAGCAGAACGTCCCCCGGCTTGTCATTATCTGATTTTCATCTTTGGTTAACTTTAAAACAAAAGTTGATGCAAATAATTCTCACAATCTAAACCGACTAAAGGAGAATATATCCAAAACTACCAGGAACTTCACCAGAGAAGATCAACAGGCAGTATCTGCAAACGTTGTTAAACGTGCCCAAAATACATAAATGTCAACAGGGAGCACTTCCAGCATCTTTTATAACACAACAGGTAATTTTAACAATAAAAGAATGTTTCTCCTCTCTACTACATTTTCCAGCCTACTTTTAAGTGGGTTATCCTGTATATATGCGTGTGTGAGTATGGGTGTGTATGTACTTCGTTGGATTTTTCGATTAAGCTTCAAATAAATTGCTTGAGTCTAATAAAAATGACTCTAAAAATGTTAAATGAAAAAAACTCAATGCTCTCTATATATCCGCCTAACGTTCTTTCTTTTTTTCTTTTCTTTTATCACTGAATAAGTATTTCTGCCTGTGGTATTATTCTATCTTATTTATAATGGACTATTCCAATTGTTTTGGTGTTTCTCTTTTTCTGTTAAACTTGACTGTTAATAAACATGAAAAAGGAGAAAGATGGGGATAAATGTGTTACGTTCACACAATGTAATCTTTTGTCTTTACTTCTTTTTATTACTGTCTTCCATTTTTACGATATTAGTTGATTCTATTTTTGCATTCCTGTTCTCGATAATTCATGCATCTTTCTGTGAGTGTTTTTTTCTTTGAATCTTTTTTCCATCTAACCATCTGTTGTCATCGTCACCCTATCCGATCTCACCTAACTATAATGTAATGTTTCGCTTCACATATATGCGATTTTACACGATGTTATATCATAAACTTGTTTAGTGCGTGGGTTGTACCTAAAAATTCTTGTTTGCAAAACTCAAATAGGAAACATTGCCTTCTTTATTTAAATATATATCTGCATTTTTACTTGCATGTACTGTCTTCTCATATTTTGTCAGATCATTGTACGATTTTCTGGTTATTTTTGTTTTTGTTGTTCGTATGTTTTAGTCGGTAGTGTAAAATGTTATTTCATTCAAATATATATGTATGTGTATTGTGAGTAATATGTGTCAGTACACATTTAAAAAATTATAATATCTCTCTCTATCTATCTATCTATCTATCTATATATATATATATATATATATATATATATATATATATATATATATATATATATATGATATTTGAGGTGGAAAACCGAGAATTAATAAAATAGTAATCAAATTTGCGTCCCTATTTCAGGGGATATCATTAGGATTTCATAGGAAAAATGTAGAAGAAAACGATTGCAGAACACATGTGAGTGAAAAAGGAAAAAATCCTAAAGTCCTTCCCATTCTGTTAAACGAATGATCATGTTCAGCACAATGTCAGAAGTTCATTTATGTCTCTTCTATGTTCATTAAGTTTTATTTCTAACTTACGTTATGTTTCGCCTATATTTGTTTTATGGCAGTCATTGCAAGGGATAGAGTATAATGCCGGTGCGGGATGTGAGGGTTTTGAGGGAGTGCTTAGTGGTTTTTAGTGTTTGTTTTATTGGTGGAGAAGTTGTTTGTATCGAATACATACCAAGTCTATTGAGAGTATCGAAAATTTTTGTATTATCAGTATGGGTAGGCATGAAAAGATATCTGTTTAGTAGGGCGGTATCTGTTGTTTTATATTTCTGTTTGTTTATATTAGAATATATGTCCGTGTTTTTTTTTTTCCTCGCGTTAGAAATGAAATAAGACGGACATTGTAATGTTTTTAAAGCGTTCGTAATATGTTGAATTTTATCATCACGATATTGTGGGGGCTACATATTATAAAGGCGCGCAAGAAAAAAATAATCATGCCAGTTTTTATTCTATCATTGTGGTGCGGGTAGTAGTGAATATAATCGTTTTTGTGTGTGGTCTTTCTATGTACTTTGAAACTCAGATTTTTTTTCTGATCTGATGATGAGTATATCTAGAACAGCTAGGGAGTTGTCTTGTTCGGATTCGTGTGTAAATTTTATGGATGGTTCTACTGAATTTAATTTATTTCTAAGTTGTTCTATTTGTGCGTTTATGAGGGGAAAATTAGGATATCGTCTACGTATCTAAAGTATGTGGAGTTTTTAGGTAGTCTGAATTTGAGAGAGCTTGTCTCTAGAAATTCTAGAAATAAGCAAGCTAGTACTCCGCTAAGGGTTTACCAATAGGGAGTCCGAATCTTTTGTCTGTAATAGGGGTTATTGAATTGGAAATAAGTTGTATCAGTGATAAGTTTTATTATTTGCATTAATGTGTCCGGGGGGAAAAGATAGATCGATTGTAATTTTGTTAAGGTGTTTGTGGAGTAGATTAAGGCATTTTTGATAGGGATATTGGTATATAGGGAAACTATATCTAGACTTTGCATTGTTTTGTTTCGTATGTCAATATTTTTTTATTTTATTCAGAAGGTCGCCAAAGTTTTTTGATATGAGATGTAATAATAGTGACCATTAATGGAGTTAGAATATGGACAATGGCTCGTGCTATCTTATGAGTGACATTACTGATGACTATAGAGATTATAGGTCGCATAGGGATGTTTTCTTTATGTGTTTTGGGGGAGGCCGTATAATACAGGAATAGTGGGGTGGTATTCTATGTAAGCTGTATATTTTTTATCGTTTTTATAAGTTTCTTATAGATTTATTGAAGGTTTCAATATTTCTATGTATAGATTTTAAGTATGTCGGAGAATATGTGTCTCCGTTTCCGTCTGATAGTAGTGTGTGCATTTTCTCTAAATATATATTTTTATCTATGATTACGATTTCACCCCCTTTATCTGTTTGTGAAATGATTATGTTTTTTTATTTTTTGATAGAAGTTATATATATATATGTGTGTGTGTGTATGTGTGTGTATGTATATATATATATATATATATATATGTTAAGTGTTGAGACATTATCTTGAACACAGATGGCAGTGAAAAAGCAGTGCAGTACGATTCTGAGTGTAATAACCAGTAACAAAGATGGCGGCAAAGAAGCAGCGAAGTTCAGATCCTGAGTATAATTGCCAGTAATAAAGATGGACGCGAACTGATTGAATCCAAAATTCGACAATTTTTATAATAACTTTGGAAGTTTTTCATTAATTGCTTATGTTGACTTGTGGTTATAAAAACGATCGCCGAAATCATATGTGTCATACCCTCCATTAGAAGTCAAAAACATTCACCCTCCCTTTTTTTGATATAATGGAAAAATCCTTTCGGATTCAATTTGGTTTTACTTGAGAAAAAGATAAAATAGATAAATAAATAAATAAAATTTAAAAAAACTTAAAAATAAAATAACAATTTGGAGATGAGTCGAATTTACTGGTCAATAAAAGAATTGTTAATATATGGGTATAATGTGTTAGAAAAGAAGCCATTTTTGTAAATCACATTAAGTTTTTTTTATACATATAAAATAAAAACTTTTCATATATATATATATATACACACACACAGACAAATAAAATATTATTCAAATACATATAAATCTAATCCTATTCAAATACATATATATATATATATATATATATATATATATATATATATATATATATATACACACACAAACTCACACAAATATACATTTTTTTTGTTTAACAAAAACTGAAAATATTCTGTTAGGTATTAGTTGGTTAATTTGCTTAGTAAGTTAGAAATTGCTGTAGTTTAACGTCGTGCCCGCGACAATTTACAATCTATTTTTGTGTGTGATTTCGATTGTTTATGCTTCTGTTTTGGAGTTTCTAAAAAGAGATGTATTCCTAATTAGATTCCAAAACGTTCGGCTATAAAATGTTTTAATTTTATCCTTTTTATAGGTTTAGTGAAAATGCCAGCTATATTATTCTCAGTTGTTACATAACTAAGAGTAATAGATTTTTTACTTATTTCACCCCTTATAAAATGATATCTGATATCAATATGCTTAGACATTTGATGAATCTTAGAATTTTTTGCTAATAAGATACTACTTTAGGTGTTACAATAAATTACTATAGTTTTTTTTTTACTTAGGTCTGGTTTTAAAATAGATTTTAGAAGGGTGTCCAGAAAAATTGCCTCCTGCACGGAATGGGTGAGCACCACAAATTCTGCTTCATAAGTAGAAAGGACAACAATTTATTGTTTTGTTTTTGTTTTCCAAGAGATCATAGGTCCAGTCTTTGGCAGTCTAAAACAATACCCCGTTATACGTTTTCTATCCTGAGATTTACCCCAATCTAACTCTGAAAATCCTTCAAAATTTAGAGGATATGTAGACTTTTTAAATATTAAAGATTGTTCCTTGGTTCGTTTTAGATAACGAAGGATTTGTTTTGCACGATTAAGGTCCTTAATTGCCGGTCTCGATAAATTTTGAGATAGCTTTGTTACAGTGTAACATATATAAGACCTATTTGCGGTCATCAAATAGATGAGGCTTCCAATCATTTCTCTGTATAATCGATCGTCTATTAATTTTGTTTCGGTCTCTATATTTTTATTTATATCCATTTCAACGGGAATTGTACGCGGTTTGCAATCTTGCACTCCAAACTTGAGCAGAATTTTTTCAATGTACCGTGATTGGTTCATTGTTATAGTTTCATTTTCACAGGTAAATTTTATACCAAAGAACCATGACAATTGTCCAAGATCGGCTATTTAAAAATTTTTATTTAATTTATTTTTAACATCTTTTAAAGTGTTGTCATAGTTTGAGGCGAGTAATATATCGTTAACCCCCCCCCAAAAAAATCAACAATTTATTACCTACATTTTTGATATACATGCACGCATCTACGGGACATTGCTTGAATTCTTGTTCTATTAAATCATTATGAAGTGTTAAATTCCAATTGTGAGCACTTTGTCTTAGTCCATATAAGGATTTATTCAGTTTCCACACTCAAGTTTTATTTTTCATTTTAAATCCCTCAATCGGGCATTTAAATAAGCATTTTTTCCCATCAATTTGATGTATTTTAAAATTGCTTTGAGCGGCAAATTGTAACAAAATTCTAATTGTCGTTAAATTTGTCGTTGGTGAAAATGTTGCAAAATATTCCGCTCCAGAAATTTGCGAAAAAACCTTTTGCAAAAAATCTTGCTTTAAAAGTTCCACTGCCAGAAGCTGTGCTTTTTTGGAAAAAAACTCAGCGTGAAGAAATTATATTTTTATCTGTTGGTTTTGCCACTATTTCGTATGTGCTATTTTCAGATAAATCTTTCAATTCGGATATCATAGCTTTTTTTTCATTCTTGGTGATTTTCTGAATAAATTGCCTCATTATAACTTTCCGGTGCGCTTTTCAACGAGTAACAGTAATCCAATGTATCTTTTCACTTTTTAAGAAGTCTGGCCTCTTTCGCTCCCTTATCGGGTATCGACGTGTGTGGTTAATATATTCGTCAGTAGTTCTACTGCAATTGTTGTCATTATTAATATTTTCATTGTGGTCGATTAAGACGCTAGGTAATATTTCCTCACGTTTTTCTTCCACTGGATCGCCATTTTTTAAATTTAATGTATCATTGAATTTTATACATAAAAAAGGGTTAGCCCTTTGTATGGCATCTTGGGCTGGAAATAGATTAAATATGCTGGACTGTTTTTATCGTAACCTACAAAAATATCTTTTTCGCTTTTATTATTTAGTTTACTGGTATTTTCTCTGAATGCAAAACAATCTGAACTAAATATATGCATTCGGTTCATTTTGGGTTTTACACCGCAAAACGCTCCATACGGTATTTTGCCTAATCTTCTATTGAACGAGCTATTTCTTATATACGCTGCTCCTATTAAAGCGTACGTCCATAAACTATGCGCTAATTTCGGTTCGATAAGTAGATATCTTGCCATCTCAAAAAGGGTTCGCCATGCCATTTCAGCGGTGGTATTTTGGAAGGAGGAATACGGCGCAGATTTATCGTGCTTAATACGGTGGTTAATTAATAGAAGTTCCAAGTCTTACTAGTAAATTCAGTCCCATTATCTAAACGAATACATTTTACCGAGCCGTATGGGGCAATATCAGCTAAATATGTCTTAGTGGCGAGGATTGTGTCGGATTTTTTTTTTTTTTTAGAAAATAAACTATAATTAAACCGGAAAAATCATAAGTAAAGTTCAAAACGTACCTTAGATTATTTCTCCCGATCGGGCTGATCGGACCTGCCAAGTCACAGTGCACAAGTGAGAGAATTTTCGTGACCTTTCTGTCTGGTCTTTTACTCATATATTTTGTCATTTTCCCCTGTGCACACACATCACAATTTGGGAGATCGTCTGAAGGTATTATTTTCATGCCTTCGACTACATTTGGTATTTTTTTATCAGCTGTATTGCAGTGTCCTAGAATTTTATGCCAGGTTTCCATGTCGTGACAGGTAGTTTTTGAAGGAACCATACTTTTTAAATAATATAGTCGGCCATTTTCTTTAATGTCAAATACAGTTCCATTGAGATATATCAATTTTGACTTGTTTTGACTTTATATTCGCGCCTTGTTTAATGGCAGCCTGCTCGGAAAATATGTCTTGCTTAAATGTAGGTATGAACAGAGAATTTTTTAGAATACAGTTACAGATTTCGCCTTTATTATTTTTAGGGGTATTTTAGCATCGCCTCTTTTCAAGACTATATCATTTATTTGACTACCGTCGGCAAGTTCGACAAAATAACTTTGTGGATTAAAGTCTGAATCAAACTTAATAAAATCAGATTCTTTTGTGATAACGTGTGCTGAAGCACCACCGTCTACAAGGAGATTTTTACCGTTAGTGGTATTGTCAAAGTTACATATGAATAGAAATGTACGTTCTTCGTCAAAGTTCTCAATGTCCATTTTTGAGTTTTTATATCGACATTGGAAACTTTTGTGGTTGGGTTGTCCACAATTATAGCAGATTATTTTATTCTTTTTCTTGGGAAAATTACTTTTGGGGAAAACATTGCAGTGAGGTGCGTAATTTGTTGGTGTCTGTTTTCGAGAAGCATTTTTGAACTTCATAACAGTGCTGGAGTTATTATTGTCCACTAGCATCCGATTCGTTTCTTCATAACTGCGCAATGCCACTTTAAATTCACTGAAATTTATAGAGTTGTCTTTTTGCGTTATAACAGTTGTAAATGGTTTAAAATCGCTTATTATTTCACCTGAGAGTTTTAAAGCATTAGCAGTTGTTTCTGCCCTTATAACGTAGTCGGTAAGTTTCATCCACGTTACGTTTCAGAGACGTTAGTTCTGTATATAGTGATATAATGTTCGGTTTCCCTTTTGATAAATAATGTGCTCTTAATATGTTCAATGCTTTCTGTCCATCATCCAAGGCATCTCTTATAATCAGAGACATACTTATATCGCCTAAGCATTGAATCAATTCTGCAAAAACAGTCACGTTCTTTTCGAGAAATTCAGGGTCGTTAGGATTCTCTGTTGGAGATTGTATCACTTTGGTAGTTTCCTAATCCTGTAATACCCCAGAAAACCTGCCACAATTCGAATTTAGATTCCGAACTGTCAAAGAAATAACCTGTTAAGTGTTGAGACATTATGTTGAATAGAGATGGTGGCGAAAAAGTAGTGTAGTATGATCCTGAGTGTAATTACCAGTAACAAAGATGGCGGCAAACTGATTGAATCCAAAATTCGATAATTTTTATAGTAACTTTGGAAGCTTTTAATTGGTTGGATATTATAACTTGAGGTTATAAAAACGATCGTTGAAATCATTGGTGTAATACCACCCATCACTTCCGGCAGATGCTGCACTTTGAGACCATTGTCTTGTGGCAATTGGTTATTGTTCCATGTAGGGACAACCCTATATGCTAATCCCCTTCCTCTCCCCCTACCTCTTCACTCCACAAAAAACCGACTTTGTGTTCTATTATCTTACGTGGGGAAACAAAAAGATACTTATCCCCATCACTTCTGGCAGATGCTGCACTTTGAGACCACTGCCCTTGTGGCAATTGGTTAGTGGTCCATGTAGAGACAACCCTATATGCTAATCCCCTTCCATTCCCCCTTCACTCCACAGAAACCGACCTCGTGTCATATTTTGCTTACGTGGAGAAGCAAATAAATACCTATCCCCCCATCACTCTTTTCTGATGTTGAGTGCGCTTCTTGACGAAGATCAAAGTGTAATATCTGGTCTCACAGTGCGAAACTGATTCTGAACCATCTGTCCGGGTGACGAGCTTTTCTTCTTCTCTTGTCCTCGCAAGGACCAGCCTCTTCTTTGGGGTTTGGACCAGAAAAGGACCATTGTTTTTTGTTATCTTTGCATATTGTTTACGTTATTGCCCATCGTGAGCAAATTAACTGCTTTTTTTATTATCTTACAGATAGTTCGGGGTCCAGCTTAGGTTTAAGCAGCCGGCAGGCTCAGGGGATACTCACGTGCCTCTTTAGACGACGGTACACTTGGTTCCGAATCGGCGGGCTTTGGTTGGGCTCTGTACCACCAAATACATGATGCACGCCTCTGCTCCTACCACCTCCGAGGACGCCTCGGGTGTAAATGTCGATACAGTGTTCAGTGCAGAGGTACCGCCCCGAAGGGCACCCCTATTCTGCCGTCGGTTCAGTCGGTTTGAGTTCGGTCCCAGAGATTGCCACTCCGAAAGGCACCTCTATCGGTCCTGCGTCTGGTATCATGATTTCGGAGGTTGGCCTCAGAAAAGCACCCCAAGTTCGGTCGGGTACGATACGGTCGGTCCTGTGTCCGGGTTGCTACCCAGGAAGGCTCCCCGAGTTCGAGTTTTTGGACAACCCTCTGCTTGCGACGGATCTGGCAGAGATCGACGAAGACTATTGGAGGACGGCGAAGCTGAGGAAAGCTCGGACGGTCAAGCCATGGTGACGCCAACCCAGTCGTAGTCAGCCAGAAGCATCCCGAAGAAGGGGAACAGCAGCGGGATGCGAAAAACGAGGTCGAAGGACGTAATAGTGGTGGATGGGTGTTTCCCGGGGATGGGGTCAGTGTGGGGCCGGCAAGGATAGAGGAGTCGCCAGCCCTCGAAGTAACGGATACCCCGATTCTGAAGGCCCAGAGGAACCGCAAAAGAATCCAGAAACTTGGGGACCAAAAGAAAAAGAAATGAGAACTCTCGAATACTACAGGGAGTTGTTTCGAGAAAAGTGCATTACTACGTGGAAGGGAACTCTATCCAGGTGGTTCCAGGAACCCTGGGGAAGATAAAAGCGTGGTTGGTGTCCCTGGTTACTTCTGAGGCTAAAGAAAGAGGATTGATGAGGGTCACGAAAGACAGGATGATTGAGATGTTAGGAGAGCTGAAGGTCCCCGCGCAGTACATAGTGCGAAGGGATTACGCCATGTAGGAGCTCCTCTTGTCGACGAAGGAGGATGCAGTAAAAGTGGCAAGAGGGGATCTCACGTGGAAGAACATCCGGCTGAAAACAGAATATTTATCGAAATGGCGAACAGTGGTGACAGTCCTGGGCGCGCCTTTCTTCATAATTGTAGTGGAGTCGGGAAAGGTGAAAGTAAGAAAACACGACGACTGGTGAGAATACGAAGAACATTTATATCCAGAACAGGGTTAGTGATACAGGAAGATTAGTAAGTTCGTGGGGAGTCGTCTCTGTACGGCATCTGAATAGCTCTCATTGAGCGGTCTATACTTGCTGCTTATATGGCTAATGGATGAGTCCATCTTAGTGATTATAAGGGTGTGTATGTCCCCACAACAATAATAGAAGATTAGTTGGCCGCAATCAAGGAATAGAAGCAGTAATGGCCCCCCGCAACATAATGGTCGAGGCCTACAAGATCCGAATGCGAGTGGATCGCAAGAGTTTTAATGAGATCCCCGCGCAGCTAAACTGCGAGTGCTGGTCGATGGCTGTGGTCGATGAGGGCAGAAGGCCACATTGTTGGCATTGCCAGACACCTGGCCACGTGGCAAGATTATGCCCTCTAAAGAAACCAGTGACAAGAAGAGCAAAGAAGGAGAAAAGAAGAATGCAGAAGAAACCGGGACCAGGAAGGAGGAAGAGAAGGAGACCACTGCTTGGAGCAAGGTGGTCGGGGAAAAAAGAAAGAAGCAAGAGGCAGCTCCGCAAGCAGCACACAGAGGGGTGGCAACAACCATGAAGAGGAAGGCAAGGGGAAGCCCCTTTGAGTCAGAAGCCTAAGGGAACGAGGAGCGGACCAAGCAAAAGGAGAAAAGGGGCAGGAAAGACGATAAGGACGAAGACTCTGAACTTCCGGAAACCCAGAAGAACCCCCCCCCCCAAGAGGAAGTTCAGATAAGCTCCCCTCTATTCAACGCCACTATGATTGAGATGGAGCAAACATCAGCAGCAGCAGCAGCAGCAGCCCCCTGAAATGACAGAGAGGAACAAGAGAAGACGGCCCAGAGGGAAGAGAAAACCAGGAAGTACACTTTCGGCGCATTTGTGAAGCCGATCTAAACCAGGTGGTCAGTGACCTCAATGGGAGGCAAAGGAAGCACCTAAAAGATCTCGAGGCCCTCTCAAAGGTGGATGAGAAAAGGTCACTGACCTACGGAATTTCCTAGACGCTCTAGCGGTCATAACCTTCGTCAGGATGAATAGGAGAGGACGGGAAATAGCCCTATGGAGAATGATTTAAACTGGGAAAACGGCATTCCCAGGAATCAAGTTGGTGGACGGGGAGCACTAATCTCTTGGCAAGGTAGCCAATAAGTGTGAAGCGAGGATTCCCATCTATGTTCACCTCTCCTTCTATAGGGCTCTACAGATGACGTTCCCCTTGGACGTGGGGTAGCCTATCGCGAGATAGACAGCTTACATCCGACCTGCTCTCGGGCAGTCTCGGTCAGGCCTTCGAGGTCTTGCCCCCAATGACTTCAGACCCGTTTGTGACGAATACTACTATTTAGGGAAGCATGACTACGAGCTTGAACCTAGCTAGTTTGAACACGAGGGGCATGAGATTCCGAAGTAAGGCTGATCGCGTGCTGAGGGGTCTCGTGGCCCGTGAAGCGGATGTAACAACTTTGCAGGAGATCCACTTCGTTGGGGCCTGGGATTGCGATGTGTTGGAGGACGACTTTGACGTTTACTCAGCATATGGCAATTTCCGTAGTTGTGGGGTTTCTGTGTTAGTGAGTCGCTTTCTATCTGCGACGGTTACCGTTGTTCACACGGATGCTTATGGAAGGTTGGTCGTGGTCGGTGTTGCCGTTAAAAGCGGCGAGTTCCGGATTGCGGCAGTTTATGCGCCTAACATCCACAGCGAGAGGGTTTCCTTTTTTCGGCGGGTGGGGTGTTTCTCTCTTCGGGTCCGGAGCAGGTAGTGTTAATAGGGGACTGGATTGCTGTCCTGGATCCCAATATATATATGGTCGGGGGTGTTAGAGGGTCGAAGCTGTGTGATAACAGCCTGTCTGACCTGATGGCCTCGTGCGATCTGGTCTACGGGTTTCTTCTGGATCGCCCGGGAAGGGAGATTTGGACGTGGCAGGGTAATTCGGCCGTCTGTCCAAGCACATACTTGGACAGAATGTAAATTAATTTAATTCCACTGGCTGGGTCATTCGGACCACAAACTCGTGTTGGCCCGTTTGAAGTTAGGTAATAGGCCTAGGTTAACTGGCTACTGGAAGTTGAACGTCTCCTTGTTGGAGTTGGACGACTTCCGGCAGAAGCTGACAACACTAATTCAGCGGGAGTTAGTGGGGGTGGTTACCGGGTGTAGCTGGTGGGTTAGACTTAAGGCTACCATTAGCCACTTTTGCGTTCAATATAGCCAAAGTTTCGCGCTAACTAGGGCTCGGACCAAAAGGCACTTAGATGATAGGCTGACCCGGGCGGTGGCGGGGGATCCCCTAGAGCTGGCGTTAGTTAAGAATGATCTGAATCGCTTGGCTAGTGAGCCGTATGAGGGTCAAGTTGTTAGATCTGAGTTAAAAAGGGTCTCTAACGAAGCCGTGAACGTTGACGCTGTTGACGCAGCTCGGATGGGTACATTCGTGAGGTTAAAAACCTGGAAGGACACTCTTGCATTGGCGCGAGAGATTTGCAACGGGTTTCGGCAACATTTGGATGAGGCTAGTAGCTAGGCTAGTGACGTGGCTTTCGCGTCTTAATATCGTCTATGGGGTTGAATCTGTTTCGGATCGAGATCTGGTCGTTTATACTAAGCATCAACTTAAAATAAAGATCAGATGCGATTGGAAAAGATTATATCGTATAGACTTTATTAGGAGGTGGGTGTACAACGCTAGCTTGTGCATCGACCCGGGGCGCTAGGTTCGAGTTCGTCTTCCCGCCCTAGTGATATTGGTCCGCTGGTGCTGGTTTCATTTGGAACCCAGCCCCGACAATCAAAAGTTTTTTGGATAGCTTAATTAGGTCGAGTAACCACTTAGAGTAGGAAAGGAACATTATTAGGGCTTAGACTAGGGCAGGAGTCGATCCCATCCCAGATTTTTTATTTTTTCCTATTGGCACTAGGAGAGCTTCCAATGATGCCCCATCCCCCACTTTGTTTTGCCCCCGGTCTGTTACCCCTTTATGTATTCATTTACCTTGGAAGACGCCGTCCATTCTCTATGTCCCCATCCCAATTAATTTTTTTTTTTAAATATTGTCCCTTAGATCCCCCTTTACACACTAGGGAACGACCTGTTTGCTTTCTACCCCTTTTTGGGGGACCAGTGGACAGTGGGGGTTCCAGTAATTTAGAGTGTAGGTAGGGAGGGTCCTCTTACTAACACGCTCCCATAAGCATTTTGTTTTGTTATTTCATTTTTCTTTCTTTTTGGGTGTTTGTTTGCCCCCCTCTCCTTCATCTCACCCCCATCTATTTAAAAAAATACCTATGTTTGTAAATATATTTCTGTTTTGTTTTCTTGTGTATATTTTATTTTTTCCACAGAATCGAAAATCGCCTGCCATCCTATGAGCTGGGGAGTTTGCTTTTAAGTAGCTCCTCAGAAAGAATGAGGAATTTAGGAAACCCATCGTAGGGAAAACTAATAAAGTCTTTGTTTCCACACAAGACTTAGCAAAGTACAGTAGAAAGACCCCTGCATACTCCACTTCCCCCCTTACTATCCATGATGCATAAGCTTTTTAGGACCCCAAATTAGGTTTTGGCAGTAGATAATGCCAAGGCCGGGGCCAAGAGCTAAGTAAACATACCACCCCATTACTCGTGATGGGGGATGTGTCTCCTAGCGGCTTCAGCTGCAAGGAGAGAGAGAGAGAGTAGAGTACTCGTCAAGGATCCGTACTTGACACTCATCTCGACAGGTGAGGGAACGGGAACCGGATCAGCACCAATTGGACTGAGGTACATCACGGGTATCACCTAGGAGGTCCACCCACCCAGGCCTTGCCACCCGGCTTTCGGGTGGGGCAAGTTTATTGCTTGTCGCCTGAGGCGCCTCTACACGGGAATGCCGACGTAGGTGCCCAGGTAATTTTTAATGAGGTAAGAATGCCCCTCCTTTAGGGGAGCTTGCCTACTCTCCACCTTCCGGCTTTTTGCCACATTTTGCTGCGGTGGACAGCAAACAAATATCTAACCCCCATTATAAGTCAAAACCATTCAACAATATATATATATATATATATATATATATATGTATATATATATATTATATATATTGTGAGTTTAATGTTGACACATTTACGTAAGCTATTTAAATTATTCCTCTCGAAACGTCACAATATATATATATATATATATATATATATATATATATATATATATATATATATATATATGGTGTTGAGATGATTGGTCGAAATTAGAATCGACAATCAGAAAAATCGAAACTTTTGAGGTCATCGGAAAAAATAATTGTAAGACCAGTTGTAAATATATAATAGATGAATGGGTGTTATAAAAGAGAATGAAAACATGATACTACGATTAATAATATTATTGAAGCCGTTTTGGTAGTGAAGATCGTGGTCCTTTCACTGACAAGACACAAATGCACAGACTACGTGAAAAACTGAAATTTTTGTTGTCATGCAAGTTTGTATTTTAAGAACAATTCTTTGAAAAACATAATATTCGTTTCATGTATTAAACATTAATTACTAACATTTTTTTATTATTTTTTGTTTCATATTTAAATGTGTACTTTTATATAAATTATCGTTTAGATACAAAAATAATGAATCTACTGTTTTTTATAGATTTTGTTCGGGCACAAAATTACATATATCTGAAAAACAACTGGTGTGAACAAATATTACTTGATTTTTAAAAAATAACTGTTTATTAATTATTTATTTTATTAATTATTTAATCTCAGTGTGTCTTATGAAAAACTTTGCGATAAATTATGCTCCATAAATAACTATAAACGCAATTTACTGGATTTCCCGAAAGAGGATCGGAGATTCATATTACTTTTATTATGTGTCTTTTAGCTTCTTTTTGTTATGGAACTCGGAATCGGAATCAGTAATTTTGTGGGAATCGGGAAAATATTGGAATCGTCCGTTCACTATATATATATATATATATATATATATATATATATATATATATATATATATATATATAAACCCTACACACAGCTCATCACAGACAAAAGTGTGTTCCTCAGAAAATACTTTATGATTTTTTTTACTTTTTCTTTCTAATACAAAATTATTTTGTAAGAAATATATTTAAAAAGGAAATAGAGATATTTAAAGTGGTAAATGCATGAGAATAAAAATACTTATATATTGCAATCATTATAGGTAAAAATCGTAAAGAAATGCTATTGAGCTAAACCTACATGTACAGAATCAGTTCATCTTTTATCATTAGGAAATTCCTTAGTTATATTTAAAAACTTTCTGAATTAAAACAAAGAAGTAAAATAAATCCTATGCGATATTATTTCTAAAATATTTATAAGAAACAACCTTGATTTAATTACATTCACTAGACCATCGAAAACTATAAAAGCATAATTTACAAAACTAAAATCACTTGCAATACGAATTTAACTTGAAACACCAGATAACTTGATTACGACTGGTACACTTATTCATTTACGTAAATAAATATTTAAACCTCAATAAATAGATGTAAATTCAAATGTTTTTTTCTCAATATTTAAAATATTTATTGTTATTTACTGGCACAAACTGAAAGACATTTTTTAATCCAATACTTCAGGATTTTTGCTAAAAACGTATTCATCCCATTAAAATAACAAATATAACAAATACTAAAATGAATATATTTCCCTTATCACGATCACAGGATGCGCATCTAAATGTATTTTTACAGGAAGAGGATATGACCAATAAATTTATTTTCGTCAGAGAAAGCACTGTATGGAACTTATCTCAATTACAGGATACACACCTTTCCATATTGTTAAAGGTAGATGTTAACAAATGACTAACTTCGTTATCCTCAAGAGAGAGAGAGAGAGAGAGAGAGAGAGAGAGAGAAGCGTATTAAATTCATCACGACCTTAAAATATCATGAAAAGAAAATGATACAACGTATAATAAGATAGTTCCACAGGATAGAGAGAGAGAGAGAGAGAGAGGAGAGTGAAAAAGAGACGGACAGACAGAGATAAAGATAAAGAAGAAGAGAAAGATGGAGAAAAAGAAAAATAAGCGTTTTTAAGTTCAACATTATTGTCAATGGGAGAGGATACATTAAATGACAAACTCTCTTCACATTAGAATGAGCAGTGCACAACAGAATGCATATTTTTACATATTGCGAAGTGAAGATAAAGTAATGCTGACATATCTGAAATTGTGCCGTTTACAGAGAATAAAACCGACTTAGTAATCTAATGAGGTTGATATTTTCTTTTCTGTACAGTCTATTTTACATAGTGTGATGCTGCCAGTTTCTCTCTATTTTTATGTTTGTGATTTAATTAATCTCTGGCCCATTCAACCTAGTGTTTCAAATCCTCCCATGGTTGCGATCATTGTTCAATTGACAATATGTTTAACACTTAATCTCGAGTTATTCAGTGATCCATTAGTATACAAAAAAGTAAAGTTTAGGACAAATGATTTTTTATAATCACCTAGAATGAACAGCGGTAAGGTTTGGTGAATGGAAGATGATACACCACATGATTTACCTTATTACCGGACACGATTTTTTACTTCGCATGACGGACACCTTTTTTAAGATTCTAAAACAGACACTGTTTTTAAATTCTAAGACGGACATTGTTTTTAAATTTGGAGACGAACAATGTTTTTAAATTGGCAAGACCACAGGATACAAAACTAAGCGTATTATGAAAGACAATATCAAAAAAAATTTCCCTAATAATGTGATTATTTAAGTTGTGTCAAACAAAAATAATTAACCTTTCCTTATCCTCCAAATGTAATGACCCTGTGCCTGATTATATGCATTTACAATATATATATTCCCTATCAGATTTAGAATTGTTATGTTTAACAACTTAAAAGTAATTAGCTTGTATTTACTAACATACAGATAGACAGATACAAGTTTGTAATATTATAGATGTTCAATATCTCTTCAAAATTAGACTTTTCTTTTAATTCCATATTTCATTTATCATTTCTAGTTTTTATATTTACAATTTCGCGGCTTCTTTATCAATCTTTAATTACATTTTTACTTTACCTCACTTCAGATATTTCTGCAACTAAAAGCAAAACAAAAAACAAAAAAACACTCGCATATTTGAAAATCACATTTCAAGCCTTCTATTACGTGTGCAACCGTTATTTAAAGTATAATAATATAACATTTTTTTTTCCTTTTGGCTAACACAAAAATAAAAAAAAAACGATGGGAAAGGCAAATCTAAGATATATATCGCAAGAAGAAAATGAACATGAACACAAGAGACATACATGTTAATGGCAGCCATTTTCGGGGGGTAATACAGAAATTATGAAGAATAGTAAAGAACAAAAAACAAAAATAAAAATATTATCACTTACCAATGTCGATTGCTTTATAAGTACCAGCGCGGGAAAAAGATCAAATAAGAAACAGACATATTTTATATAAAAAAAATTCAACTCATTTTTCGATTTTCTCAGCGCCTAACAGTTATGAAAAAAAATGCTTCTTTGATTTTAAAATCGTTTTGCATAGAGATGAGAAAAATCCTGATAGCTTCTTGCTATTTCTGTGCATATGTTGACAGAGAACGTTGGAAGCGTAGTATTTGGAGATATTTGAACACGTACATTATATATTTGATAGAGGTGTATGTCCGTTATTTAGCACGCCGATCATAATATGCTAACCCCAGTTACTATATATATATATATATATATATATATATATGGTAATTAGTAAAAACTTGAAAAGAGTGCTTAATACTATTGTAGAGCATATATATATATATATATATATATAAAGTAACTGTATTTGGCATATTATGATCGGCGTGCCAAATATATATATATATATATATATATATATATATATATATATATATATATATATATATATATATTACGCTTGTATCTGCTTAATTACACGTATTTCGATTACCGAATCGTGTTAACGATCCGACAATTTCATCAGACTTTACGGAAATTGCCGGATCATTAACACGATTCGATAATCGAAAAACGTGTAACTAACCAGATACACTGGTAATCTAATTAATCGTAACTAGTTGACTGAAACATACTCATGAATGTGTAGCGACACCTAAGTATTTATGTAAAAATTAATTGAAATATCTTGCTTGGTATTTCGCACTATTGTGCAAACCTCGTTAAATGCATTACATATCTTACTACTGGATTATATTAACGGGGATATATATATATATATATATATATATATATATATATATATATATATATATATATATATAAGCTTATATTTCAATATACGTAAAATAATGTTAACAAAATGATTTCTTAAGGTAATGAATTTACAATCAAGCACAATATCTAGCAATGAATAGAGTGTATATATATATATATGTATGTGTGTGCGTGTGCGCGCGCGTGTGTGTGTGTGTGAGTATTCATTTAAAATTCATCCCAAGCATTATTATATAATTTAATATTAATTTATGCAAAAAACAAGTCATCTAACAAAATCCAGGTATGTTACCATAAATAAAAATTATTACGGCAAAAAGTTTATTCTGAGACAAAATATCCAAACTTCAAAAGTGTATCACCTGTTACACTAAAATAAGATTCAGCATTTATTAAGAATAAAATCAAAAACTAAGACGGTACAAACATACCAAGATGCTATAGTAAATTTAAAATGTAAAAATCTGTAACAAGTAGGTGTCATCGTGATGACACACTGCAGGTTTATTTTAAAGCAATACTAAACAAGAATACTTATTTTGGATATAGACATTTAGAATGATATAATTATACATTTTGAATATGTATCTATATATCTACTTCCATCTCCCTTGTTCTCTTTTCCTTGCCCTCTCCCTCTCCTCTCTCTCTCTCTCTCTCTCTCTCTCTGTTACAGTGTGCTCCAGACATCTATGCACACCCATCGTTCATCGTTCACAAAAGTACATTGCAAATGGTGGTGACCATGTAGGAAAATAAATTCTAGAGGATAAACTGTCATTTGTTTTAATAGTATGTATATTTATAAAGTGATGGTTGTGTAGTTCCAACGACAGAAAAAAATTTATATTTAAAAGAGTGTAGCCATCAATAATTGTAGGTTTTTCAGACTTTGATCGTTTTTTTTAATATTTTCAAATATCTTTATAACGCGTTTCAACCCTTGTTCAGCTCTCTTCAGATATTTTTTTATAAAGTTTTTTTTTTAAAGTAATGCCTTTTTTAAAAACATTTTTCTCTGATTACACTGATTGTGTTTTTCAGAGAAATGCCAATCTCAGACTTTTTGTCACCAATAGATGGTGAGCTGGTCAAAAGTTCAATCAGTTAGAGTTAAGTTCTTTTAGTGGGTGGAGGGGGTTTTGAGTTTATGTAGGACGTGTTTTTATGGATTTTATGATTTTCTTTCTTTTTTTATGTGTGTGTCAGTGTGTTCTTGTGTCTTAATGCGAGGGTTGTGTGTTGCGCGTGTGTGAATGCGTGTGGGCCAAGATCTGTGATTTTTTCACATGTGGGTGTGTTTGTTTGTGTGTGTGTGTGCGTGTGTGTGTGTGCCCGCGTGTACTCGCCCATGCCTATGCGTGTAAGATTGAGAAAAAGGCAGGATGTCTAGATAGGTATAAGGTCGATTCCCAATCTAAACAAACATACATACATGTATTCAGTCACCCAAACACAAACACACGCACACACAAACAAAATGGAAAATAGATGATATATACACATACACACGCATACACATACACATATATATATGCACATACACATATACATATATACACATACGCATGCATATGTACACACATACACACACCCACATATATATATACACATATATACAGAAATATAAATGCAGGAGTATACATACATACACACACCATACTTATGTGTCTACTGACGTACAAGATCTGAAAAGCTCGTGCCCAATAATAAATAGGCTTAAATTTTAAATGTTTAACTTTGTTGTTTATTTCGGCAGTTGGACCCATAGAAACTATTACAGAAAAATTTTGAAAGAAGATTATAAGAAATTTGTCCGAAAAGTAATGGGACCTGACATTATATGTGCTGTGAGCTGTTGGCAAGAAACGCGTACGAGGATGACATTATCATCTTTGATGATAATGTGGGGATCTGTAATCTTTCTGCAACTATTGCTTTTTATTTTCACATGTATTAATTTGCGTTTTATTCACCATGACAATACACCTGCGCATAATGTTCATCAAGTAGAATAATACACGTCTCATAGTGAATAAAAGATAAATTACTTTTGAGCAGAAACGTTTTGTCGCCACTTTTGACTCTCTTTACTACAATTAATATTAAGATATACCTGTTACTTAATTTGATGTCAAGAAACTGTATTCGAATTTTGATTTAAATCTATTAAATAATTTTCATTATAGACAATATCTCAGCTTGGGAGATCTAAAATGAAATTCTGTGCACGATGCTACAGAGGTTTCTAATAATTATGCATCAGAAAATCTTATTACTAGAATTTTCAAATCAGAGCCTGCGCCTAGATTATGATCCCTAAATATATTAAAAAAACTAAAATTTTAGAAATGTTTATTAATGTTTAATACATATTATTCAATCGAAGATATCCAGATTTTCATGAAGATCGTTCAATTTCTTTTTAATCTGGTGGCATAAAATATTATGAAACCAAATATAGTTCATATTTGAATGCCTTACGCTTATTAAGTCTGTTTCAATATTAAAAATAATCCAAAAGATTATCAGTTTTAGAGTGAATCATGTACACAGAAATTAATTTCAATGTTAATGTTAGTTGCGGAAAACGATTCTACCTGGTTTCATAATTTGTAATGTTGCACATATATCTGATTTTCAAATTTGCTGAGATCTATATATTGATAATCAACAGAATTCCAATATTTGCTAGAATTGAAAAACAATTATGGTGTATTTATATACATGAAAAATTGGTAATAATAGACCATTTTGAAATGATATAATTTCATGAATGTAAAAACTTTAAATGTCATTAATTACAAGTCCCACCACACCTTCTCTCGAAAAATTCGTTATGTAATCAACGGATTTTTCGAGAAGAAGTGTGATTGGGCAACGTTTATGGTGACTGCCATTACACAAAGAATCTAATATGAGCCCATCACCACTAACGTGTCAGTCAACAGACACCAGTATTCGCCACGGTTAAAGTTTTAGTTTTCAGATATTTTTTTTTTACCTATGTCATAGATATTGATTTATATAAAGATCGTAGGAAAAAGACTCATGCAATAAAATCTGTTTCCCACGATTGCAGTTAGTAAGGATTAAACCATGACGAATTATGTAAAATACCGTTTATTTGCCAACCAAAAAGTAACCAAAATAAGAAAAATCAAATTGAATAAAAATTGTTTCAAATGTTCGTATCAAATAACCAAAGTTTCTGATATCCTTTAAACTGTCATCAGATTTTGCACAGATGACCTGGCTTAAATACAGAAACGTTGACTCATTCAAAAAGATTGTGGCCTGTCGGCATGTTAAAGCGTTGCGGTGATCAATTTGAAAAAGGATTTACAAGATTTTTTTCATGAGAATTATATTTATATCATATATTATATTGCAAAATTATGGATGGCCAAAAGCTTCTACAATGTTTCGCCGTCTCTCTTAGTAATGGGGCTGGTTCAATAATATCCATACATACATCTGTCTATAGATATCAGATTTTTAATGTTAGTGATAATTAAAATATTCTGATAAGCTTTCTCCATCTCAAACACATAGTTATCCAGTATAATATTAGGTTGACAAGAAAGTCCTTGCGGAATTTGTATTTTGGATTTCAAATGATGTATTTTTAAATAAGTTTTGTTATAATACCTTTACATTTTATATCATTTTAAAGCGTATTTTTCTCTCTATATATAAATTTACCTAGATTTAAAACAATTATGTCCTCTTTTCAGGAGGTTTAAATACAAGATGGAAAAAAAGCAAATCCGCACAATTTTTCATCTATAACTGTTGATGAAATCACAAATTTGACTAATTCTGTGGACCAACGCCTTTCATAAAAGTCACACCGTCTTGTACAGGTCATTCATCAAAAAAGGATCGCATATCCCCTACTAATTATGTCGGCCTAGAAATTGCTATGTAGTTATTATTTTCTAAGCATTTTTCCTAGTTCATTTAATGATTGAAAATTATTTCAATAAACAAGTTATGGGTATATTATGCTTTTTCTCAACCTCGATAATAACTTGACACAATGAAAGCAACATATATTCTTATCTTCTGCCATAGTTTCGTTAATACTGCTTTACATACTTTTATTTTTTGACGATATGTATTGTAAGTGCTTCCGTAAAGTTTCATGGATTTTTATTCACTCGTTCCTTAAATATTAAACAAAATGTAAACTCGTTAATAATTTGATACGCAGTATATATATATATATATATATATATATATATATATATATATATATATATATATATTATTTGGGGTATACAGTACCCCAAATGATAAAAAAATATTTTGCTCTTTTTATTGAGCACTATTTAACAACCTCGTTGTCTTCATTAGTTCTGACTTTTGAACACCTCACACCTGAGATATATATATATATATATATATATATATGGATACACATATAATGATATGTAGTTTGCTTGTCGAATTGTCTGAGATATGTATATAGAAGAGATTTAGAAGGCTATTACAATGCGAGAAATGAAATGTAGTCAGTAATGAGGAATAAAGACGAAGACAAGTAACAATTTGCAAATCAATAACGGTATATATATATATATATATATATATATATATATATATATATATATGTATATATATATGTATATATATTTATTCAATTTTGTTATGTATCGATATGTCTTTTTTGAAGAGATCTATTGTGTGTGACAATAATCCATGATATATTTCGGGGAAGCCTCTTTGTCAAATTGTGAATGTTACACATCTAATCAAAGCATCATAGATGGAAGTATTAAATGAAATAAAATTAAGATGACTGTGCGGATATACTGCAGAGAATATATAGGGGAGGTATTGTAGCGTGTTTTAAATAAACCCATTATTTTTGTTATTATTGTTATGTTTTTAATTTGCTTTTGACGTAATTTTATATTTTATTTTATTTTATTCTTTACTTATTCGGTGAAGCAACCTGGTCTATCTCGGTCAAACGGGTCGCTCGCTTGAATGGGTTTAGTATGGAGAGAGAGAAAAGGAGGGAAAGAGGGGGAGAAGCTGTTAACCGACTGTTGGGGTTTTGATCTGAATGCAGTTAAGAAAAACAGAAAGATAGAATGAGAGGAGAGGACACGAAATCGGTGTTATAGATGCTAGATTTTTTTTATTCTTTGGACATTCTACCCTTTTTATTTTAACTTTAAGCGATTATCAATGAAAGTTATTCCTTTTTGTCCATATTCACTGATTAATATTAACAGATTATATATATATATATATATATATATATATATATATATATATATATATATATATATATATATATATATATATTAAATATTCAATGTCTGAAGATTAAAATGATTATGATCTTTTTTAAAAATTTTAATTAATTTATTTATTATTTTGTCACGAGTAGTCCCGTAATAATAATTGTTGTTGTTATATGTCGGCGTGACGTATTTAGTTATAAATCCTAAGTTTGTTGAGTAGTTAATGTTAATGATTTATTTATTGTCATTTTGTTTTACAGTTCATGTAGATGTTAGTACGTATAGCACTTATGTTGATACTGGGAGTGTTTCTATAATACGTTTAGTGGTGGTGTCAGTTACAATATTTAGTTTTAGCTGTCAATCTAGTCGTTGTTATAAAAAAACTTTGGTTTATTAATTTATTTAATTTTATTTATTATATATTATATATTATATTATATAGTGAAGTAAGGCTATATTTGTATCAGTAGGTTAGCTAGGTGGTTAGCTTGGTGTTGTAAGAGTGAGAGGTAGTGGTATAACAATATCTGTTCTAGTAGGTTAGGATAGTAGAGTATAGTGCGATGTCTGTGGTGGGAGCTATATAAAATGTTATATAATACATGATGAGCCGAGTTCCAGTCTTTTGTTAAGTTTAGATCTTATTACTAATTCCTTTATACGAATATTCTCAATATTGCGTTCTGTGGCTATAATATCGACTTTAATAGATCTAATGGCGTTTCTGCTGATGTAGCGGGTAGAAATATAATCCTTGTGTCTGTGTGTGTTCTTAATTCTGATATGTAAGGGCCTCACGGTGCTGCCCACATAGAATTTTTGCTAACGGAGCATTTTAGTCTATAGACTATGTGTGTGCCGGGACAGATTGTTGCGGAGTACATGGGATAATTAAACAGTGTGCACGATGGTGAGCTATCATTGCGCTTGCGTTTGGATAGATGCTATCAGGGATGGTTCTGAGTGGGCCAGATGCATATTAAGGTTCTCCCTTCTGATTAGCCTGTGGATAGCTGTCGTGATCTTGGCAATGAGGTGAGGCATTTTAAGGAAGCGGGTATTGGAAGGGAAGCTTTAACACGTTTTTTTGATTCCAGAGGTTTTTAGTGACAGTGTTGGGGTAATAACACAATTGAATATATATATATATATATATATATTATGATACCCCTCTAAATCTATCTTGTATATATATATATATATATATATATATATATATATATATATATATATATATATGTACATATCGAATCTAATAATTAAAATGCATTATTTTAATTATGTTATTTCTTTATACCGGAAATTATATATTATAAGAAAACAAAAACATTAATTCATACGCACATACGCACATATATACATACTGTAGATACCTGGGATACGGCAGTAAAATTAGTAATAAAATTGAGAACAGTATATATGATCCAATAACATCTATATAATTATAAAACTCAAATGATCTTGTAAGGATGTATGTAACCCACTTTCCGGTTTACGACATGCGGTTGCGCATGCACGCATGACCTGCGCACTGAAATATTTACGTTATTATTTCGAAATTATTATTTAACATGGGAAGAGTGGTGTTTAAAATAACTTAAACATAATACAGAAATGAACGATGTAAAAAAAGCAGACCGATAAATACGGCTAAAGAACAATGTTATATCCATAAGAAGAATCCAGAAGAATAAAATTAAGATTAGCTGACAATATAAACGTACAAGGTATAAAGTACGGACGCGGTCGCATTATTCGTTTCTTCTTTTTCATAAAGCACGTAACTTGGTATACAATTAAATGTAGTGTTACCTATTTTAATCAACATTTATTAAAAGAAAAAGATCATCGGAAATAAAAATCAAGGTCGGTCATATGTACTCGACAAAGCAATTTGGAAATGACGTTACCCTTTCGCATATCCCCACAATATATTGTCTACGCTTGGTTCAAAACGGGCCAATCTGTGTTGAACGCTGATTTTAATCTGATTATTCATTTCTATCCATGCCATACTGCAATTCATTTCACAGAGGTTTGTGACCTCTCTTTCATCAGTTAAAAACCGAATCCATGTCTATAGTTAATACAATAATTCAAGTTAAGATTCCGATACACTCATGCATAAAAGGCTTATCACATTAACACATGAGAGATTGCATTGCATTATTTACCGATTCTGTCGAGGGAGAGGTAATAACATAACCATGATGGATGCTGGGAATGGACATTTCTGAACCTGGGAGAGATATTAGTTCCAGGGATTGTAAAATACGCACGTGAAATGTGCAAAACGTTCAAGGCTGTCAAATTTATTAAAAGATGTTATTATCGGCTTTTTAATGAAGATATATAGGTAATTTTGATGAACAATACAATTAAGTTACTATGTCTAATTAATCTGATTACTAATGTAAACAAATGAATATATACATATATGCATATATATATGTGTGTCTGTGTGTGTATGTGTGCGTGCGTGTGTGTGTGTACAAAAATATTGAATCATTGTTCCTTAATAATATTTTAAAAGATTTTTGTTTATCTTTTAAATGTTGTCTTCTTTATCTTTGTGTACACATTTTTAGTTCTGACTACACGATGTTAAATTTTAGTTTTAAACTTGGAAAATGGATTTGGCATTTTCTTTGGCCAGAACACACACACACACACATGCACACGCCCGCGCGCACACACACATGCACACACATACATCCACCCACACACACACACACACACATATATATATATGTGTGGGGATATGTTGTTCTTTTTTTCTTTTTTTTACACAGTGATCACCACTTATCAAGGTCCGGAAGCCATTCAGGGATTGGGGTTGTTGCAAGTACATTACGTTAGTGTGGAGATTTGATAAAGTGTTTACTTAAGGGGGCGGTTCATTAGAAATTTGGAATTTGTTAACGTTGGACTTGAAGACATTCAAGTTGTAGTCCGGTGGGAAGCAGGCAGACGGAACAGAGTTCCACAGGCGTGCAGTTCTAAGATTTCATCTTTTATTTATACCAACTTTTTAATTTATGAAGTTCAATGTAATTATTTGTTTATATATTAGTGGCCTGAAAAGGCCACAGCGGCGACACCTGAAGCAGCAAAATTAAAACTGTCTACCAGGACACTATAGATACAAATGTAGGCAAATATGGGTATATTTAATTGGTTTCAAAATATAGGTTCCTTTTTACCAATTATCTCCAATTTTAACCATAGAATAGCATTATAATCTTCAAAAAGCCTGCAAGTTTTTCATGTAGTTTTGTGGCAAAGAGGCAAAGCTATTTACAATATTCAACTTGGCTACGAGTATAGATATATCCATATATATTAG
Organism: Euprymna scolopes; assembly: GCF_053919585.1. Taxonomy (NCBI): domain Eukaryota; kingdom Metazoa; phylum Mollusca; class Cephalopoda; order Sepiida; family Sepiolidae; genus Euprymna; species Euprymna scolopes. Next base: position 56,005,232 of record NC_136494.1, read on the forward strand.
TGGCCTAGAAATGCCACAGGTAGGGACAACCAAGCAAAACGAAAAACTTAAGCAAAGCTCATCCTAAGCACCCAAACTCAAACTGGCTTGCCATGACACTATATATACATCGATGGAGGGGAGACTAAAGCTTGCTGTTATGATTTCAAATGATCAGAAATAACAGCAAGGGGTGACTTGATTCAAAATATTCCTCATATGTTATATTTCCCCGCTTTGGTTTTCATAAGGAGTATTTGATACGGAAGATATTCATAATCGTACCCTATTTCCAAAAAAGAGGAGATATAAGATATGAAGAATATTTGGAATCAAGTCTCCCCTTGGTGTTATTTCATGTCATTTGAAGCAAGTTTTAGTCTCTCCTTCAACAAAGTCAGAAGTCTTAGGGAAATTACATATATATTTATGTCAGGTCATGTCATATGCTACTGGTACCATGTAACCCAGTACTACCTGCCTCATAGTCGGGTCACTGGCGACTAAACTGGTTCCCCCACCAGACTTGGTTGGTGAGTAGAGTGGCTAGTCTCCCTGAAGGATAAAAAACAAGACCTTCCAAAGGGCGAATGAACCCTTTTTCGGGGTCAACGGCCAACTAGAACCATGTGTGTTTGGGTGTATGAAGGTGCGTGTATGTTGGGGCGGAGAGGGTTCCCGTAAGTCGTGGTGAAGACAACCTTTCTAGGAGAAGCAAATCTCTGATTTATAAAACAAGAAAGCGGGAGACCAGTATCCGCATTAAGCTGGTCTGCAGTTTAACTCGTTGCTGGCTATCTTGCTCTTGCTTGTTGCTGGATCTCAACATTTTGAACCGAGAGAGAGACTTAGCTGTTGTACAAAGCTAAGACACTGTAACATTATATGTGTACAGATACTCCCTCAGGCATTTGTCTATTAAAATGGTCTTGTGGCGATTGAAGTCATTTTGGGGCTCATGCACTTTAAGTGCCTGAGTGAGTGGCCCTCGTCTGACAAGACGTTGCAATCATCATATATATATATATATATATATATATATATATATATATATATATATATTATTTTAATGATGAATGCTCTGACGAACTACAAGCACTTGTACCCTCTCGACGTAAATACTCCGATAAACCCTACAAGCAGCAAATCCCACTCGTGCATCGTAGAGATCCCTATACGTAAGAAAACCTTATACTCCAATAGTTCTTCCCCATAACGTCTAGACTTTGGAATTCCCTTCCGGGATACTGCTTTCTCAACTGTACTGACATGCAGAAGTTCAAGTGTAATGTGAACAGATATCATACTGCTCATCTCCCTACATAGTATCCCTGCAACTTATGTCCCTTCAACTTAAGAAATTTTAGACGTAGGTTACCTGGACATGAGTCAAACTTTTTGATATATGCACATATGCCATAAAGTTTTGAACAGTACATAGAACCCAAGCAAAGCCGGGCAGAACTGCTAGTATATATATATATATATATATATATATATATATATATATATATATATATATATATATATATATATATATATGAAATAAAATTATCAGACAACTCCATTATCACGTTAAGAAAATATATTCGTTATATAACAAGATATTTATATATTTAATTCTGCTATAACAACTGATTTCATGTCGTGAAACTTATCAGTGACTTTTATTAAAGTCTTCGAATTGAAGCTGTATATAAGAATATATATTGCATTATATAATGTATACGTAGACAAAATGATACTATTCAATAATGTGTTGATTAGCCATCTATACAAGCGGTTTATGGGGTTTTACGGAAGTATAAGGGATTAAGTACTATATTAATTCCTTCTTGATTAGCTTCACATTATATTAGTCCTAGGTAATCGTTAAACAGAATTTTGCAACTTTTCAATGCAATGAAATAGTGAAAATTGTATTAATGTATAAGAGTAAAAAATTTACCAGTCGATGTTATAACATAATCTATTTCGCTAACGCGCTTTACTCTCTTTTTTGCTGTCTCTCCCTCTCATTTTTTGTCTTACTCAAACTCTTACTGTCTTTCTCTCGACCCTCTCTTCTATTTACTCTCTCTCCCTCTCTCTCTCTCTCTATATATATATATATATATATATATATATATTTATATTTATATATATATATTTATAGCAAAAGTTGTAATTAGTAAAAACCTGAAGAGAGTGCTCAATACTATTGCAAAACAAATATATATATATATATATATATATATATATATATATATTTATATATAAATGTACAGAATGGCAGAAAAACATTGGTGCCGTTGGTTTCAAGCCGAACATAAGGGCGACCAGTTAATGGTAAATCGTAAATAATGTTAGGCTCTCGTTAGCCATGTTGTTTCTGTTTGAGGAAAAGCAGGGCCGTATTTATTGTGTTTAATGATGTCCATTATTATTTACCTATAGCTTATCCCTTTCTCTGTATATTTTATTTTATTGTCAGTTTTCTAATTTCTTTTATTTTTAATTTTGTGTTTAATCCAATGTATTTTTAGTAACTTTGTGCTGTTCTCTTTTGTTACTATTCCGCGTTGTTCCGGTGCAATTGGTTTGTCTTGGTTCCTTCACGGGAGGTAATTAATATATCTTATTGATTTTTTAATCTTTTGCCCTTTTTTATTTTAGTTAAAGGGGAGGTAATTCATTATTCTTTTATTCTCTATTATATTATATTTTATATTTTATTTTTATTTTTTATATGTTTTTATATATGTATCTTTTTTATTTTATTTATTATATATTTTTTCCACTTATATTTATATTAATTAATCAGTATCCCATATGCTGTTATTTTATATTATCTTTGGTTACTATGTATCTGGTATCAAGTTCTAAGAGATCTTATATAAGCTATTTAATTTCTAGGTCTTTTAATGTTTATTTAATTTTACATGGGCTCACAATAATAAATTTCTTATATATATATATATATATATATATATATATATATATATATATATATATATATATATATATATGTATATCTGTAGGGGTTATCGTATTCTTTGATATAACCATAAATTTCTTAATATTTTTATACTTACAATAGCCTAAATATCTATTTTCACTTGTTACTAAATGATTTTATGCGACGGTACCAATGTTTTTCTGACCTTCTGTACATTTAAATAAATAAATATTAAGCTCTTATATCGAAAAAAGGTTTTTCTTTGAAATCGATCTCTTTGTTGGAATTATGTGTGTGTATATATATTACCATTATATCTGCTTAGTTACCCATGTTTCGATTACCGAATTGTATCAACGATCCTAAATTCCATCAGACTTTACTATATATATATATATATATATATATATATATATATATATATATATATATATATATATATATATATACTCATTGTGCTTGTCAAACTTAGCCCAAATAAAATGCATTTTTGGATTTTTGAAATTTCTGCCTTGTACGAATCTGTTGATTGTTGATTCTCTCTTATAAATATTTAAGTAGTTTCCTGTTCATATCCACATCGAATTTGATCATGTAAGATTCATAAGGTTATCTATCGTACTAGCATCTAACCTGGCATACACATGCAAATATACAACCTGATTTTGTTCTATTATATAATAGATGAGGGACATTGTTTTCTTATTATCTTACGTTGGCATAGTTTCAGTTTCATTCTTGATTGATGATAATCTCTCTTTCCGCATAGAAGTCACTTATGTTAATTACATTATAATACTGATACTGACATTCCAAAATAATGAAAGCAATAATCGCTAAAATTCGTATTCGCTCAGAGCCAAGGGAAACAAAACGTTTTCAAACCTAATCTCTCCATCAGTTTTGCTGGCTTCTTGCCAATATGATAGCCTGTTACACTCGGCAAAAATTGTACTTGAATCAACAAGTTTCCTAGGTTTTTATATTACTTCATTGTTGCGCTGAATTCAATTTGAATTACGTCCTGAACAAATATGATTGACAAATTTTGGTAACTAGTAATATGTTTAAAATACTAATTTAGTAAAACTAATTTATGTTTACTTGGTGCTTACTCTATATAGTAACGAAATATGTCTAGCGTATTTTCTCGCACAGTTAGTATCTACGTTCGTGTATTCGTCGTAACTAATCTACTCATTAGGTAGTTACGTATACGCTTAAATGTGATCTTAATTGTGATACATGCATAATAAGTGCTTCGCTTTTTTTCTCTTTGAGATTAACATCCATCGCCACTGTTTTCTTTGTATTTAGAATAAGAGCAGCAAAAATAATTCCAATAACTTCATTATCCGTTCTGCAATGCATATTATTTTTGCTTGATTAGTTTGTTTATTTTTATACAAAGTTTAATTAGATACTCCTATAAGGATGCTGGAAAATCTTCGAAAAAAGATGTGCATTTGTTTTGACGTTGGAAACCCAAAGCAAAGAATTAATCTCACTTCTTCGTGCTTCATCTAATGACACAAATTTCTCTAAATATCAGCTAATGGATTAAAAGATGAATCTAAATACGTGAATAATTCCATTATAGATACACACACGATCTAAAATATGCGGTAAGGTTGCTCTAGATATATATTAAAATTATTAAAGATTGTTCGTTCTATAACAAAGGACAGAACAGGAAGCCGAATGACTGAAGTCGTTTATTTCAAAGATACCTGAAACTTGTTGGACTTATTGTATACCGAACATCTTTGATATGTTTGTTTGTTTACATATATATTTTTTTCATTAATAGAATTTTTACACCAGTTAGTTGCAGTAAGTAAAAAAATGTTGCCCTGGATTAATCAGCAATGATCTCTCTTTGACAGGTTCTCTCCCATCAATTATACTGAACGAATAGAAAAGTCATACATCAATTTATAAAAATCAAAATTATTTCACCGTACTGACCATAGAAACATTCTTTTTCCCAAGCAACAAAACGCGGTTTCCAGCGGTTACCATCATGACAAATCTACCACGAATACCGATCGCAGTCGTCTTCAGACTGTCCCTTCTGCTCCCAACAATTCACATATTAATAATTACGTAAAAGATATAATTGTTATAATAAGGGTCCAAGTTTACTTTGTATGGTCTTCTATAACAATACATATATTGTATAAGAGTTTTTTTTTTACATAGGCATCACCACATTATCAAGGCCAAGAGGCCACTCAAGGATAAGGGTTAAAGAGTGAACAGTAGAAATTGGACATTATAGTAATCATTAGTAATGAACATTTGGTAAAGTTGATAACTTATATGGAACGGCTCATCAAGAACTTATTTACGTTAGACTTGAAGACAACCATATTGTAGTCAGCCGGAAAGCAGGTGTATTTGTTATAATCTCAGCCATGCTTACTTTTTAATGGTTTAAAAAGCGTACTAAAATTTGGTATTAGTTTATTTGTCATAACTCAGTTTAAAGATGATTTTATTACGTTTATACAAGCACTAAATTAAATTAGGCCTTTTTCGTCCTACCTAACTTTAAGCTTACTTTTTTATAATTGTGTACGAACATTTGTTAGAATTCAGATTAAGAGCTATTTTATTACCACTAAAACCGTTATAGTTTTTAGGAAACATTAAATGTAATTAAGAGAGCTACTCTTTCGGTTTATTTCATAACTCACTATCAAAAAAATCTGACGGCATAATTTTATCTGCTTGAATTACAAAATTGGGTAAGAAATTGAATGTTTTTGATGGAACACTGGTTTTATACATGCACTTAAACTTTCTGATTTGTTTTTGTTTGTTTGTTTTTTGTCATCTCAGCACAGGTCTGGTTCGCGTGAAATATTTAAATTTTTCTCCTTCCTAACCTTACATCATTATTTAATTTCCGTTTCCGTTTCATCATCGCTGATGTGTGTTCTTTGTTTTTATGTTTGTTAGTTTCTTCTTTTTTATTTTAATTTCATTTTTTCAAACATGGTCTTTTCAATGCCCTCATATCGTTATTTTCTTTTCAAAATTTATTTTGGTGCTTCAAACAGGGAATTGCTATTCTCTACAAAAGTTTCATCTGTTTGTTTTTCTTATGTTTTATTTTTTACTCTGGAACCCAACTAGTTTTGCACGGATTCTATTTTTACCTAATAACACCATCGTTTTTGTGTCTTCATGGTCTTTTAGTTTGATTTTATTCTTTGATATCCAATAATCTTCATCTCTTCATTAATTTTCATGCCTGAATTTATTTACGGAGAAGTTCTTCCTGAGATCTAATTTGTTAACATCTAAATTGAGGCAATTTCTTTTCATCCAAGTCTGTTTCAAAACGATTGCATAACAGCCAGTTCACAAAATCATTTTAAAGATCTTTAAAGGATTTTTCAATAGAACGATTTCATTTGCTAAATAATTATTGTATTACTTATTAAATTGATTGTATTGAAGTTTCTAAAGAAAGAGAATTACCTCCCACCTAAAATATGATCACTCGTGTTGAAACAAAAGGAGACAAAAACCAGTCGATAAGTGTTAATTTTCTGAAAGTCATCTTAATTCTGACAAATGCTAATTTTATTTTTTTATCTTGTTTTTTTTTGTTTATATATGTATTTATTGCCTCTATTTGGGTCTGTCTCGCGAACTTTTTCTTGTCTTCAGTTTAAAGTCCATCCCCTTCAAACGAACACAAAACACCGTCAACTTCTATTTCCAGCATGTGTAACTCAAATGCTCTGAACTAATGTAAACGAGTGATAAAATAGCTCAAGCATAATAAATTTCTGAATTTAACAAACAGAGATTTATTTTTTCCCGTTAGAAGAACTTTATTGTAATATACTTAATATCTACAATTACTATATACTTGTTTGTACTCAAAAAGTGGTCTTCTTGCTATCTATATCAAACCACTTGACATAGTATACATTTTACTTTGAACTATAGTTGTAACTGAAATGCACAGCGATCTTAATTACGACACTTAGACTTTTTTCTGAATAAATACACTGCTTTGTGCTTGACCTAAATAACAGTCTAGAACTACGAATTCCAATTCGCCATTTACTAATTGTTTCTCTCATAACTGTAAAAACACCACCGCTGGCTTGCTACGCATATCCAACATACACTTTACTTCCAAGATGACTGCCTTTGTCTAACTTGCATGTTAAATTTAAAAAAAATTGTTTTTTTCTTCAAACTAAACTTTACTTGACACTCTAAATTCTCATGTGACTCTACTGTATTCTGTAAGTTAATATCCTTTCTCTTGAAAACTAACAATTTGCTCTATTCCCCAAGCTACAATAAAAATTCCTACATTACACACGCTTTTGTAGTAGGGTCTTTAGCTTCCAGTCCTTAACCTTCGTATGGTGACCGCTTAGAAAGTCATCACTAAACATCTATACACTTCTATCTCTAAGACATGGATTAGAGTCATTCCTATCCAGTCAGGTACTTACTAGCCATAGTATGTACTCAGATTTAAGGCGAGCTACATTACATAACAATATATCTCTTCCTTAGATAGTTTTGCAACGATTAATACAAAAGTGAACCGATACTACTTGTTATGCAAAATGCTTCACGACTTTTAAACGAAAGATGAAGTTATCTTCCTTCATTAGAAGAGGAAACATATTTAATACCTACAACTTCTATTTATTCGCATCTACTGAAAATTTGCCTATATACCTATTTACTTAATTATACATACGGAATACGCCATAACTTACAATGTACATCCAGTTATACCCGTATTATATTGCAGTTACATCCTAACCCTCCTATCATTTAAAATATAGTCCGGGCACAAAAAATTAGTTTAATTCTTAATATCTAATCATACTGTAACGTTATCCTATTCCTAAGCTAACATATAAATAAAATAAATAAATAAAATCTAAAGGAAAAATTCTTAAACCACATATTAACTCCTTTCTAACAAGCCTGCTTTCAAATAGTTGCTTCCACTGCATGAGCTTTACTCAAACCCTCTGAAATAGCAATGTCCCTAAATCACTTTGAGAAGTGTAACTATTCAGTAGATTTAAAACCTCTACAAACTAACCCAGAAACATTAACTTACCACGCGGGGTCGCAGAAATACCTGGATTAGGACCCAGGCGCGGAGCAAACCCTCTCAGTGCTGATGGACCCAGTAGATCTTCCCATATCGTCCGTCTAGGAGAAGGAAAACTCTGAAACCTAAGGGGAGGGAGGACTCCAGTATTGGACGAGAACCTTCCTAGAGCTGGTGACTCAAACAAATTATCGGTTTGCAAACCTAAAGTGCTTAAGGAGTACATAGGCACTGTCTATCTCCCGGCTTCCATACTCCTTCTTTGCCTATTATCCAGGCGCAGAGGTACTCTCACAGGGATTCGACAGAAACACACAGTGGTAGATCTTGTTTCTTGACTAGGGCAATGAACGCCGTTTTCCCCACTCCTGACACATCCCACCCCTCTAAACTAGGCACTTGGGAGTGTTTGAGTGCCACATATGCCAGTACAATTAGATTGGGTTAACCTTCGTCTGATGGGTAGAGGGTATCGGATTGACAGTTCCTGGCTGCTGTTTCCGACTGGTAGTACAGGGCCCTAACTCTTTGATAGCGCTTAGAGCGGTTGCTCCATCGACAGTTGTATAATATCGGAATGTTTGTAGTGGCATGTCGAGCATGGAAAGTGCTCCTACAGTCATTTCCAGTGGGCTTTCCTGGGGCCATAATCCTAGTTGATGAACGGTCAGCTGATGGTTTACTTGTGTTGCATGTCTGGTATTCTGCATAACCACTTGTTCAGCGCCCCCTTAACTAAACTGAAACTCTTTAAAAAAATGACAGTTCAATATAAAAAAATTAAACCAGGCTTACGTTAAAACAAAATCCACTTACCTCCTCCCTTGAGGCTTGCATTTACGAACATCCGTGGGCTTAAAACTAATTTAGATGATGTTGAAGTATTCCTCTTAAAAAACTCCCCGGACATCTTAACACTAAGTGAGACTAACCTACACTACTCTATCCCCTCTAATTTCTTTAACATGACTGGATGTCTCCCACTCTGCCGTAAGGACTCTAACAGACATATGCATCCTGTTTGAGTCTATATTCGTAATACCCTCCCCCTGACTAGAGAAACAAACCTAGCCTTTATATGCTTTAGACTTAACATGCAACATAACATAAGCTACTTTTATTTTCTCTATCGCTCTCCCTCGACCCAGGACTACACCATAATAAACAAATCTCTGACAGCATCAGTACAGTACTCTCCCTCGACACTAGTGGACAAGTGCATGTATTTGGTGACTTCAATGACCACCAAAGAAACTGGCTTGGATTCTCTACTTACACAGACGCAGCTGGTAGCACAGCACATAGCTTCTCTATATCTCACTCCCTATCACAGATGGTTGCGTTTCCAACCCGTATCCCAGACCAGGAAAAACAACACACTTCACTTCTAGATCCGTTTTTGACCACAGTTCCCGATAATTGTATTAGGAATGCCCACAGCTCACTTGGGAACGATGATCATGCAGTGATAACGGTTGAAATCGCCCTAAACTCTAGAGCCAAAACTGAAGATCAATTGCTCGAAACAACGAGATATTATAAGATGCTGACTGAGAAGCCATCAAAGATCTCATCAGAGACGCCCCATGGCGAAATATCTTTTCACTTCCTGCTGAACAGAGTGCAAATAAGACCATTGAATGGTTCAAAACAACGATTGAAGCACATGTTCCCACGCGGAAGTTTTATCGCAAGCCACAGTCTCCCCAATGTTTTACTTCTACTTGTGCAGCTGCCATTGCGCAAAGGAATCATGCGTACCGCAGATTTAACCGACATAAGTCCAGTTCAAACAGACAGAAGTATATAGAAGCTAGAAGTAACTATAAGAAAGAAATAGCGATAGCTAAGACAGATTACACTGAAACCACCAAAAAAACGTATCGAAGCACAAAGATTAGGAACCCACGACTTCTGAAAAATCTACAATAGTGTAGTAAATAATGGGCAATCAACAATTTCCCCATTATCCAACAATCATGAGGTTGTTTGCTCAGCAACAGAGAAAGCTAACATGCTTGCCAGTCGGTTTGCCTCCAACTCCACACTGGACCCTGCTAACCACCCCTCTCTCTGACTGTCCTTTGCGGGCAGACGCCACGTTAGACTTTCAGAAAATCACCCCATCTCAGGGCATGCTATCAGAAAAAACCTTGACACTTCAAAAGCATGTGGACCTGATCTCATCCCCGCTGTGCTATTAAAAATGCTCCGTCGAAGTAGATCCAGTTCTCTCCAAACTTTACAAAAAATGTCTTAATGAATCTTGCTTTCCGAAGTACTGGAAAACTGTTTCTGTGGTACCAGTTTTCAAGAATTCCGTAGAAAGATCTTACCCATTAAATTATCCTCCATTAGCCTCCTCCCACTTTTCGCCAAAATATCTAAGTCAATAATTAATCAAGGTCTAGTCCATCACCTTGCAGATGCTAAACTTCTTATTTAGGCAAGCCCGTTCCACAGAAGATATCCTTACTGAGACTATATACCATTCACAGGGAATGGTAGAGCAGTCGCTCTAGATATATCTAAGGCTTTTGACAGGGTATAGCATGAAGGTTTTCTCAAGAAAATCAGATCATACGGTATCACTGGACGAATACTAAACGTAATTAAATCCTTCTTAGATAAGAGAAAACCCCAGGTTGTCCTCGGCGGTCGTACATCTAAACAATATGATATAAATACGGGGGTGCCTCAGCGATTTATACTTGGACCGTTATTATTCCTAATATTCATAAATGACCTCCCCGACAAAATTGCCTCTGAGATGGTGTATATGCTGATGACGTCACGCTCTATAACAGGCATGACAGGAAAACAAATGACCACATATCTAAAGAAATGGCAGAAATACTAGAGGATGACTTCCAATCTCTAGTGGAATGGGGACAATAATGGATGGCCACATTCAATGCTGCCAAGACTAAACTTGTTTCCTTCAATAATTATAAGAAACCTTCTCAACCACCAATAGCAATAACAAAATATTCATTATCTTAAAGTACTTCTTTTAAAGTCCTCAGCCTAACGTTCACAGGAAACATGAGTTCGAGCGATTACATTGAGAGCATTGCCAGGACCGCTGCGAAGAAGGTAGTCTCTCTCTCTCTTTCTCTCTCTCTCTACCGTGCTAAAGCTACTAACGCCCGAAAGTATCTTGTACCTCTATAAAGCCACCATTCGCCCATGTATGGAATATTTTTGTCATATTTAGGCTGGTGCATCTGCTACTAATCTTTCGCTCCTAGACAAGGTCCAAGAGAGAGCCTCCAACTGTCATCTAAGCTTCAGCCTCTGTCTCGTCGACGAAATGTTGCATCACTCTGCCTGTTCTACAAGTATTTTAATGATGAATGCTCTAGCGAACTGCAAGCACTTGTGCCCCTACGACATAAATACCCTTAACAAACCCGACAAGCAGCTAAATCCCACCCCTACACAGTAGAAATCCCTAGATGTAGGAGAGCTTTTACTTCAGTAGTTTCTTCCCCAGAACAGCTACATTTTGGAATTCCATTCCAGCTCCCTGCTTCCTCAACTGTACTGACATGCAGAAGTTCAAGTGTAACGTGAACCGAGATCTTACTGCCCAAACTCCCTACATAGTACCCCAGTAGCTTATGTCCCTGATAGTAGGCCCCTACACCAAAGTGGCAACGTGCCTTGTTTTGTGTGAAAATGTAATAAAAAAAGCAATTGAAATGATAAACCATTTCTTAATTTCACAATGTATTATAGGATTATAATTACTAATATATTTCCTGTAAAGTATGATTGTTCTTCTTTCCAATACATATAATAAAGTGTTCCTTTTAAATCTTCACAAATAAATTGCATTGAAATATCAATGTAAATTTTACTTGACTTATTTTCACATTAATATGTTTAAGAAAAGTTTGAATCCACAAGTTACGCTAAGTATCAGGTCGAGAACTTGAATATTTTCTTAATTTCGTGTTTGTAAATTTGGGTTTATTTCCATGCTCTCTTATATTATTGTCAGGTTAATCGACCTTTGCTGTCTTTTTTTTTACATCTTTGGTATTTTCGATCACTAATTAACAAGTAGAGATACGTGCATTCTAAATAAAATATAAATATTTTTAATATCTGTTATCTTTGTATAGGAGATTATCTTGTTGGTATATCAAAGTAAGACGGAAGTAATAGTCGTTAATCGGACAAATCAAATATAGTTTGTGACTTGTCAATATTTATTTGTTATTTCTGTACCATATTATTGGCAATATAAAAATGTACTTCATTTCCCAATTACTTAGTCTGTTTCGGAGAGTATATATTATGAACTGTTTTAATTACTCATGGAAAAATTGTATTCCAGGTGGAGAATAACTCTTCTTTTTAATTGAGGAATACTCATCTAAATTACACAATATTATATTCCTTTCTTCTGTAGAAGTTTTTAAACGGGCAAAATAAAAAGAAATATTAAAATAAATTTGCAGCATCAAGGCAACACGGTTATGTACATTTATTCCTAAATGAAGTATACAGATTCCTTCCTGTATTTAGTATGAAAAAAAGATACAGCTAAGCTAGAAGCGAGTGGATTGGCCTCAATAATTTCGAAACCCACTAGCGTCGCAAAAACGCCATACCCTCTGTTTCTATTTCGTGTCTATCTACTGGGTCTTGTCAAATACGGCAAAATGCAAATCATATAATATTTGCTCCATAATTCCGCCTGAACATTACATTATCGAAATGTGCAGAATTTGCTATAGCATCGACATACTGAATCATCCCATCCTTGCATAAGGCTTTTCACTATTACAAAATAGATCAAATATGAATCTGCGTGTAATTCATATAATACCATGAATAATTTACAAGATGTTTTGTGCTTTTCCATTAATCTAAAACTTTGGAAACGTCACAAAACATACTCACCAAACAAAATAAATCGTGATTTAATTTATTAACAGAATAACCGCTCATCTAAAAAGTCACTTGAGGAGACGATAAAGAAGAGAATGATGTCCGAAAGTATTGCAATTAATAACGATTGAAAAACAATGTTCTATTTATATTTCTTTAAATCTACATAATAATGTTAATTCTTTATCAAATATATTCAATCTATTTCTCATTTTCTCGTGGTTATATTAATTATTTTTTCTTTTATTTCATCGTTTATTTTATGTAGTAATTATTTAATGATACTTTTCTATCAAACACAACTATTCATTTCTTCTTTGAGTTCAGAAGTTTATATTTTATTTCTATCTTGATTGCTTCCTTTTTTAATTTCAGAAACCCTTTTTTAAATTTCAACCCCTTCCTGAATGCGTCATTTCCATCATGTTTACTCGTTAACGGCCAGATTCATATTTTCTCTTCACACATTCGCATTGACATAACGCAATCAAACTTGTAATGATATTCACTCGTTTTTAAATCTCCCATCCTCTTCTTCTATGATTTCTTCACTTTAGTTTCTTATTTCTTCTTTTATATTCTTTTCGTTTTCCGTCTTTACTGCCTTTTCTTTTTCGTTTCATGTTTTGCATGTTTTTCAAAAGTTGTCTCTAATTTTGCATCGATTGCAAATGGCCGTTTGAAGCTGGATTGAAACTATTCAAGAAATGATTGATCAAAATTGATTGAATATAACTCACCGCACAGAACGGCTAAAAATATCGGCAAGTAACCAAAACATCTACACAATCGCTAATGGTCAACTCCATCGCAAATTTATTTCTTCATACACATTCAATGCTATCTTTAGACATGTTGCAATAATCAGGTAAAACAGTAGCAGTGGTTTTATTTTGAGGTTTTCTAGAAAATATATTTTCTCCGTATTTCTTTATTTTACATGACCTTTTTAATATATTATGAACGTTTTATATGTGTGCTTTTGTTAATTTTGCCTTCATAAGTATTTAAAAAAACAAACACTATGCAAAAGAAATGTGAACTTATATTTAATTACAAATTTGTATCAAGTTGACAAGAAAGTTCTTGCGGTTTTTAACTTTTAAATTCAGATGAATATATCTTCGGCCAAACAAAGATTTATTGATCGAAATAAACACCATCGGAATCAACATACTTTAGCTAATTCTAAAAGAAGTGCAGTTATGCCAGTAACGTAAGAATCTGGTGTTCTGGTAGCAATGAAGTTGCTGAAAGCGTTGTTGATATTGCTTAGATTTTTTAAAGCATTTCTCATGCAAAAAGTTGTTGAGATGCTTGAAAAACGGGTAGTCGGTAGGTGAAAGGTCAGGAGAGTATGGTGGATGATGCAAGGTTTCGTAGACCAATTCGTTCAACTTCTGCAGGGTAGGTTTAGCTACGTAAGGTTGCGCATTGCGATGGAAGAGAATTGTGCATGTTTGTTGACTAATCTTAGGTATTGTTGTCGAAGTTTCTGATGCATTTCATCCATTTGTTGACAGTACTTCACTGCTGTAATGATTTCGCCTGCATTAAAAAATATAATGAATGAACTCTGTTGCAGACCATTAAACAGTCAGCATGATCTTTTTTTTGTGCAACTCTGGCTTCGAAAAGTGTTGTGGGGCTTCATCGGCGTCTAACCACTGTGCTGAGCGTCGCCGGTTGTCGTAATAAGCCACTTTTCGTCGCAGGTCAGAATCCGGTTGAGAAGCGGATCGTTCTTATTACGTAAAAGAAGGAAAGACAACACTTCTTTATGGTGTTTCTTATTATTGCCGTGTGGCACTTATTTATTAAGTTTTTTGTCTCTCCAATCTCTCTCAAGTGGTTGGAAATGGTATACGTTACGTCTAATTCAGAAGCAAGTTCTTTAAAAGTCGTGCGTGGATTGGATTCGACTAACTCTCTTAATTAATCGTTATCACCATACGATGTCTAACTACTATGCTCATCAACTTCAAGACTCTCATCGCCGCCACGACATACCTTAAACCAGGCATGTCAAACTCAGAGCCCTTCGGGGCCACATGAATCAGTTTGTGTTGGCATGAGGGCCGCACCCCTACAATATTAATCAAAGTCGTTTAATAAAAATAATTGCTGAATGTGTTTCTTTTATTGGTAATTTAGAAACATGCAATAGTTTGGTCATATTCAAGAATGCACGTTAAAAATATTTGTAGTTTACCAAAAGAATATAACAAAGGAAGTTAGCATGACATATAAATCTTTGCTTTATTTCGATATAACGAAAATTTAAAAAGCAACATACATAGCCAGCATGTATTTGAATGCAACAAATTCAATGCACATAAATTATAATAATTCCAAATGAACATTCATTATCAAGTACTCAAACATGTTTCGTGTTTTGTCCTGAGATTTGACACCTCTTGTCTTGACTAGCTTTGGTATGTCTGGCTGAAGTTTCTGTGTATTTCCGAGCTTTACAAGAAAACATAAGTGTTAATTCTCTGAGATGTCTTTATTAATTTCCTGAAGGAAAATAATTATTCACACAAATAGGTGAAACCAAACATTGCAACGATCCGTGTGAAAAACTTTCTGAAATTTATAAACCTATTCGGAAGGTATGAAAAAAAAATCAAGTATTCCCACTTCAAAATATTTTGGTCTGAGTAAAGAATCTGACTGCATTTCTAACAGTTCCATTTGTAAGCTTTCGTCTGCCTTAGTAATATCAAAAGTAAACGGCACTGTGAATAATGCAAACTCTTGCTCAAAATACGAGAAATCACAAAATATTTTTGAAACTCCTTTGACAAGGATTCCAGGTGATTATCGTACTTGGAAAAATTGAGTGCTGACTTAATATTAGTACTTTTTTTTTAGCTCTTTGCACGTAGGAAAATGAACATAATTTTCATTTGAGGCATGTGACTTCCATAATCTAAACTTTGTAATGGACCATTTGACGTCATCATACAGGTGTATGATGACGTCAAATGATGAGTGATGAGCTTGTTCAAATGATGAGTGATGAGCTTGTTTTTACCTTGTAATTTCAAATTGAGATCGATTAATTGTGCTGTAATGTCCATGGCAAAGGCCAGATCCTGGAGCTAACTTTCATCTTTAATTTCATCAGTGTTTCCACTTTTCATCTCCCAAAAAGTGATAATTCCTTTCTTAACAAATAAAATATTTTCAACACTTTGTAACAGCGTACATCTGTGTAGAATGGAACATTGGTGAACTGATTGCCTATATCTTCTAACAACTGGTTGAATTGACGGTGGTTGAGAGAACGACCTCTGATATAGTTCATTCTCTTTATCACTAAATAAAGCACATGGTCCAATTTAAAAATCTTTGAACATAAATTTTGTTGATGAATAATACAGTGTAAATGTGTAAATAACAAATCCGGATGTAAATTCTTTATTTTTGCTTGTAACTTGGCAGCAACACCATTATGTCTGCCAACAATATTCGTTGCACCGTCAATAGATAAGCATAAAAGCTTGCTCAAACCTAAATCATATTCAGGCAGAACCCTTTCAATGTTCTCAAAGATGCCCTAACTTGTTGTAATGTCATGCATAGGGATTAGTTCAATCAGTCCTTCATAAATGTTGAATTTATTGTCACATTTATTGACGAAGATCGCAAGTTGTGCTATCCCAGTGATATCGACAGTCTCATCAATTGCAATTGAAAACTGTTCAAATTTTAATGATTCAGCTTTAAACTGTTGCTTCAAATCACTTGACATTTCATCAATCCTTTTAGCAACAGTGTTCTTGGCGAGGGAAATATTTTTGAACAAGTGTGCTTTTTCCGGACACACAATTTTGACCGTTTTTATAAGGCATTGTTTCGCAAAATCTCCTCCAGTGTAGGATTTTCCATGCATCGCTATCAATCGACTGAGTTCATAGCTTGCAGTAACGGAAGCGGCATTTACTTTCTGGGGCCTGTTGCTGTGTCAAGTTAATCGTCAATTCTTTGAATATTGAAATACCCATGGGCCTTCATAAGGCAGATGATTCGTTTCATAATGTATTTGCAGGTTATACGCCTTCGGCGTAGATATATGGTTATTGCAAATTAATCAATGTATATTTCCATTCACTTCTGTGCAAAAATAGTGTAGTTCCCATTTTTTTTTTTTTAAATATTTGCCCTTCTTCATTTATATTCCGTTTTTCTTAGTCGCAGAAGCACTAGCCATTTTCAAAACGATGTGCAATCTGGAAAATTACAAAGTCAAGAAGAATAGTTAAAATTTCTTATCTACCTTGCTTTGGGAAAGTGCTTCTTTACATTGAAACCATCAATCAAAAGCTTAGAACGTCAAGGTCACAGCATTTTTTTTATTTATCACTTTATGAAGACAATTTGCTTATCGACAGGCTTGCTGAAAATAGAAGGTAAAAACTGAAAAGGAAAGAAAAAAGAGAAATACAGTGACATTGTGACAAGTAAGTAAGAGAGAGAGAGAGAGAGAGAGAGAGAGAGAGAAAGGCGGAAAACGCTTAAAAGTCCAAGACAATTAAAATACCAAATAACCATGTGAAGAAATTTAAAGTCAATAAATTGTGTAGAAAAAGGGCTTTTGTTTCTTTGAGAGCATACTGTATCTAATTTACTGGTGATAAAACACAAAGCTTGTACCTTCGAAAAATGTAATTTTCTGCTGGTTGTGAGTTTTGTGAAATTACGTTTTCTCAGTTTTCACGGATGCAAGTCGAAAAACGATAAAACAAATCCAACAAAACCAATGTAACGAAATAACTTTTTATTAACTTTAAATAAAAAAGAACGAATTCAAAATTCAAAAACAAAACGAAATGATTAAAACTAAAACAAATGTAACGAATTAACAATATAAAAACAGAATTTTGAATTTTAAAAGAAAAATAATATTGTGAATAGAATTGCTTTTTTTACTGTCGTTGTTGCCGTTATTTCTGTGATTAATGCCTAAAAATGTTTATTAATGAAAAATAAAATAGATTCAACTTTGTAAGCAGAAACCATTTATAATTTTAATTGCAACAAAACTTAATTTTACAAAATCCACAACTAGCAGAAGATTATTATTTTTTTTTAATTGACAAATTTTATTCTTATCACCGGTAATTTAGCTTTAGCTGGCCCTCAGAGAAACAAATACCAAAAAAAAAGAAAGAAAAGAAAGAAAAGAAGGACTTTCAGCGTCGGTGCAGAACGTCACGGTGGGAGTGAAAAAATAAATAAGCTATCGCTGGGACAGCATGTTGGCGTGCAGGAGAAAAAGAAGTGAATGACACCGCCGGAAGTCGGTTTAGGGCTAAAAAAGGTACCCTGCGTAAGAAAGGGAAACTAAGGGAAGTAATGAGAAGTCGTGACAGTTGCGTTTGTGACGTTGTACGCTTTCGATATGTGGGCTCAGTATCAAAAAATACTTTCCTAAAGCGAGGATAGATGATTAATTTTAACTACTTTTCGAACTCACCTCTTACTTTGATCTTATCGTTTCTCTCCTTGGTTTTTCCAAGTTGCTTAAAATTGTCTGTGTGGCCGTAATCCTGCTTCTTCCGGGTCGCATGTTTGACACACCTGCCTTAAACCACCATAGTGATGTGCGTTCAGTCGTGGTTCCTGGCCCAAATGCTTCATTGATATCGTGAGCTCTTTCAGCAGATTTTCAGCTTAGCTTGACTTGGAATAAGAAAATTGTGCGAATTTGCTTTTTTATATCTTGTATTCAACGTTCTTAGAAAGACATGTATGTTTTAAATCGATTGTAAATTAAAATATTAGATAGAGTGAAGAAACGCTATTTAAAATGATATATCATTGTTGTGTCGTGGAACAACAGTGAAAATAAGAACAATCAAGTGGAGTGTCGGTTAAGGAACAAGTGTATTAACAATAATGTACAAAGATAGGAAAGTGTGTATATCTGCTGGGCACTCGACTAGCAGTTGAAGTGCAGTCGCATCTCTCTAACCGGTGTTGGAATTACTAGCGCTATTTATAGTGCTAATCCGTGTAAATTCCTCTGTTCAAGGAAGGCCGGTATAACAATAATATAAACGTATTATAACGAAATCTTATTTGAAAATACATCATTTGAAATCTAAAGTAAAAATTGTGCAATAGCTTTCTTGTTAACCTAGTATAACTTGCATTGTCATTCGGATTTTGATTTTAACAACGTTTCAGCCGATGTAACTTGTAATCTTCTCAAGTTGCATTCGTTTAATATTTATGTCGAATTCACAACTACTGGCGGGATTTTAACTTTTATTTAAGCCATATTTTGTTACTTGTTCGTGTTCCAACAGACATGACGAATTGGGTATTATTGTATTATTCTCATCATTAAACTCCGACATCAAGCAAATTATCACTTAAAATTGATTGCTAATCAACGTTGTAAAGGTTATGATATAGGTTCATAAAGAATTATACACATATATATATGTGTGTATGTGTGTGTGTGTAAGTATATAAATGACATACTGAACTGCAGCAAGAATACAGATTGTATAATACTGTAAAACACGAGCTCAAATAAATATTCTTATCAATATTTATAAGACGATCCCAGACAGATAAAGAAAGCCAAATATGCAAGCTAAAGCAATAATATAAATGTAATTTTTAGATAAATTATGTATAACAAAGTTTGTTGTTTTGCAAAGGAGTACAAATAATTATGAATGTATTTTCCTTACGCATGGACTTTCAAGATTTGGCTTATCTAATTAGATAAAATGTTGTTAGCAAAATAAATATTCATATTTTTGATTTTTGCTTATTAGCACATTGATTGAAAATTAAAATTGATCTCATAATGTAAACGGATACCCAAAGTTGAAATAACGAATATACTTGAACCGTTATAAAACGCAATGAACTGCGATATACTCCTAAATAGAATTGCGGGTTTTATGAGCATATTCCATTTTTTTACAAAGCAGTCAGCACTTAATAAATCCGGTAGCCATTCGAGGATAATGGTGAAAGAGTTTAGAGTAGTCAATGGGACAATATCTTAGTAATCGTTAGATGTGGAAATTTGGTGAATTGAATTACTTAAGTGGGCGGCTCATCAAGAACTTGTTTATGTTGGACTTGAAGACAACCATATTGTAGTCAGCTGGAAAGCGGGAAAACGGAAGAGAATTCCACATCCGTCCAGTTCTCAGAAAGAATCTTTGTTCATGGAATTTACATTTAGGTTAAGCACAGATAAAGAGCGGTGGAAATTATTAATAGTGTTTTCAGCTAGACGAATGTTTTTCGTAGAAAGTTTTACGATGTGGGATCATAGACTGAAGCACTTGCTATGAAAATAACGATATAACAGAGACAGGCTCGAAACGTCTCTTCTGTGGGAAGGAGGTTGCAGGGAAAAGAAAAGGGCACCTCCCACTAGCTACAGTACCCCATCCTTAGACGTACTTGGCTCTTATAAAGATAGAGAATTGCATCAACAGTGAGATATCTACTGAAGCGGTAGAATGATCCCACCATCTTTCCGGCGACATTGGCAACGGATTTGATATACGTGCTCTATTTCAGATCAGGCGTAAAAATCAGACCCAGAAGTTTGGCAAAACATGGAGCCTCCCCATTCATTCGAAATGATGCCAGACGGGAACCAGAACATCGATCATGTGAAGACAGAATCTTTTTGTGGCTTGAAATGGATACTAAGAAATATACGGACACTGATATAGGGTAGTAAAACATATTAGTATTAAGAACAAAACAGAATATACAGATAACAACATCGTAGTACGATAAGATAGCGGACTGCGATTTACACACAGCATCTTATGAGGGTTATTACATCTCAGTCTATTCATACAGTTCGAAAGAGTTCATTACTTGTACATGAGGTAGCCTTTTAAAAAAAGACCACTTCAAGTGACCAGGAGAAGCGAAAATTCAAATTGCAAGTTATAAAAATCATGTCATCTTAAAAATAAATCACCCATTCTAAATAAAATGTCAATGGTGGATATTTTTCATTTTGATTATCGAAAATGATGATAATATATACATGAAAATAAAAGTGCTGATGTGATTCTATTATTTCGTCGTGATATTAGTGCCACTGTCAAAATACGTGTTGTCCTTTTATAGTGTATATATATCCATAGTTTTTATTAAGGTATATCTTCTGATGAAAGGAATTTTTCGAGAACTCGTAACGTCACGATTTTTCATTATTATAATTCTTTGCTTTAATTTTTTTTAAATCAATAGATATTGTAATTTATGCAATTTTTCATTATCATTATCAATTTTTCTTAAAGAAATAAGAAAAATTGGTAATGAAAAATTGCTCTATCTAGTGTATTGAGCTTTTTATTATTCTAATATATTTACATCTGAAATATAATATCTATATTCACCTTTGTAATTTTCTCTCTATCTCTTCATATATATATATATATATATATATACTTATATATATATATATATAAGTATACATATATATATACTTATATATATATATATATATATATATAAAAGTGAACGTGTCTGTGTGTATGTCTTTGTGTGTGGCTATGCACATTTCCCTACGCAATAACTCTGTCAATTTTTAGTCTAATGACTCGAAATTTGATATACAGGGTACTGAGATTTGGGAAAATCGATGCGATCGGTTTTTGGCCAGAATTTTTTACATTAAGGGGTAAAGTTCAACGATTTGACCTTTGAGAACTCTACCAAACTCCTCCGACAATTTTGGGTCTATGCACTTGAAATTTTAGATATAGCTTCATTGGACATGGATCTAACTTAATAACTTGATTTGAGCCCAAAACAATAAATTTTAAGGGGTCTCTTCCAAATTACTCTGACAATTTCTGGTCTAAATATTTGAAATTTTACATAAAGGGTATTCAGAGATAGGGTAAGCTTTTTCATTAGTTTGGATCGTAAATTTTTAGTTACCAATATATGAATGTATGTATGTATGTCTGTTTGCATGTCTGTCTTAAACTTTCAATAGAGGCGACGGATTTTACCAAGATCAGTATCGTTTTAAAGTTCGACCTTTCATACGACAAATATCGAAAACTTGGCTAAAAACATTAATATATTTCCCTGCAACTAGCCTCTTTTCTACAGGGGGCGGGGATCACTTTTTTAGTCGATATTTTTTAAAGTTATCCTCTCCTTTAGATTGTCTAGCCTTAATTTAAAAAAAAAATGTCGCTTCCGGTTTGGCGGTGTTCGTAACAGCATAAACGTTAGGTTTTACCCCGTCCTTTTCCTCCTTTGCGGTACGGGTTCGAGTCTGCCTTCCTACTACCACTTTTTTTTTTTTTTTGCTCAACATACACATCAAAACATTCGGGCAACGCAGAGCTGAAATGCTAGGATATATATATATATATATATATATATATATATATATATATATATATATATATTTAATTTTTTTAAATTATATTTTCCCCCAAACAAGGCACATTGCCACTTTGGTGTAGGGAGCTACTATGAGGGGCAGCAACTACTGGGCCACTATGTAGGGATTTGGGCAGCAAGATGTCGGTTCACGTTGCACTTGAACTTCTGCATGTCAGTACAGTTAGGGAAGCAGGAACCTGGAATGGAATTCCAGAGTCTAGCGGTTCTGGGGAAGAAACTACTGGAGTAGAAATATATTTTACATCTAGGGATCTCTACTGTGTGGGGGGGATTTAGCTGCCTGTCGGGTTTGTCAAGGGTGTCTACATCGTGGGGGCACAAGTGTCTGCAGTTTGTCAGAGCAGTCACCATTAAAATACTTGCAGAGGGATGCAACGCTTCGTCGATGGGACAGAGGTTGAAGCTTAGATGCCAGTTCAGGGCCTATTAGATTGGCGACTCTTTTTTAAACCTTGTCTAGGAGCGAGAGACTAGTAGCAGATGCACCAGCCCAAATGTGACAACAATACTCCATACATCGGCGAATGGTGGCCTTATAGAGGTACAGGATACTTTCAGGTGTCAGTAGTTTTCTAGCACGGTAGAGAGAGCCTACCTTTTTCGCAGCGGCCCTGGCAATGTTTTCAATATAACTGTTCCAGTTTATGTTTCCTGTGAACGTTAGGCTGAGGACTTTAAAAGACGTACTCTCAGACAGGGAGTCACTGGCCATTGCTATTGGTGGCAGAGAAGTTTTCTTGTAATTATTGAAGGAAACCAGTTTAGTCTTGGCAGCATTGAATGTGACCATCCATTTATGTCCCCATTCCACTACATATTGGAAGTCATCCTCTAGTGTTTCTACCATTTCTTTAGATATGTGTTCATTTGTTTTCCTGTCATGCCTATTATAGAGCGTGACGTCATCAGCATATACACCATCTCAGAGGCAATTTTGTCGGGGAGGTCATTTATGAATATTGGGAATAATAACGGTCCAAGTATATATCCCTGACGCACTCCCGCATTTATATCATATTGTTTAGATGTTCGACCGTCGAGGACAACCTGAATTTTTCTTTTGTCAAAGAAGGATTCAATTATGCTAAGTATTCTACCAGTGATACCGTATGATTTAATTTTCCTGAGGAGGCCCTTGTGCCATACCCTGTCAAAAGCCTTAGATATATCTAGAGCTACCGCTCTGCCTTGCCCCGCTTTGTCCAGTGAATGGTATATACGTTCAGATATTAAAGTGAGGATGTCAGCTGTGGAACGGGCTTGTCTAAATCCATATTGTTTGTCAGTCAGAAGTTTAGCATCTGTAAGGTGCCGGACTAGAGCATGGTTAATTATGGTCTCAAATATTTTGGCGAAAAGTGGGAGGAGGCTAATGGGGCGATAATTTCATGGGTCAATTCTTTCGCCAGAATTCTTGAATATTGGTACCACAGAAGAAGTTTTCCAACAGCCCGGAAAGCATGATTCATTAAGGCATTTGTTGTAGAGTTTGGAGAGAACTGTAGCTACTTCGGCTGAGCACTTTTTTAATAGCACAGCTGGGATGAGATCAGGTCCACATGCTTTATAAGT
Source organism: Euprymna scolopes (assembly GCF_053919585.1). Taxonomy (NCBI): domain Eukaryota; kingdom Metazoa; phylum Mollusca; class Cephalopoda; order Sepiida; family Sepiolidae; genus Euprymna; species Euprymna scolopes. The sequence goes on from NC_136494.1 coordinate 56,029,159, forward strand.
GTCAAGATTTTTTATGATAGCATGTACCTGAGCAGGGGTGATTTTTAGATCGTCTAGCGTGGCGTTTGTCCGCAAAGGAAAGTCAGGGAGGGGGTGGCTGGAAGGGTCCAGTGTGGAGTTCGAGGCAAACCGGCTGGCAAGCATATTAGCCTTGTCGGTTGCTGAACAAACAACCTCGTGATTGTTGGTTAGCGGGGGAATTGTTGATTGCCCATTATTTACTACACTGTTGTAGATTTTCCAGAAGCTACGACTTCCTAATTTTTGTGCTTCGATGCGTTTTTTAGTGGTTTCAGTAAATTCTCTCTTGGCTGTCGCTATTTCTTTCTTAACATTATTTCTAGCTTCTATATACTTCTGTTTGTTTGAACTGGACTTATGTCGGTTAAATCTGCGGTATGCATGCTGCCTTAGCGCAATGGCAGCTGCGCAAGTCGAAGTAAACCATTGGGGAGAGTGGGGTTTGCTATAAAATTTCCGCATGGGAACATGTGCTTCCATTGCTGCTTTGAACCATTCAATGGTCTCATTTGCACACTGTTCAGCAGGAAGAGATTAATATTTTCCCATGGGGCATCTCTGATAAGATTTCTGATGGCTTCCCAGTCAGCCTTTATATAATATCTCGTTGTTTTGAGCACTGGTCTTCAGTTTTTGGGTCTAGAATTTAGGGCGATTTCCACCATTATCACTGCATGGTCAGCGTTCCCGAGTGGGCTGTCAGCATTTGTTGTACAATCCTCGGGAAACAGATCTAGAAGTGATGCTTGTTGTTCTTGCTGGTCAGGGAAACGGGTTGGAAACGTAACCATTTTTGATAGGGAGTGAGATATAGCAAAACTATGTGTTGTGCTGCCCGCTGCATCTGTGTGAGTAGAGAATCCAAGCCAGTTTTTGTGGTGAACATTAAAGTCACCAAATACATGGACTTGTGCGCTAGTGTCGAGGGAGAGTGCTGTGTCTATACTGTCAGAGACTTTGTTTATTATGGTGCAGTCCTGGGTCGAGGGAGAGCAGTAGATAAAATAAAAGTAGCTAATATTGTGTTGTATGTTTAGTCTAAAGCACATAAATGCTTGATCGTCCGTTTCTAGGTTTGTTTCTCTAGTCAGGAGGAGGGTGTTACGATGTAGACTCCAAGTCCGTGCATGTGTCTGTTAGAGTCCTTACGGCAGAGTGGGAGATAGCCAGGCATGTTAAAGTAGTTAGAGGGGATGGAGGAGTGTAGGTTAGTCTCGCTTAGTGCTAAGATATCCGGGGTATTTGTTAGAAGAAATGCTTCAACATCAGCTAAATTAGTTTTAAGCCCACGGATGTTAGTGAATGCAAACCTCAAGGGAGGCAAGTTGGATTTGTTTGTCCCTAGGCCTGGTTTAAGCTTATTTTTCATTGTAGTGTCATCATGTTTTTAAAGAGTTTCAGTTAGGTGAGGGGGTGCTGAACAAGAGGTTATGCAGGATATCAGACATGCAACACAAGCAGACCATTAGCTGACCTTTCTTCAGCTAGGATTTTAGCCTCGGGAAAGCCCATCGGGGATGAGTGCAGGGTCCCTTTCCATGCGCGACATGGCACTACAAACATCCCGATATTATACAACTGTTAATGGAGCAGCCGCTCTAAGCGGTACCAAAGAGTTAGGACCCCTGTACTACCAGTCGGAAACAGCAGCCAAGAACTGTCAATCCGGTACCCTCAGCCCATCAAAAGATCACCCCAATCTAATTGCACAGGCATGCGTGGTACTCAAGCACTCCCAAGTGCCCAATTATGAGGGGCGGGATGTGTCGGGAGTGGGGGAACGGCATTCAATGCCCAAGAAAAGAAACAAGATCTACCACAAAGTTCTTTGTCGATTCACTTGTGATAGTGTCTCTGCGCCTGACTAATAGGCAAAGAAGGAGCGTGGAAGCCGGCGATAGACAGAGCCTATCTACTCCTTAAGCAATTTAGGTTTGCAGAACGGTAATTTGTTTCAGTCACCAGCTCTAGGAAGGTTGTCGTCCAAGACTGGAGAGGCCTCCCTCCCCTTAGGCTTAGTTTCAGAGTTCTCCTTCTCCTGGACGGGTTATCTGGGAATATCTACTGGGTCCATCAGCCCTGAGAGGGTTTGCTCCGCGCCTGGGTCCTTCTCCAGGTATTTCTGCGACCCCGCGTGGTTAGTTAATGTTAACAGGGTTAGTTTGTAGAGGTTATATATCTAATGAATAGTTACACTCCTCAAAGTGATTTAGGGGCATGCAGTGGAAGCAGTTTTGTGAGGAGGCTTGTTAGAAATGCGTTAGTGCGGATTAGGACTTTTACATTAGGTTTTTCCATTTCTTTTTTTTAACTTTATGTTAGTTTGGGTTCAGGATAGCGTTATAGTTTGAGTAGGTATTAATATATATATATATATATATATATATATATATATATATATATATATATATATATATATATACCCCACTACTCATACAGAACCACACTCATACACGTATATATATATATATATATATATATATATATATATATATATATATATATATATGAGTATGTATGAGTGTTTGTGATTCTGTATATATATATATATATATATATATATACAGAACCATAAGCATTCACATACACACACATGTATATATATATACATGTGTGTGTATGTGTGTGTGTGCGTTTAGACTGTGTTTTCCTGATGAAAAAAAGATTATTAAAGGCAATAATGAGGAAACCTCATCATATTCTTATGATTGTATGATCGTGATATCGAAATTAATATCACCTTAGCCGACGTGGGTTGCTGCAGAATGCAAATGAGAATATGTATGAAGCCAAGTTTCAGATATTATCAGATACAAAAAAAATCTCAACATGGATCCATAAGCAAATGAGTATAAAAAACATCGATATTACCATTTCTTGATTGGAGGCCAAATACGACAATTTTTTCCCATCATTAAAGATCTAAACGGAGATTTCAAGATGCTATATTTTTCCGTTTCATTAATTTGCTTCCTCTATGTAATGACAAATGCATTCTTCTTTAATAAAGATTACGAAGTTGTGCAGAACAAGTGAATTATGAATTCTCGAGTGTTCGTGTAAAAAATCTTATTCTAAACGAACAAAATAAGCTTTTTATATACAATTTATTCAACAGAAATTTTGTATTTCGTGTATTTTAAAACTTTATTAATAACACTTATGGCACTATAATTAATCATATTAAATTTTACTTGAGGATAAACTGTGACTGTATTTATGGGGTTTAATTATTCTTTTTTATTTTTGGATATATTAAAGAGTTTTGTAAAGGATGACCATATAATGGTAACAACATCGTATTTGAAATCTTATAAATTTTAGGTTTCTATTAAATTTGATACAAACGTTTTAGATACAATTAGGCCAGCCGTCCTGAATTTCAATTTCTTTTTGAGATCTCTTAAGCCTAAGTCTGTATTTGAGAATTTTCTTTAATCAAAACCAGGTAATTAATTTTGACTAAAATTGGAATAAGTATTCTAGATATGAGGTTTGGTATCATTATTAAAGTCATTAATATTCGTATGTAAAGATATAACTTGTCTAAAACTGTTCTCATTGATTTTACTTATCTTGATACAGATTGTTTTTGCAATTTTTTAAAATTACATTGCAATTCTATTTTAAGTATTACAATTATTTTCCTGTATGTAACAATCATGTTTTTAGATGTCACTTTTAGGGGGCACCCGCCGTTGCCCGATCGTAAAATACGCTTAAATGTGATATTTTAATTCATGCAAATTATTATTATAGAGTCAATTTTCTCTCGATTATAACATATTATATTGTACTTAATATATAGTGGTAATTTCAAAAGAAAAAGAAAATATGACTTAGATTCAACCAGATGGAATCGAAACCGAAACCAAAACTTATCACTCACTGTGCGTTGGTATCGTTTGAGGTATCGTCAATTGAATAAGAAATAGCTAAAATAAACTAACTTTAACGTACACAAATATATATACACATGCGTTTAAGAGAACATTAAGTCGACTTACACCAGCCAAGCTCCAATTTTTTTTTTGTGACCCTTTACCGGCTTATTTTACCGGCTTAATATCCATACAAAAAATGGTCCTCAAAAACGCAACCATGTGATTCGCCTTGCACCTTTCGTCTCGGTGGAAATGCAGTGAAAAAATGGATACAGCAGATATAGTGAGTTTCATATATTAGCTTTTATAGATTGCATTATTAGATTAGGTTTAATCGGTTAAAGAAAACAATTTTGAGTAAGTCCAAAATTCAACCTAATTTTTAAAAATAATAATAAAGTATAAAAAAAATCATTGGTGTACGTAACAAAAAGTCATATTCTAGAATTTACGTAAATGGATCAAGTAGTTTTTTACTTAGATATAACATTTTATAAGGAAGCGGGAACATTGTGCATTCATTCACCATAATTACTAAAGAAGGTCAACTCGATTCAACCCACCAAGATACAAATCAACTTATAATGGCTACGATCTTCTATGAAAATTTCTTTAAACCTAAAATAAAATTAATTTCCATATATTAAAAAATAATTGATTAATTTACATGATTTTTGGATTAAAACATTTTCGTTCCGTGAAAAGTATGTACAATATAAAGATTTTTCTGTAATTTTTTTTCGTTAATTACGTTGAAACATAAATTTGCATCGACAAATCTTTATAATTCCAACACCAGAAGTGTTAAAAGTTCTAGGTTGGCAGTATTTTGCGCGAACAGTTGGCAGAGATGGCGGAAATTTTCTGTTTCTATGTCTATCCTTGTAGCCATGTCACTAGTAAGGGTGCTGGAGGTAAACGTTTTGTCTGGGCTAACGTTATCCGCCTGATAGTCAGGGACCCGGACCTTGGATTAACCACTAAGGAGGCTGTCATATCAGCAGGTGCAAAGTACTGGGGCTGCTGTATTGCCATTTGGTGAATGGATTCTGGACCATGCAGTAGCTTCTGGTGGGGCCTCTCGTTGCCATACTAGTGGGTAATTGTTACGGCTTTACCTTATCATTAGCTACAAATAATAAAAAAAAAATTCTTCGTTTCTTTTTCTCTCTTAGTTTCCCCTCTCTGTCCTGCTCTAAGTAAATCTGACGACCTAGTCCACAAATTCCAAAATTTCATCTTGACAAGTTTCAAGAAAAAATACACGATTAAACCTGGTTCTCCAATTTCCAATGTAGACACCTACTACCATGTCTCCTTCTTCAACATCAGGGGTCTACGTTCTAACCTTCCAGAGGTTGAAACCCAATTGCAGGATACTAAACCAGACCTTTTATTTTTAAGTGAAACTGGCATTGGACAGGCTATTTACCTAGAAGAGTTCGCAATTAAAGGATACTCTAACTTAACTTCTAAATCTGACCCCCAAGATCGCCATGGACATGGAATATGTGCCTATATTAAATATAGCTTTCCATGTGGTAGGGACATCTCCAGGGAAGATCCTAACTTACCATATATGTGCTTCCGGGTTGCTTTAGCTCACACTCCGGCATTTATATTTACTCTCTATCGCCCCCATAACAGCGGAGTTACTATATTTCAAAGCATATCTGAGAAAATTGACCAAGTCCTATCTGCTTATCCTTCAGCTAACATTCACGTATGTGGTGACTTCAATGTTCACAACGTCGAATGGTTGACCCACTCAAACAAGACCGATGATGAGGGGAGGGTCTGTCATGATTTCTCCATTGCCTATGACCTCACTCAGATTGTTCAGGAACCCACCCGTGTGCCCGACAATGACGGCCAGTATGCGAGCCTACTAGACCTTTTTCTCACAACTTGCCCTGAACTATGTTCAGTTTCGGTTCTGTCGCCTCTTGGATCTTCCGACCACTCTGTTGTATCAATTAAGATAAAAATGAAATGTAATAAGTCCTCAGACGTACCTCTCCATCGTACAGTATATCGATACACTAAGGCTGACTGGAATAGCTTCCGTACATGTATATCTGATCTACCTCTGCATTCCATGTTTAAAAAGGATGTGTCCTCTATAGTATTAGACCTGACGGAATGGTTAATTTTAGGTATTGACCGTTTCATACCCTCGAAAAAGTTTCAGCAAAAACCTAACAGCCAGCCATGGTTCTCTCCAGAATGTGCTGCTGTCATTGCGCACAGAAATCACTTTTTCTACTGTTTCCAACGTAATAGATGTATGGAAAATAAAGCCGCTTTAAGGACTGCCAGCAACCATTGTAAGAAAGTAATAAAGAATGCAAGAGAGTTGTATGCTCAATCTGTTAAGTCCAAAGTAGCTGAGCAGCGGCTGGGTTTCCACCAGTTTTGGCAAATTGCAAACAGAATCTTGAACAGAAGCGTGTGCTCCATCCCAACTATTATCAATGAACCTGAGGTAATCTCATCAGCATAAGACAAAGCCAAACTCTTTGTCAAGAACTTTGCAGCTAATTCTACCCTTTGCGATCAAGGCCGCCAACCCCCAATATTTCCTCCTGTATCAGAAAACACGCTATGTGATATACGTGTATCTGTACGTGATGTTGCCAAGCTAATCAAAAACCTTGATTCCAGTAAAGCAACTGGCCCTGACGATATTCCAATTATAGTACTCCAAAAACTTTAACCTGAACTAGCGCCCATACTTACAAAACTGTTTAAACGTTGTCTTAAGGAGAATAGTTTCCCATCTTCCTGGAAAATCTGTATTTAAGAATTCCGGTGATCGCTCATCCCCCTCTCAGTACAGGCCAATAAATCTCCTGTGCGTCATGAGTAAGTTGCTGGAATTTGTGTTAAATACAGAAGTAATCAACCATCTCAACGAAAATAACCTTCTTAGTGACACTCAATATGGTTTCCGTTCTGCTAGATCTACAGCAGATGTGCTTACAGTTATATCTCATAGGATTAGCAAATCTCTCGACGGAGGCAACCTTTCTAGGGCAATTTCTCTTGATATATCTAAGGCCTTTGATAGGGTATGGCATAAAGGTTTACTTCATAAGATCTCTAGCTATGGTATTGCTGGAAATGTCTTCTCAATTATTAAATCATTTCTTTCTGATAGGTTCATAAATAGTAGTAGTTGAGGGGCAAAAATCAGAAGCTCACAGTATTAATGCCGGTGTCCCTCAGGGGTCCATCCTGTGCCTAACTCTTTTCCTGATCTACATTAATGATCTTCCAAATCACATCCTTACATCATTTGTAGACATTTATGCTGACGACACTACCATTTATTGTAGCACATCTAAGACAGTAAACGACCAAGTTCTCTCAAATTCTCTCTCCTCTGATCTTGAGCACGTAGTACAATGGGGTAAGGAGTGGCTGATTACTTTTAATGCATCTAAAACCAAGCTTCTCTCTTTACATCATCAACATTCTGATCCACATCTGGCATCAATTGAAATGAATGGCTCTCGTCTTCAGGAGGCCTCAAGTTTTGACAAGCTTCTTGGCTTGACCATTACTCCTGATCTTAAATGGAACACGTAAATCAAATCTGTTGCCAAGGCCGCTGGAAAAATGGTGGGATATTTCTATCGATCCGGTAGATATCTCACTGCTGATGCTATTCTCTATATAAGAGCCAGGTACGTCCAAGGATGGAATACTGTTGCCACATCTGGGCAGGAGCTGCTAGAAAGGACTTGTCCTGCCTTGATAGAGTTCAAAATAGACTTCGTAGCCTCGTAGGAGATGTCCTTTTCTCTTCCTTGCAACCTCTATCTCACAGAAGAGATGTTGCGAGTTTGTCTCTGATGTATCGTTATTTTCATGGAAAGTGTTCGACTGAGCTTCAATCTATGGTCCCCCTCGCCAAACTTTTACAAGAAACACTCGTCTAGCTGTAAACACTATCAATAAATCATTTTAGTTAACTATTACGTGTAATTATATTCATCAGATATTCTACATGATTTATACTTGCATAATATTTGCGTAAAAAGTTTATAGTGAACACAAAATTGATTCCATATATATATATATATATATATATATATATATATATACGCATATATTTTTGTTTAACAGATTTTGCCTATCAAACTCCTAGAGTTTTTGTCTACAGACATGAAACTTCATCTATAAGGTATTTGAATCCATGTAAAACTTTATATTTGGGGTTTAGCCCGGAAAAATCGGTGCAAAAGTGTGAAAATGTAAAAAAAAAAAAAAAAAATGAAATTTGCAAGGTGAAGGTCGAATGCCGGCATTACGAATGCATAACGTAGTAGTTATCGGTTCCTGTTTTAATTTTTAGCCTTGCAGTAAATATGTTTTCATAGCCCAGCCATTGACGGCAGGGGCAAAATAAATCGCGAGCGAACGTTATGGTTTCGATTCTCGGTTGTTCTTATTTTTATACTTTTTAAATCATTACTATATATTGCATCAAATCTATCTATCTATATATAAAAGTGAAAATGTATATCTGTCTTTTCTCTATGATAGTTAAGAAAGACTATTATACACACTTTTTAATATATACATATGCACATAACCTTATGAACAGTACATAGGTCCCGAGCAAAGCCGGGCGGAACTGCTAGTATATATATATATATATATATATATATATATATATATATATATATATATATATATTTATATATATATATATATATATATATATATGTGTGTGTGTGTGTGCGCGTGTGTGTGTGTGTGTGTGCATTGACTTGATCACACGAACCTTAATCGTATTTTTGGAGAAAGCGTTTAAACACCCGAATTCATTATTTTTATTATTTGTTTTACTGTGAAAACTGCGTAACTAAATTAGGATTAAAACAAAAGTTGTATTGTAAATAAACAAATATTTTTGTTTAAATTTTCAAGGTCGAATAAACATCAATAATCGAGTCATTTTCTATAATTCTCTTAAAATAAATAATAAAAAATATTCATGATAATAAACTGTCAGCTTAGTCACGTAAATTATTTCGCGTGACATGTATTTCATCATTAGTCCGTAAAAACTCATTTTTATTTACACTAACCTTAAGCTAAACAAACAAACAGTTATTTATACCAAATGTGAGACGCTGTATAAAAGATTTGATTGCAAAGTATAAACCTAAATAATCCAACCTTCATCGCCCTTCGGGACCCGTGGCTCAGTAGATGGAAACAGTGAACCTTCACAGTTTCAGGTGAGCATTGGCTGAAGATAGCGGTTTCAATCCTACTAAAAGACGACCAGAGGATTAGTTGGCCAAAAACGTGGTGAGATGTCAACAATTATAGAAGGCAGTAATTACTAAGGATACAGTTAAAAGACTCAGCGTTCCTATCCCGTTGAAGTTAACCACCTAACAATTATCTGAGGAATAGTTGGCGGAAACATCGTCAAACAACAACTATGGAAATGAGGATAACAGTCCGCAAATAAATAAATAAATATAGAAATTACTTATCTGAAAGGATTCTAATAATAAAAAAATAAATGAGATATTTTAGAAAAAGTGAATGATTATGATGCTTGATAGTTTCTGTCGATTATTATGGCATATTAACCCTTTCGTACTTATTTAATAGTGAAATACAATATCTCTTGGGAAAATGTCATTGTAAACAATTAATTAAATACAAGTTGTTATGCTTTATTATTTATTTCATTAGTAAACTATGCGATGCTAAATAAAAATATGATGCGATGAAGTACTTTTATAATTCCTTTAATTGAAGATAATTAAGAATAAATGGCCGCACAAGAAAAAATAACGTATTTTATACTAATCCTTCTTTAAGCAACATTTATTTCTTTAAGAATTTTTTTTTCTTATGCAGTTTCATCACACGACATATACTCGGTAATATTTGAAACACATTTTATTTCAATTGATCCCCTTATCAGCATTTTGCTCTTAACTCACAGCATGGCATATCACCAAAATTCTATCACTTTCACCCTCTTTGGCAGTATGTAGTTAATCCATGTTATTAGTTTACACCTTCATTTTCTGTTTATCTCTCTCTCTCTCTCTCTCTCTCTCTCTCTCTCTCTCTCTCTCTCTCTCTTTTATATTAACGATCGAAAGTAAAAAAGTTTTTGGAAAAAAAGACTAAAAGATTAGAATAGTTCATTATAAACAAAAGAGAATATTACGAGATGGTGTAATATAATTTCACTTTGGTGCTGAGAGAAAAAGGGGAAAAGGAAACAGAGAGAGAAGGACAGAGAATGAGAGAAAAGGAGATCAGAAATAAACTAATTTTGGATTTTTTTAATGATGGTTTTATATTTAACTAGATTTGTATACTAAAATATCTCGACCCAAACAACCTAATCCGAGTTTTATGCGTGACCCGACGAGAATAGTTATGAAATTTCTCAAGTTCAACTAAGAAGAACGGTTATGAACGCTAAATATGTTCTCGGTTAAGTAGTCGATAATAACAAGTCAGCCTGATTCATCACCATAACGGAAATTTAAAGCTATCTTCCGGGGAGTTTTCTCGCCGTAGCGCAAAATCGTGATCTTCGTGAATACCCATAAAATGTGTACTGAACACAGACAACATTCTTTGTCTGTGTGCTTGCTTCCTGGAACAATTATTATGATTATGGCTATCATATTCAGGTTTAAAATGGCCTTGGAAAAACATTCAACTGGTATATTAATGTGATATCTTAACTGTTTTATTACATATGTTTATTCATTTTGTTATATTTTTCAATTTCATAAATTGATTGATTGATAACTGCACAGTACTTCATTTTCACTTTATTTTCCACGAAATTTTTCTTACGAATAACTTTCCATCTGCGAAACTCATTATCACGTGATTGCTCCCCTTCGTCGTCTTGAACTCCAATTTCAATACACACTTCTTTTAGACCGCCCTCGTTTGTAATCAAATTTTGTTCATTTTATTCATCATTTCAAATCTTTTCATGATATTCTTCATCATTCAATTAACAATCCATATATCTCATTGATTCTTATCCTTGACTGTATTTTACATTTTGATTAGTTGTGACTCGTTGGTAAAAATGTAAATAAACTCTTAACATGAATTCTTATTGTTTATTTCAAAATAAACACGTGTTTATGTTATAGGTTGTTTGGTAACTTGCCAGTGACAGTAGTAAACAATCGTGGGAGAGAGGAAGAAAAATGTGAATCTGTTTGAGTGTTTGAGACCTGAATACAGAAACGATGTTGTTTCGAATGAAATGTGTGGTCTCTTTGAAGTAACTCCCACTGTCATCTGTGATTGCGAAAATATTGAATTAAATTCTTCAGCATTCACATCATTTTAACGGCGTCCACTATGTGGTAAGACGTAAGTGTATATTTTTAAAATACAAACGTTACATCGATTATACTCTGATAGTATTCCCGTAACGTCAATTATAGTGATACTTTTAAAAATTCTTTAAAATTTTGAAAAAATAAAGCACATTACAATCGCTAATAATCGTTACGCTAACAAGTAATTTTACAATCGTTTCGTTAACAAATAATTTTGCAATCGTTACGTTAACAAATAATTTTACAATCGTTACGTTACCAAATACTTTTATTCTAAGGATTCAGTTGAAATCAAGTAAGTTTGTGTTTTCAACAGTTATTTGTTTTAGTTATGCAGCAATTCAAATGTGTACTGGATGAAAGAGATTTATTTAAGTATTAAAGACGTTAAACAATTTAAAGTTTCCATATTAATATCACTGTTAATATTAAGTATAAATGATGAGGAAAACGTATAAATAAAGTAATTGATTTTCCATTGTCTTTATGTATTAACTAGTTAATTAAGTGCCCCCAAAACATTTATTTGTTATATTTATTCCTCTAGAGTTTATTAAATAGGCAACAATACGGCTTTTAATAAATGGCGAAATCCAATATGGAGGTCTAAAATGGATAGATTCATAATCATTTAATTATTATACACTAGTTTCCTCAACTAAAATAGAAAAAGAACGTCGAGAATAAAAAGAAATTGAAAAAAATGAAATGGATTACAAATTAAGCGAATGGAATTTCTTCTTATATTTCTGATTCACCTTATCAATTGTCATCCACATTCCAACAATGTATGTATCAATTACAGATCCTTAAATTCAAAGCGACCAATTCAGTTAGTCCTGTTGTCGATTCAATAAATTTCATTAAATATTCAAATGAAAAGTTTTTATTATATTTGGTTTTCTATAATTATTGTTTTTTTAAATAATTATAATTAATTTTTTTTTTAATTTTCGTCATTGTAACATGTAAATCGATTATGTACGATATTTTTATTCGATGCAAATAATTACATATATTTATATTTCAAAATATAATTTTCTGATATAAACTTTACTATCAATATTTTATATATAATCTATTTCAGAAAAAAAATATTAACGTAAACATAAATGATAATAATGTGTTTATAATATATCGGTTATGGTTATTGCAGAAAGTTTTTAAACAGTGTCTTTTGAGTACTGCAGATTTTAATTTTATTTAGAAATATGGATTTATCTATTTCATAAGAAAAGTTTACAAATTTTATATTAAAAGTGAATAAAAATAGCCGCAACGCGCAATAATATTAACATAAATATATAATTTTATAAACGTTTAAATGTTAAAAATTTACTTCTGCCGTCCTCAAATTCAACTATCAAATTAAAGAAAAAAATCAAAGAAGTTTAATCGGATGTTTTCTTGATTTGGTAAACCGAATGATTACTCAACGCAACCTCCCTGAATAAATGCGATGGAAAACAGTTGAAAGAAACAAATCGACCCACAATCTTTCCCCGTGTAGCACGATATGTATATACCTATTCAGTTGAAGAAGCGTTGCGTGGCGGGACCAATCGCTCTATTCTACTCTCCTGCGATCAGTTGGAGTACAACCTTATCGAGAAAATCGGCGTCTTTCGACTCTCTGCTGATGCTGCCACGTAGCCAGAGATTACCGCTTATTTCGTCATTGATGACGGCGCAAACGTGTTGAGGCAAATGAAATTCCATATTAACGGCAAATTATTCGAGAAGAAACACCCCATCAGATCTTCTAGTTATTTTTATCTTTTCTGTCGAGTTTGATCATTTTCAAAGATCGATGAGACTCCAACAATGATTAGGGTCCGTCAAACACCATTTTTGAAAGCAATGTGCTAAGAGAATCTTTCTTATATGTGAGGTATGTCAGCTGAACAGCCTCAAACCTATCATCGTTATCCACAACGTACTTAATGGCCAGTAACAGCAAAGATGTTGGCCATGCACCACTGAATGACAACTTAGCAGCTTGAAGACAAGTGAGATGCTCTTATCAGAGATTTATCCTTATCGTATCATAGCTCTTCTGTTTTCCCTGCTTCTCTAAAATAATCGTTCTAGCTCTCTCAAGTTAACAAACATGTGATGTGAGGCGATGATTCGGGTATTACGCGTAAAATACGTTTAACCAAATCCTGGCAGATACAGGAGGTGTAAGAAATGGAAAGTTTTTGATTTTACTCAGAGTCCGACAAAAAGAAAAAGCGGATTAAATGACGACGAAATCGACATTGAAAAATGTTATTTTCACAAGTTGATTATTGTGATCTTATATATAAATATAATAACATCCGTATCGAGTCTGTTTTGACGACTGTTTTAGAATTCGCTTTTAGTTTAAATAATTTGCCCATAAATAAACTACAATTTTCACTGACGAATGACGATATGATGTGTATGACACTTACAATACGCCACCATTATCACGAGAATAATAAATAAAACAAGTTTCTTAAATCATATTTAATCATCATTTCTACCATTATATAAATACAACTTTGTCTGTGTGTGCGTTCGTTCATTATAGACTCCGAAACGGCTGAGCAGATTTTCTTTAAAATTTACAGAACTTAAGGATATAAGTCTGGGAGGGATCTTAGTTAAGTCTTGTCTCAGAATACCCTCGATAATTATCGATAATCGATAATCGAAACCGGTTTTTTAATTTATCTATCATCAGTAAAGCCATTTTTCCATGTCGTTGCTTAGGTACAATGATAAAACAACGGGCCGTAGAAATTCTACTGTAGGTAAATTGATAGTTTTTTTATGACGTGGTCTGTAGGTACGCACGTAGATTTCTTAATTTTGTTTTTATCAACTGTAAAGAATTTTGAACATTTACGTGTTTTTCGTTTGTTTGTTTTTTTTTTAATGTTTTTTTTTTGCATGACGTGGTCTGTAAGTTCACACCCCGCACGTAAATTTCTTAATGTTTTTTTTTCGTTAACTGGAAAGAACTTTATCTCTATCTCTTCTCTATCTATCTACCTATCTATCTATCTATCTTATATATAAAAGGCACTTTCTCTGTATGTGAGTTCGTTCCCTGTAGACTCCAAAATGACTGGACCGATTTTTAAAATTTCACACACGTGTACCTTATGTGCCTGGGAGTGTTTTAGATAGGTTTACCTCTGATAAGTATAAACATCGATAATTGAAGAAATCTGATTAAAGAAGAAACAGTCCAATTTGTGCAGCCTACCAACATAATTGCATTCAAGAAGTTTTATCACCACACAAGCAGAATGGCTCGGCTTATAAAATAAATAGTAGGTTCCTTTGTAAGACATAGCCACGTTCAAAATGGCTGCTTCTGTTTAGAGTATAATTGGAGCATTGTACTTGACTTTTGCATTTTAAACTTAATTGAAGTCATTATATAAAATTAAAAATAATTTCATAAAATTAACAGTAGGTTATCTACCACGCAATGAAGACTACAATGAATTGTGGACTTAGTTACTACCGGGAGGCATGTGAAGCTTCCTCCCAGTGCACAACGGTGAGTTCCTGACTAGAGCAGGCAATCAATTGATTCGATTGACGAATGAGCGATTTCATCGATTTCGATGACAGTAAAAATATAAAAAGTACGGAAGATGTGTTACTCCACTTTAAATCCCGATCACCGTCGGGTCGCCATGCTAGTATTGTATAAATCTAAAGATTCTGTTTGTAGCATCGAGATATTTTTCTTATGGAAATTATTTCTAGAACGGCATCGGGTATTTACAAGAGAGACCACGAAATGGTTGGCAACATCCCAAGTGAAAGTGAGCTTTTGAACGAATTGGATTCAAACAGAGCACCTAGGCCTTCAGTTCGTATCATTAACCACTACTCCATCACCATCCAATATTATATTTAATTATTTTCATAAAATCACTAGATTACTACGCAATTTAATTCATAAAAAATATTCGTTTCGGTTGTAAGAATATATAGAAACAAATCCTGTTTTACACAAAGAATCATGTGTAATTGTTCAGTGGTGTGGATACTAGTCTTCCATTGAAGCGATATTCGATTCAACATCCATACATGAAAGAGAGAAATTTTTTTCCGACATATTTGATTAATGGAGAATTACAAACTACAAATGCATATACAACGCGTATAAAATTATAATGATATAAATAACATAGTATATTATAAAAGACAAGGGTACTTATGCACAGAAGGACTCGTTTTTCTGTGGATATCTAATTCGACAGCTTACGTAAACCGTCAGATTATATCGATTTTCCTTCGCAAAGACTACTTTCTTTGGAATCCCCGACAGATTACCGAAAATCTTCCAAAAATTCCTACCCAGTACCCCCAAAAGAAAAAAAAAACAGGTAGACAAAAAAATAACATTTTTTATTAAAATTTTTGTATCTTCAGCAAAAAAAGTGCTGGAAATTGTAACAAATGAATAAGTGAAATAGCAAATAAAAAAAAAGGAAAAAGATGATTTCATTTGTTGTTACGCATTATCTGAAAGTTGATTTTTTAATTGTATTTCCTATTCTCCTTATTGGAATTACTATATGATAATTTTTCCAACTATACTGTTTTTTCTAGCGTTTTAGAATTTGATCGGCGCGCGGCATATTCCAGGGGTTTTCTAAGCTGCCAGCATTTAGAGCCGCGATGATATAACACACACGCACACACACAGCAGATATCTACAGAATGTCTCGAAATCTGTTTATTTCAAATGTGTTTAGTCTTAAATGATTACTTAAAATAAGGTACACAAGTGCTCGACCTTAACAGTCGCGAATGTTTGAGAGATGACGGCACAGCCAGGAGGAGAATGGAAAATGAAACAGAAGAAAACCATAAAACAGCGTTAGATCGGCGAACATTACATGCATTCACACATAAATAAGCATTTGTAAATTCATAATTGGCTCATCATTTGTGTTTCTGTTTGATGTTATTGTTTACATGGTTAGTAAATTATGTTTTTAATATGCATAGACATATAACTGAGATCACGACACGCTTAGATTTACGGATACGTTTATGTAAAGTAACGCAGACTTTCAATAGACATTTGGACGCATATGAGCAAGAACATGTATTGTCTCATCTAATTTCCGTTGTCTTTCAGGGCGCTTCACCACCGAATCTACACGGCTTCTCCATTTCTCTCGATCTCGCATAACAGTTTGCAGATCCCGAACACTTTCCAATCCTGTGTCCTGTAGCAGGTTGTCAATGTAGGTCATTATTCTTCTACAACGGTGTGGGTGTCCATCTGTTGGTATCCAGAAAACTAGTTTGCTGGCTTCCTCCTCGTTGTGCCTCATGCAGTGATCTGCTACTCTCATCTTTCTCTGCTGTACTTTCAGTGATACTGATTGTAGGTCACCATAAAGCTGTTGTTTTGCTGCGTGGCTCCTCCGTGAGGTACGGAGGGCCATCTTGAGTGTAACCGCCATCCAGTCTCTTCCTCGGTGCATTTTGTAAGAATCCATGCCTCAGCACCATACTGTGTCTACTGGGAATGCTCCAAAGTACTTGAAGTTTTCGACAACCTTGAACTGAGTCCGATCGAGCGATTTACTGCAACTGGCTCAACGTAATTGAAGGCGTGTATCTCTGTTTTCTTGACATTGCAGTACAAACCCACAAATCGCACTTCCTCTTCCAGTTGGCTTAGGACTTCTTGGGCTTGACCAATTTCCTCCATCAGTAATGCTAGGTCATCAGCAAAATTGAAATCAGTGATAACAATTGATTGGACACGCTTGCTCTTTCGTCTGTGCAGACGAAAACCAAGCTCCTCTTCTCTTCCATTGATTGTATTTCCTAGAACATAGTCAAGTACCATGGCAAAGAAATAAGGTGCTAATGTAGCTCCTTGTAAGACCCCAATAATGATATTGAAAAATTCTGTTTTTCCATCTGGTGTTATTACTCTCGCCCTTATGTTCTCATAGATTTTAGTTATTATTTGAAGGAGATTTGGTGGAACATCATCAGCTTTCAATATTCTCATCAGCGTGCCTCTGTGTATTGAATCAAACGCCTTATGGAAATCTACGAAAATAATGATTGATTTCCTGTTATGGTTTTCACTTCTCCTATAAATCTCCGTAGCCCGAGGATATTTGCAATTGTTGAACGTGCAGGCCTGAAACCATTTTGGTTTGGACGAATATGTGTATTTATTTCTGGTTGTATTCTCTTTAGGATCATTTTGTAGACAAGTTTTGAGGCCACTGATGATAAACTCACGCCTCGATAATATCTCTTTAGATGTCCTTTTTTCGGAAGTGGTATCATGTCAATTTCAGACCATTGATTGGGTTTCATATTCTCTCTCAGAATTGTATTGTATCAACATAATAGTAACACAGAAAATAAGCATAGGGATGTCTTTGAATATCGTTCCTATGTTATTTCCAACAGTGTTCAACATTTAACATTCCGAGATAATATTTATCGCTCTTCTGTCTAAATAAGCAAAACAGTGCTATAAATACAATATATATTTAAATATTTTACTCGATCCACATGCATATATGCTGCATCTCTCCAAGACTCGTCAAAGCGAATGAGATTAAGCTATTCATAAATTTGATTGTACATGATTTAATTAGCATTTTAAAAAGAAGTATATAAGTGTGATAAATTACTCCGAGGTAAGAACGGAAAAAATGTTGTTTTTTTTATAATCAAAACGTATTCGACTAAAACCCAAAGCTCGAGGCGCCTTTCGTTCCATGCATGTTTAAAAATGTACGTCAATAAATAACGATGGCAATGACCGTTTTAATAAATAAACTAAATTACTTTTGGAAAAAAAAACGAAAGCGAAAAAAAAGTAATCGCACATTGTGCAAATTTCACGAAAATGGAGAAAGGATTTCTGCAAAATGAAACGAGCTCTCTGAATAAGTCGTAATTATGTTATTTTGCTTTGGTATGGTTACGCTTATCGTCTTAATGGCACTGAGATTGTGCTTGAAGCAAGCATAGTGCACTACGGGGAAAACACATCGGAATCCGCATCACCATGCACTTACATATACGTTCTGCCAAATGGACGACTTATAAATGTGTAGGTCCTCTGTAAACGCCCGGATGTCTTGTGTAAACGTTCGGAATTACCCGTAAATAAATTTCTTTACTGCACCTGTTATTTGCGAGAACACGCAGGGACATGTGAAGATATTTGACCTCTAAATGCTGAAGAGCATGACTAACATAATCAGTTTTACAAGGATATTTTTGTAATGGAGGAAATACAGCTCTATGAAAGGATGAAAAAGCAGCTGTGGTGCTAAACACCACACGAGGCTGTACCACATAATATATATATATATATATATATATATATATATATATAGAGAGAGAGAGAGAGAGAGAGAGAGAGAGAGAGTAAGAAAAAGAAAAATAGATTATGCACTATTAGTGTTTGTACCATCATAGTGAAGTCTGCCTTACCATAGAAAGTTATACTTCGTTTATTGTTCAAGATTTGTCAATGTAATAAATCCATGTAACATGAAATGAACGAATAGCACTAAAAAATTACAGACGGCTTTTTCTAAGGTCAAAGCAGTTAGATATTTAATGTTTACTATTGTTATCATTTATTTTTTTTATTTTAGTAAGTGTTAAAAACATAGACAATGAATACATTGTAAAAGGACGCCTCTGAAATAGTGATGCAAGTGTTTTGCTAATGTCAAACCGGTTTTCTGATTCAATATATTTTAATCAACGTAGAAATAAGAAAAGAATTGCTACCATTTCGTGGTTTTCGTTTCCGTTGACTAGCTATCTACCCCAGTATTTCTATCATATGTAGAGAAAGAGTTATTAATTCATATCGGGTTAACAGATATTAGAAAAAAATCACATTTTACAACTACTTTTATTTCCAAATATACATCGTCTTTCTTTTATTTCCAAATATACATCGTCTTTCTTTTATTTCCAAATATACATCGTCTTTCTTTTATTTCCAAATATACATCGTCTTTCAAAATGATCGCTCATATAAGTACAAAACATGCGCAACAGTGATGATCTGAAAACCGATGCTTAACGTAAAGTAACTTAAAAATACATAGGTTGTGGTAAATGAATATGACGACACTTTGAGCTTTTGTATAAGTTTTGATACTAAATTTTATTTATTGTTTTCGATTCGTAAAGTAAATCCTCCTAGAATAAGAAAAAATACATATTTGCCTCAATTCATGTTGCCCCTTTCGGGGGAGCTAAATTTTACCCGTATTAAAATCTCTCTTCTGTCGATCTGTGCAGTTTTGTCGGAATAAGTAAATAGGGACTATTTAATATGGTTATAAAATCTCTGGAGGAGCATTTAAATTATTTTCATAACATACATACGAGGTATTTGAAAAGTTATGAGACTGAATATTTTGTGTGAGCTATGGTCGGAAGGACGTGATCAGAGTGGCATAATAGAAGTTCATAATTGAAATCTTAGCCCTATTTCCACC
Organism: Euprymna scolopes; assembly: GCF_053919585.1. Lineage (NCBI taxonomy): Eukaryota > Metazoa > Mollusca > Cephalopoda > Sepiida > Sepiolidae > Euprymna > Euprymna scolopes. The sequence goes on from NC_136494.1 coordinate 56,048,929, forward strand.
AATATATTTTCATGTGATTTTATTTGCACATTTCTTTTTTTTGTAAATGGAATAAACCTTGTGTCAGGGGTAGTTTGTTAAATAGAGAAAATCTCTTTTAGCTGAACGTACAACAGACATAATCTATCATCACTTTTCATTGTAAACGCACGTTTAAAGTAAATATGAAAATCACATCAAAGTTCGAAGACACGCAATATTTGAGCTTTTACATTCTGTTGGTGTAGAGGTATCTGCCGATTATACTCAGTAGTATCTGACATAAAAGTTTTTATTGATTGTAAGTTAGTTTCCATCTTACATTATGATTAAGAACTGCAACTTTTATGACGTAGAGATTCGTGAGCTTGATACAAAATCCTGTTGCATAACATAATCTTGGAGCAACAATATTCTGAAGCAACATAATAGGGAATTTAAATTGTATTTTTAACTTTTGGGTTGGAATAGCAGATAGTTTTAATGAATTTAACGATTCTGCAAGATTTGGCATAATCTGTTCTTCATCAAAAGTTGAAAAAAAAACAACAGAAAGCGTAATTTCATTATATTTGATACCATGTAAAATATCATCTTGAGGATTTTGTCGCTTAGTCATTTATTTTTTTTTTATTTTTTATTTTTATTTTTTTTTACACAGGCAATCACCACATTATCAAGGCCCAGAGGCCACTCAAGGATAAGGGTTAAAGAGTGTACAGTAGAAATTGGACAATATAGTAATCATTAGTAATGAAAATTTGGTAAATTTGATAACTTATATGGAACGGCTCATCAAGAACTTATTTACTTTAGACTTGAACACAACCATATTGTAGTCAGCCGGAAAGCAGGAAAACGGAAGACAATTCCACAGGCGTGCAGTTCTAAGAAAGAAGCTTTGTTCATGGAATCTACGTTTAGGTTTAGGCACAGATAAAGAGTGGGGGAAATTATTGATAGTGTTTACAGCTAGACGAGTGTTTCTTGTGAAAGTTTGGCGAAGGGGACCATAGATTGAAGCTCAGTCGAACACTTTCCATGAAAATAACGATACATCAGAGACAAACTCGCAACATCTCTTCTGTGAGATAGAGGTTGCAAGGAAGAGAAAAGGACATCTCCTACGAGGCTACGAAGTCTATTTTGAACTCTATCAAGGCAGGACAAGTCCTTTCTAGCAGCTCCTGCCCAGATGTGGCAACAGTATTCCATCCTTGGACGTACCTGGCTCTTATATAGATAGAGAATAGCATCAGCAGTGAGATATCTACCGGATCGATAGAAAGATCCCACCATTTTTCCAGCGGCCTTGGCAACAGATTTGGTGTACGTGTTCCATTTAAGATCAGGAGTAATGGTCAAGCCAAGAAGCTTGTCAAAACTTGAGGCCTCCTGAAGACGAGAGCCATTCATTTCAATTGATGCCAAATGTGGATTAGAATGTTGATGATGTAAAGAGAGAAGCTTGGTTTTAGATGCATTAAAAGTAATCAGCCACTCCTTTCCCCATTGTACTACGTGCTCAAGATCAGAGGAGAGAGAATTTGAGAGAACTTGGTCGTTTACTGTCTTAGATGTGCAACCATAAATGGTAGTGTCGTCAGCATAAATGTCTACAAATTATGTAAGGATGTGATTTGGAAGATCATCAATGTAGATCAGGAAAAGAGTTGGGCCCAGGATGGACCCCTGAGGGACACCGGCATTAATACTGTGAGCTTCTGATTTTTGCCCTTCAACTACTACTCTTATGAACCTATCAGAAAGAAATGATTTAATAATTGAGAAGACATTTCCAGCTATACCATAACTAGCGATCTTATGAAGTAAACCTTTATGCCATACCCTATCAAAGGCTTTAGATATGTCAAGAGTAATTGCCCTAGAAAGATTGCCACCGTCGAGAGATTTGCTAATCCTATGCGATATAACTGTAAGCACATCTGCTGTAGATCTAGCAGAACGGAAACCATATTGAGTGTCACTAAGAAGGTTATTTTTGTTGAGATGGTTGAATACTTCTGTATTTAACACAGATTCTAGCAACTTACTCATGACGCACAGGAGACTTATTGGCCTGTACTGAGAGGGGGATGAGCGATCACCTGAATTCTTAAATACAGGGCATACTAATGAGATTTTCCAGGGAGATGGGAAACTATTGTCCTTAAGACAACGCTTAAACAGTTTTGTAAGTATGGGCGCTAGTTCAGGTTGAAGTTTTTTGAGTACTATAATTGGAATACCGTCAGGGCCAGTTGCTTTACTGGAATCAAGGTTTTTGATTAGCTTGGCAACATCACGTACAGATACACGTATATCACATAGCGTGTTTTCTGATACAGGAGGAAATATTGGGGGTTGGCGGCCTTGGTCGCAAAGGGTAGAATTAGCTGCAAAGTTATAATTCAACTGATGGCCAGCAAATGTTTATGTGTACTTGGTGACATCAATACGGATGATGACTGTAGAAACCTGGTAAGTGTCGCCTTCAAGATGTTCAAAATACATACATGTATGCCTAATATACTGTTCTTCAAATTTTCTAATGCCTGGCTATCCTGAAATATGCTTCCTCTGTATATATCTTATTATGATTTTATTTTTAGTGTCGCATATACAATATTCGAGTAATTTACATGACATAACATAAAAAAGAGAGAGAGAGAGAGAGAGGACTGCAGTCACGATAAACGTTAACAAGTTGAGAGCTGATGATCCAGTTGTTGCATAGTTTAACAACAGAATCAGAAAATCTCATTCAAATTCAACAGGTTCGCTAGCCTTACCATAGACACTTATACATAATACTGGAAAACGGATAAACCCTGAATTTTCGCAGCCTATGGATGTAGAATAACAATTGCGATGAAAGCAATTATACTGGGCTATTTTGTGGCTGGTATATTAATGCAAATATCAAAGCAATGTCGGCGTATGATATGGACCAGTTATTATACTAGTTGTTAATGCTCATCAAATCGTGTCCACTAGGTTATTGCCAGAAGAAAACTGTCAAAGCAACACGATATTTTTATAAACAACAAAAATGTTAAGTTCCTCGTGAATTCTTCAATATTCCTTTGATTATGTTTTGGGCCAAATGGTGAAATTTATTTTTTTCAAAATGTTTTAGATTAAAGATTCATGATTTGTATTATTTGGATCTTTCTGAATATTATTCTCATCTTAAGTGTTAGAGGTTTCGAACGACGTAACCTTCGACCTTATTTAAGTACATATTATTGAACTCAAGATTTTTTTAATGACGAACTCGGAAATCTATATAAAATTAAAAAATAGACAATTTACTTAATCTACGGCGCTTTACTATCCTTAGTATGTTATCCAGAACCCGGTCGAATTCATAAGTGCGTATTATCTAACCTGCTGTAGACAGCCACATGACACTGATAATTAATTAACATATTGACACGTTGTGTTATTTGTCCATAAAGATATCTCTAGTTCCACAAGATGCACCTGAACATGTTAAACACAACATTAGCGGAATGTTGTGAGAATAACATCCACGATGGGAATCGTTATCAAATTAATCGAAATGATACGCATTACTTATTATTAAATGCTTCTTAGTGCATTATTAATTAGACACGATTAGTTATTTGTCGCATAGTTAACAGTAAATGCTAATTTCATATTTGTTGAAAAACAGTACTCGTGTTCGAACATGATCAGAATAGGTCCAAGGTAGAATTGAAACATGATGTTTGTTATTATCTAACATTATGTTATGCTAAGCATAGAATTAAGATAACACTGTATCAGACATAGCTAGTTGGTTTTCCCATTCAGTGTGGTTTTACAATATCAATGAGTGTTAGCTACATGCAAAATGAATGGCTAATCCAAAGATTCATAAAGATTTTGACCGTTTACTTAAAAATTTACTACAAAATCAACCAACTTAAATGAAATGTTCAGTTTTTTATTTATTAACGATCACATGATATAATTATGTTTTAATCTAAGTGAAAATCTGTTATCTTCCTTTTTATTACAATATAATATAATTTTCTAAATAGTAATACCTAAATATTTTTTTATAATCCATAATAACATAGAAATTAAAGTATAAAATATTTCCGTCTCTTATTTAATTCAAAAATAAAATTGATTTTTTGCCTTTTTGAGATTTGATATAAAATTTAACGTCGTATAGCTTGTTCTTGTTACTAAACTTGCTTTTGAAGGATAATTAAGCGTTTTTCGTACAAACATTTTTTATTTAGTATCCGAAAACTTTACTAATACTAATTAGCTTTGAAATAGTTAAAGAAAGCTAATGTTTATCTTTAAACGAGTCTTTGCAAGTAATTCATTTAACTTTCAAATTTAGCTGAATTTTCGAGTGTTTGTAGCCGCCGTGAAAACAGTTTTACCGGAGAAGAAAAATGAACGAAAACAGTATTAAAGCTCAATAATAGGGTGTTATCATTTGGAATTTTATAATCGTTGTTAGTAAGAAGAAGGGCCCAATTGCATGAAGAAGTAAGGGACAACGAGGAAAACAAACAGTCACGATTATTCGTACTTCTACTTATGACGTATCACAAAACAAGATCTCAGACACAAGTAAAACCCCGGCAGACATAGATATATTCTTATTATATGGCATCAAAGAATTGTTCCATCGTTGAACTAAAGTAAACTTAGCATTTCAAGAACAGTTTAAAATAAACTCACTATTTCAAAATGCTTTTTCTCTATCGCGTGATGGTTTCATTACTAACATCAACATCACTATTTAACAGTATAACACACGATATGCATGCGTCGCTTAACAAAATATATTATACATATATACTGTTCTTTTTAGTTTCGTACATGATTCCAGATTTAATTGAACTGAACTAAATGTCAAAGGTGAACAGATGTACAATATTTCTATAAATTCAAAAATATCAAAAGAACTAAACAATGCACATTTCGTTTTTCTTTGTACGATAATAATATTTTTCAACGATATTCCGTCATTTTTTTTAAGTAGAATCTATTTAATCGTCATAGTTATTTTTAATTCATTTTCACAAAATGCAATTAAGTGATTTGATCTCAGTCAAAATGTTATAATCGATGTCTCGGAACTGATTGATTATTAATTCTATTGGGCTGAGATCAATATTTGATCATGTCAAATATTCTATCGATATAGAAGTCGATTTTACATTCTGTAAGGAAAGAATCAATGTATGTGAGCTTTACCATTTCCAATTAGATTAATGATTTTCAAAATCAATTATTTGTTTCTTATATAACATATAATTAAAAACATGATCTTCCAACGTATTCAAATGGGCCGTATAGTTTACAGGACAATTAAATTATATAAGTACAACTCCATTTGCTTACTTGCAATAATACTTGTTTATATAGATTTCATGGAATATTCAGATATATAGTAGATATTATCGAAAGAAAAATGAATTCAATGAAAAAATAAATTTATAATCATATTGGTTTGTTGCTTTAACATAAACGAAACTCATTATATTTTACCAGTATCACTAAATTTTGTCAATTCCTCTCCGAATTGGTAATACAATTTATATGCCTTTTATTTAAGACTGGCCATATTATTTGAAAATATAATCTTTTTTTTCACATCAAAATAAAGTAATTTGGATAAGGCGGTTATATATTATTTAAATACGTAAACTAAAACAATGCATTTAACGGGAAGGTTAATGCGTTACAGGTAATGACAACACAGTAATTAACAACTTACTAAGTAAGTCGCTGAAAAGATTGCAAGATTCTTTTTCTATTTGTTCATACTCGGATGCAGTTTTTCTGCTTATGGAGACTAATATCTGTAGATTGCAAATATCATTAGTTTGGTTTTCCTGGTTTTGAATTTGCAGAGATATCCTTGCTATATCTAGCCACAATGATGGATCCTAAACGGAAACTAAAAGAACTGCCCATTGATAACTTTATCTACCTATATATCTATCTGTACATCTCTACATCTCTACATATATATATATATATATATATATATAGGTTTAAACATGTAGGCAGTGATAATCACTGCCTGTCGAATGCCAATCGAAGGATTTGTACCCAGTCACGAAGTCATGTTTAACTGTTCACTCCATTATTTAAAACTTGTGTTATCACGGAAAAGGAAAGGAAATTAAATTTTGTATAGAATGTGGGGACAAGCAGACAAATACAGAAAACTAATCAAAAGGTTTTTAGCTACAGACGCAGGAAAATTATATTACGCTATGGTTAACAGCGTATTATAACTATCTTAATGAGGTTTATAATAATATTTTTATAAATGAATATTCATTATATCAAGCTACAAACATTAGTGTTTCATGCTTACAAAATGATAATTGCAAGAGTCGGTGGATGTAATCCCAATTCCAAGAATAGTTTTGACTCTGGAGTCCAGTATTCAAACTCACACCTTACATAATTACCAATTATGAACGGATTTATCTGACTTTAATCATTAAACCTTGGAATCATATCCATATAATTTCCAAGGTGATGGTATCCTAAAGGATTCCCTCAAATATTTTTTATGGCCAGCCTAGATATGGCCAGTGTTCAAATCAACTGACTGATTTGTACCTTTAGCAATGTCATCCTATCTCCGAACATAAATTGAGCATTATATATCAATAATATATAAAAATTCATAGCGAATATGATTGAATTAAACGTAGATTTTTTCCTTGATTGTGTTTAACGTTATTTTTCTAATACAATATACACGCGTGTGCGTGTGTCAGAGAAAGAAAATATATAATTTAATATTCGTTGCAGAACATGTCATAATACTAATACACTTAAACGTTTTACTAAGTGGAAATTATTAACGAGATAAATGAACACGCACCACATTCTCCTTCGTGGCATCAGTGGTATGATAATCATGATATGATATCCTAAAAAGTATATGACACAACTAACTAGCTAGTGCTTAGTTGCCGATTGAGAAATTAACATTTTAAATATTAATTCATTTTATATGCCCGGAAAAGGATATATTTGTCTGAAATAGCTAAGGCTTCTTGGCTACTAAATAGAATAATGCTATCTAGTAAGTCGTCAGGAATGTTGTTCATTGTTGTCGTTCGTAATTTGCTTAAGCTTTCGCCTTTCAGTGAATTTCTGGACCCGGACTGCTATGACCGCCCGTATTTATGGATTACGCGAGTTAACTTTATTCTCGTGAGGAGGAACCGAATTGCATCCATATTCATTACATCATATGCCAATATACGAATAGCAGTGAGAAACGTATGAAGATAATATGCCCTCGATCAGATATGTACAAAATTAATGAATACTACTCGACTATTTGCATAAATTAATAGTCAATACAATGGTTTTGTACCATCATTAAATAAACAAAGGGTTCGGTATATTATAAAAGAGTAAAAAAAAACACGCCTCAAACATAATATATATATGAACATAAATAAAAAAATTAAGATATACTTCGCCACAATGCGATATACAACTTTCTAAAAGAAAGATTTTAAATTAAGAGTTCAGCTTAAAATGAACAACAGCTTACACAAGGAATGGGCAATGTAAAGGTAGAAGTTTTACCCAAATAAAAAGGGGAATACACATGATTGAAAAGTATCTACAAAAAATGCTATATTTAATTTTAATGAAATCGTCAGTTTTTATATTAATTAATAAATTTATTAAAAAAATGTATTTATTTTATTAAAAAATGAACGCCAATTTTCAGATTCTTAAATTTAATTACATTCTTCCATTTATTGGAATAATACAGTACGTTTTATTATATCAACAGTTAAACGTTAGAGATCACATGTAAAAGGAGATCTCGAGTGAAAATGATCATAAAACATTGAAACATTAAATGTAAAAAATAAATATCGTTCAATACAAACTGCATTTATTTGTTTTCATTTGATCTTTTATGGCGTTATCTCTTTATAATGGTGGTCACTGTGTCAAAATAAGAGACATTTCCTTTGTGAAATGAAATGAGGCAACCTAATTTGAGTGCTAATCAATACTGGAGAGTTTATTAATGTCGGATCATTTTTCAATTTTTCAGTCTAAGATATATTATTATTATTATATTATTAAAAATAAACATTATCTGTCTCTAATTTAAATGGTAACAGTGATGAACGAACCCGTTCGAATGTAATTAATATAAATCTTTGCTATTTATTGTAAATTAAAAAAAATGTATTGAAGACTTTTTTAGTTAAAAATAATTCTACTACGGACGTTCGTATCAATCACGACCATCTGCGGGTGTAATTGAATGCCAATAGGATGCCAACGAGAGTACCAAACGATGGTTCCGGTTAGATCATAGCTTAAACATTCGGACAGACGCTTTCCGGAGAATTAACACGTATACTACATCGTAAGATGTAATTCGGATTTGAAGGATAGTTAAAATGACGCGATAGGATTTTCTTTTCTTTCCTTCTTACGTGTAGTGAATTATTAATACTGCCATTATTTGTCATCGTTTCATTTTGATGAAATACACATATGACGACAAGGCGACACAGATCAGGCAATAATAACAATAAAAAACAAGGAACACGTTGCAGTCCTTAAATTTAATGAAACAAGGACCAAGTCTTAGTTCTATTTGATTTCTACTTTTTATACTTTGTTTTTGTTTTATTTAGTTGCTTTTTATTTTTGTTTGTAAAGGAAAAGAATTGCACAAATGAAACAAAACAATGTACACCATAGTTTGAAATGTGATTAATTATTTTGAAAGTTTCAATTTAATCATCTCTTATTCGTTTCTCTATTCCACACTTAATCTGCCCCTCTAACTAATCTTTTACTTCTTTAATTGTTTTGTTTTACTCGTGTATGCATGCTTTCCAATTTCAATATTGCATTTCAATTTACGTATATAGAAAATAGAACTGAGAAACATAAAAAATTGAATTAAAGAAAAATTAAAACCAGGTAAAATAGCAGAGACTTTAATGCATTACACTGGCTATATTTCGAATGAATCACGAATAATATGTGAATGGCGGGGACAATACTGCTTCATCAAGTGATGAAACAACGTATTCGTTATCTGATGATAATATCCAGAATAATCTGCTAATAGGAAACATTACGAGCATAAGAGCAAAGAGAAAACATAATAATACCTACATATACCGACATAAGAATACCTACATATACCGACATAAGAATACCTACATATACCGACATAAGAATACCTACATATACCGACATAATAATACCTACATATACCGACATAAGAATACCTACATATACCGACATAAGAATACCTACATATACCGACATAATAATACCTACATGTACCGACATAATAATACCTACATATACCGACATAATAATACCTACATATACCGACATAAGAATAGTTACAGAACAATAAGATAGGTGTTTACTTCAGTTGGACAGAATTGCTTTCAATTTGCAGTAAGTCAATAATAAGCAAATCAATGATGTGCAAACTGGTTGTATTAGACATGCTGCAAAATCAGCTGTAGTTCCGTCTAATGATAAGTTCATAATACTGAAGCACCTTTGAACAATTTTATAATCCTAACGGCCACCTCCTCAAATGTGTTAAACCAATAAAAAAAAACTGTTGTAAAGGAAAATACAGCTTACACAACGAAAGATGTGTGTCTAAAATACTTGAGATTTGATTAGACTTTGAATGCTTCTTCGTTAAATCTTATTATATACAAAGTAAAAAGATTTACAGTGGGGTGTTATGCTTCTTGGGCGATCTCCTTATTAAAAAAGATACTCCCAACATAAAATAAGTGTATATATGTTGCAGAATTGCATGTGAGTATATAAACATGTTCCACATGGTATTTCCCACAAAACGAAAGTTAAACAGAAGTGAAAAATATTAAGTAGATATTAAGCTACATGTCAAGATATTGTATAATAGGCAGAAAGTCGCTTGAAATAATTCGTGGTTAAGATGCTAAAAAATTTTTCTAAGACATATATCTTTGGTTTGGAAGAGAAAGAAAATTAAAACTGTAAGTTGAAATTTACAATCCAATTTGTTGTTCGACTGAATACTCCAAAAATAATTTACAAAGTCCTTATTACGCGAAGTTTCAAAGAATGCTATTCTTGCTATTCTTCTCATCAGAGGACAGAAAGCAAATTATATTTGTAGCAATGCTAGAATTTGCTGTTATGGCATTTAATGAAACCGCAATTGATTATAGTCATAAATTGCAAAGATGTACATGTCATTTAAAAACAACGAGTGAAAAAATGTAAAAAATAATAAAAACAACCGGGCATCACATTTCAACTTGTATAAAGATTCTTTCAAAGATAATCCAAAAGGCGAAAATAATTCTTTAGAGAGAATCAAATCCAAATTTAAATCCAGTTGAATATAATTAGTTCGGTCGTAAAATTTTCAACGCAGTTTACATTATGGAACTGGTTTATTCGGATATTGCAGTAGGTTGATCCCAGTTGAGCGGATTTGAGAAATAAAATGGACAAAAAAAAAAACACCATGTCATCTCCCATCGCTGGCTTACGTAGAAAAGACGATTTCAGACAAATTTCCACAAAGTAAGGTCAGTCTAAAAATTGTCAGCAAGTGAATGTTTCTATTACTGTAACCGATAATTTTCTAGACAGACTGTTATGGCTTGCAATAAGCTACAAAGAAAACAGAACAACGGAATAGAGTTTAAACAATGTATTACTGGAACAACAACGTAAAAGGTTACAACTGAAAAGAGTAGTAAACGTCACCGAGCAGGCGAGGGTCGCTCTGGTGTTTAATCCACACTTGGGATCAAAAGGTCTATGGTTTATATAATGGATAGAACAGTCCTTTTGGAGGGTGATTCTCCCACAACGCTCCCCCTCCCAAGCTGATTTCCGCGGCTGGGAAAATCAGTATTTCTTTCTTTTGGGGCAGACCACCAAGGGGTCTGTGCGCTTTCTCTTTCTGGCGGAGCGTCTCGGTTCCGACATCCCTTTTGGAGGGTCTATGTCAAAACAGTCATACACAGTTTCAATCGCCTCACTGCCGTCCTGCGGTGCTTCTTCTTTATCCTCGTAGAAGCGTTTCCTGATTAGGTTCAGGTGCCTCTTATGTTGGAACTTTGGGCCCTGAATGATGTATGTAGCATGGTCGATTCTACCTAAGATCGTGCCCTGTTTCCAAAAAGAAACGTTATTTTTAAAATGTCTAAAATACACGTTATCTCCGCTGTTAAACAGTTTCGTTGGCATTGTAGAGGTTCTGTTGTGTAGTATCTGTTTGGGTAGGAGTTTATCAAATACGGATTTTATTTTCCGTCCAAACATGATTTCTGCTGTGGATCCCGCATCTGGTTTCTCCGGATTTCTCATGATTCTGTAAACCTGCAGAAATTGCTGAAGGGCCTTTTCTGTCGGTGTACCGGACGCCTTTTTTAATGCCCTATTAAGCGTATCAACGAAATGTTCGGCCTGACCGTTGCTTCTGGCGTGGTACTGGAGTGTCGTAATGTGCTTGACTTTATACGTCTCGCAGAATTCTCTGAACTCTGTCGAGGTGAACTGTGTAGCGTTGTCGCTAACCAGACAGTCTACAACACCAAACCGAGCAAATAATTCCAATAAAAAAAATTGTTGTTGTTGCCGTGGTCGGTTTTTTGCATCTTAGTTCTCTGGCCATTTAGAGTAAGAGTCAACTACTATCAGGTAGTAAAAATCCTCCACAGGTCCCGCATAATCGATGTGGATCCTCGACCATGGTTGTTCAGCCTTAGGCCAAGGTTTATATGTCATCGGTGGTGCTATTGCAGCCAAAGCACAGCCTTTGCATCTGTTCACCATGTCGGTAATATCTTGGTCCATAGCTGGCCAATAAACAAAACTTCTCATTAGGCTTTTCATTCTGTTTATTCCTGGATGCCCATGTGAAAATCCATGAGAATTCTTTTTTGAAGGCTTTGAGGGATGACAATCCTTTCACCGTATAACAGTATTTCGTCGCAACCAGAAAAAATATGTTAACTGATGTCACCTAGTGCTAATTTCTGCTTCGTGGTTTGAATGAAATTGTCATTTATGGATTCTGACTTAATTTCCTGAAGTATGACTGGCAGTTCACGGATAATATTGTTTATCATGGTTTTTACGTCACTATTAATACGTAGTACCGCGATTACTGAATTTTTAAGAGGTTCTATTTTGGCAGGAATCAGTCTCGATAGACCGTCTGCATGGGCTAGTTGTTTCGAGGGAAGAAATTGAATTGTAAAATTATTGTTCAGCAGAATAATTTCCCATAATAATAGTCGGTTCGCAGTGAATGTTGAAAGTCCTTTTTTATCCAAAAATGAATATCAACGGCTTATGGTCGGTTTGTAGAAAAAAATGTCTTCCGTACAAGAACTGTTGGAATTTTTAAACTGCGAATATAATTCCTTGGGCTTAGAATAATTCTTTTCCGCTGGCAAGAGAGTCCGTGATGCGAAAGCAATAGGCTGTTTCGAGCCATCCTGCATTCGATGTAGCGTGCACGTCCCGACGCCATATTGACTAGCGTCGCTAGCTACTATTATGTCCAACTGTGGGTTGAAATGCGCTAGGAATAGTTTTGGAGTCAGGATTCTTTTTATTTATTGGAATGATACTGGCAATCTTCTGACCACTCCCAAGCCTTATCCTTTTTCAGCCATTCATTAAGTGGTGCAGGCAATTTGTGCATATTTAGGATGAACGCCTGGTAATAATTTGGCAAACCTAAAAAAAACTCTGCAATTGAGTTATGTTTACTGGTGCCGGCATTTCTTTAATAGCGGTCGCCCTATCTGGGTCTAGGCGTCTGCCATCTTTATCGATTATTTGACCCAGGTATTTAATTGTTTATAAAAAGAACTCACATTTATCTGCTTTGATCTTAAATCAATAATCTTGTATTAAACTGAATACTTGTCAGATATGTTTTTCATGTTCCTCCCTGCTTTTGCTCGCTATGATAATGTCATCAAGATATGCGATTGCGGTGTCCAAGACGAACAACATAGTATCCATTACTTCCTGGAATATTACGGGTGCCACCTTGACACCAAACGCGAGTCTTTCATATCTGTACAACCCCGATAAGTGTTAATACAGAGGAGGTTACCGCTTTTGTCGTTTACCGGAAACTGTAGGTAAGCGTCGTTTAGGTCGATCTTAGAAAAAAACTTGCCGCCATTTAATTTTGTGAACACTTCTTCTTGACTAGGTAATGGATAGTGAAAATCTTCTAAGGACCCGTTGTGTCCGGTCTCGAAGTCGGCGGAAACGCGAATTTCCTTTACTTAAAATGCCGGAGCAGCCCACTCACTATATTAAATTTTAGCCAGTATACCGATGCTTTCTAATCTGTCTAGTTCCTAATTTATTTTGTTCAGGGAAGCAAACAGGACATTACGTTACTTTTTAAACACAGATTGTGCCAGGTTTCAACTTAAAATCTACGGCCATTTTTGTACATCTCCCCAGGCCAGGAGTAAATACGTTTGTAAATTCTTTTTTAAAAACAAGTTATAAGTTTCTCCGTTTCTGCAGGACGGGTATCTATTTTCTTGCAGAATGTGGATATAGGAAGACCCCAGAGACGAAAGTCCTCCATGCTGTCAGAATCGAACACGTTCTCACTATCTTTTAGCACATACAATCTTAGTTTTTTGTTTTCCCCCGTAAAGTGACGTTTGTAATTAATTCACCTTCAAAATGAATTTGTGTACCATTAACGGCCGGATTTTGTGATATTTTCCACATTTTGAGATTTATTATTGAAAGATCCGATCCACTGTCTAATTGGAATTTAATAGCCTTGCCGAAAATGTTAACCGTTACATATTTGCGTAGATTTTCATCTACGACGTCCTTAGTTACGGTTTGACGTACACGGCTTCTATTCTAAGTTTTCCTACAGTGCGAAATTTTATGACCGATCTTATTGCATAAATGGCATCTTTTTGTTAAAAATGGGCAATCCCTTACCCAATGTATTCCCCCACATCAGAAACAAACGCTCGGTGCTTTTAGTTTTTCAGTTTCGATGGTTAGTATATGTGTGCCATTTCGACGGTTTTAGTTACTTTTTTTATATTCGCGATGCCTTCTTCGATATTTCTTGCATCTTTTTTTATACTTTCTACTTTTTGACAATCCCCAGTCAATTTTTGAAGTGTTAAGTTCGGTTCATTTTCTAATTTTGTAAGGACTCTGCGCCTGATTTCCGCATCTTTTCCCGAGGTTAACTCTTGCGCAAACACAAGACATTTAAAATTGTCTACTGTTAGTTTAGACAACTTAAAGTCATCACACTGTTCACTACAGCTGCGTAGGTGGCAAAATCGTCATTATCGTCTTTTACCACATTCAAACATCTTAAACGCTTATGAAAAAGAGACGTTTTCGGCGGGAAAAGTTCTGTTAACAAATTTATCGTCTCATTGAATGATAAATCTGCTATTTTCCGAGGCAAGATGTAATCCACGAATTTATCGTGCTCAGCCGTTTCCAATTTTTGTACTAGAAATCTTGTTTTCTTTTGATCAGACCAGTTGCTGCAGTTAATATTTTTAAAAAAAACTTCATAACGCCGAAAATACGTTGCGAATGATTTTTCCTCTTCCTCGTATTCAAAATTGTCTATCGCGATCCATATTGTATTCTGAGAAAATGCTGAATTGCTTTCCGCGTTCGCATTATTTAAAAAAATTTCTGTAAGCAATTCCTCTGTTCGTAATTGACGTTCGGCTAACTGTTTTTGAACTTCTAATTGGCGTTCGGCTAACTGTTTTTGAACATCCTTTTGCTGTTCCTCGGTTCGTATTTGACATGCCGCTTACTGTTTTGCAATTCCTTTTGCTGTTCGTCGAATCGTATTTGACGTTCAGTCCAATGTTTTTCGGATTGTGACTGACGCTTTGCGGCATCGATATGCAACTTGGTCAAATGTTCCTACGCTACTTTCAATTCGTCTATTTTGCTTTGTCAGCATTAGCAATTTCAAAACATTCGCTGAATTTTGCAAAACCGTTTTATTCTTTATTATTTTTTCCTCCAGACAATAAAACGAACAGAAAAAACATAAATATACAAAAAGTTCATTGTCTAAAGAAAAAAAATCAAGTGTATATTTTTCTCAAGGGGGAAAAATAACGCCTGATTTTAGCAACGAAAACTACACGTGACGAATTCTTTTTCCAAAAGTATAAAAATTTACCTTTCTAAGTCGCGACGAAGCTTTTTCTTTTTGCAAAACTACAGCGCTAGCTTGGAAAGTCGTGACGAACCTTTTTCTTTTCAACTCTTTTTTCCCCCGTAATGATCTGCGTTTATTATTTTTTTTAGTTACTATAAATCTTCCAGTTGAAAGTGTTATGTTAGACACTTCCTTAGGCTTGATAACATTTGAGTCCGAAGTCGTTTGTATTTTTAGAATACTATTACAACGCGCGTATTTTTTCTCAATGTAGAGTTTAGTATGCTCCTTGAATCCAATGTCGTCAGTGTTTAGTTTTTTAGAACACTGTTTTAAACGTGCGTACCTTCTCCTAATCGAATGTCTTCAGTGTTATGGCTTGCAATAAGCTACAAAGAAAACAGAACAACGGAGTAGAGTTTAAACAATGTATTACTGGAACAACAACGTACAAAGGTTACAACTAAAAAGAGTAGTTAACGTCACCGAGCAGGCGAGGGTCTCTCTGGTGTTTAATCCACACTTGCGATCAAAAGGTCTATGGTTTATATAATGGATAGAACAGTCCTTTTGGAGGGTGATTCCACCACAACACAGACAGAAACAATTCTTTCCGTAAAATATTATAAGTTCGATGTCAATGTTAAAAGGATGGGGAGTAAATATAACAAAGCTTTAAGCGTGACAAAATCTTAGCGTATTATAAATTATAACGCTGTTAAATGATAATGATGATGATGATTATAATAATAATAATAGTAATAATAATAAAGTAATGTAATGCTAATAATAGTAACAATAATGTTAAAGATAATATAAATAATAATGCTGCACTAATAATAATGATAATAGTTAATGTAATAATAATAATAATAATAATAATAATAATAACAGCAAACACAATAATAGTCATAACAATCTAAGTAATAATAGTAACAAATTAAGTTATAATAATAAATAGCAATAATAAAAAAGGCGATGATGATAATAATAGTTATAGAAATACTACTAATAATAGTAATATAAAAAACAGTAATAGAAATAATCATAATAGTAGCAATAATGATGGTTATAGGAAAAATGATGTTAATAGCATACCGATAATGATAAAAAGCGGTAAAGATACATATATATATATATATATATATATATATATATATATATATATATATATATATATATAAGCTGTGCCCAGCAAACCAAAAAAAAGGGGGGCAGACGCTTGAAAATCTCGTAAAATAAAAATTTTAGCCGATTTTATTTTTGATGGAAGTATAGTGTGTTATCAATAATAAATCTATGGAAAAAATGAAAAGAAAACTTTTTAAAGAATAAACCAACAAAGTAAGTGGGAGATCGATGCCATTTCCTTAGAAGGATAGAAAGTAGAAAAAATAATTAAAAAATTTGTAGGATAATTTAAAATAAAAAAGGATACAGTTTGGCAAACTGTTTTTTCTTATTTAATCAAATTTATTTTTGCACATCTTTTTGGAGAAAAAATATTGCTTTCAAGTATAATGTTGTTGTTTGTTGTTTATTGTAGCGAAATTCGGAAATAAAAATATTGATGTTCAAGTGAAACCAGTAACATCTAATGCATTGCCATGTTCCAGTAATGAAAATATCCCAAATGCACGCAAAACGATGGAAATCCCAGGTGACAAAACATAGTTAAAATCATTTTTTGTTGATTTATGGAAGACTTTACTAAGTGTGATGTGATAATTAGGTAAATAAACTTTGTGGTTATTTTTGAAATTGACGAAAAGATGTAAGTAGTTATAATTGTATTTTTAAATGAAAATCAACTTTCTGCTGTCGGATTTCGCTACAAGGCCGGAGAAGCACCCATTTTTTGTACAATGAACACCATCTTATCTATTTGTCGTACCGTTGCATAATTTAACCCGGATCATGGGGATTTACCATCAAGTATGGTTCGAGCTCGACTGACAGTAACCGGATAAAGCCGAGCAAAGTAGCAGAAGCAGACTAATGTTAAAACAGAATAACGGCAAAAATAAAATGACAATAAAACAATACTTTTAATTTACTATATATATATATATATATATATATATATATATTCTCTAGAAAAGTTGCATTTTGTATTGATTATTTACATATATTATTTTTTCAATATATTTAACAAATAAATGGTGTTCGAAAGTTATATAAGATAGTAGCTATTACAATTGATATATTGATTTTGTATATAGCATCTGTTGTTGCAAGCCTACAATTCTTTGGTACAGAGGGAAATTTCTGTAGTCATATTGTTATATAGGATATATATATATATATATATATATATATACCTTCCTAACACTAAAGAAAATACATAAAGCTATCCAACACCCCGTTATTGGACAGCAAAAAACAATTTATTAACCTTGGCCTCAACTGCCACCTCTCTAATAATTATGAGCAAAACGTTAAACTATGCAAAATCGAAATTCTCTACCAACAAATCCAAGACCTAAAAAATCCAAATAAAATCTTCGCACACCGAACATCAAAGATATCTTAAAACGGAAGAATATAAACATCGATACAAACGCAGACAACATAACTCTTTTCTAACCCCACAGCTAAAAGAAGCAGCTGAAGAACTGTACAACAATACTAACATCACGACACGAATGGCCACAAATCTAATATTTACACAATCTTAAATAAAACTGACTACAACATCAAAATAAGTAACATTTTCCTTGAGAAAACAAAGATTTAACCACCCAGAAAAAAATCCTACAGAACAACTTTAAAAACTCAAATTAACCATTTGAAAACATACATCCAAATATATGGCGTCGCAAAATAAACCAACTATTTATGCCTTATATGTCAACGATATATCGCAGCAGAATTCGTTCAATGCATTAAAAATCTCCAACTAAACCTAGAAACGCACTCCGTCCTCTAATTTACACACACACCAACCGTAAACAACAAAATAAATCTCTCGACGTATTAGTAGATTCTAGCAACCCCACTAAATACATAACCTCAACCTATAAAATACCTACCATCAGTAATGGTATACTTTTAAACTATCATAGCGAATGCCCAGAAAAATATAAAACTGCCCTCATAAAAAAAATTGATTCATGACTCATACAATATAGCATCATCCCGACAAATATTTTAGAAAATAATAACAAACATAAAACAAACCCTAATAAACAATCATTTTTCCCAATAAAATTGTCGATAAACACATAAAACTTTATTTAAACTCAATTCACAATAAAAACATAAACCGTAACCTAACAAAAATGACACCACCAAAGTATACTATAAAAACCAACTACACATTAACTACAAAGCAGGAAAGACATAATAATACACCCACCGACCAGAGAATTATACTAGTAATATATTATACTTAATTTTACACCTGCCAACCTAATAATTAAAAACAATAATATTATTAACATCACACAAAATCAAACTAATGTAGTGTATGAATTTATTTATTCCTTCAAAGAATGCGTCCAACCCCACTCTAAAAACTCATACAACACATAATTAGGCCACACCACAATTACACTCCCCCGAGGACTAACCTTCCATTACGCAGACAATAGCGCCATAAAACAACACCTAACACTCCATGATAAAAAACTACAATCGTCCGACAAAATTCGATAACTTAACACTTGTACACAAAGACTAAACTTACTAGAAGCCATACTTATGAAAAAACTACAGCCCTTTATCAACCGGATCTCATTTAATATCGGGAAATGTATATCAAATGTATTCAATAACTAACAATAAATAAATAAAATATAAAATAAGAAAACTAAAATTAAAAATTAAAATAATTCGCCCCTACCCATCCTTTATAACCAATAAAACAAACTAACTATAACTACACCAAGCATAAACAAAGAAAATTACAATAGCAATAATCGCTCCTAACGACGATCGGATGCACCGATTGAAAGCGCTTGAGAAGAATATGGCCGAACAACAACTACTAGGCACCATAACATACAGAAAGCTTGCCGAAATAAAAAAAGACCACTCGGCGAATTAAAAAGTTATCCAAAAAAAGCGGAAAAAATAACTCCGTTGTGTTCAATCAGACGTGCTTATGTGTGTAAATGTGTTAATGTATATATATATATATATATATATATATATACATGTATATATATGTATATATATGTGTGTGTGTTAATGTGCATATATATATACATATATATATGCACATATACATATACATACATACATATATATATATATATATATATATATATATATATATATATATATATATATATAACAGTTACCTTTTCGGTTTTGTCTACAGACTTGAAGCTTGATATATAAGGGGATTTGGGCCTGTGGGGCTAATTTTTATTTGATTTTTAGCTGGAAGAAATAGCTGCTATGTCATCAAAATTGGAAATATAATAAAACATGGCAGGTGTAAGCTTATTCACTGGGCTGTTGTATGCATGCTATAACATATATTTATACGTAGATTTCGGTTAATTTTTAGAATTTTCGTATACATGTGTTGTTAGCTCAGATAGTAAAGAATAACACTAGAGCGCTAAATGTTTTCTGTGGATTCTGGCTGATGGTACGCAAGCCATGTTTTCTATTTTTAACGTTTGAAATTACTACTATATATTGGGCACAATGTTTGAATCAATGGATTTTTAGCTTTTTAATAAATATGAAATCTGAATAATTAAAAATACCATATTTAAGCGCATTTTACGACTAGACCACGTTTGGCGCCCACTAATATATACTGCGTACAATAAAATAACCATTAGAGAATTTGCTCTATAACAAATACGTAACTTGCAATAATTAAAATATCATATTAAAACGTATTTAACGATTGGGCAACACGGGCTAGTATATATATATATATATATATATATATATATATATATATATATATATATATATATTTATATATATTATATATATTATATATATTATATATATGTTATATATATGTTATATTATATATATATATTATATATTATATATATTATATATATTATATATTACATATGTATTATATATATTATATATATTTTCTATATATCATATATATATCATATATATTATATATATATTATATATATATTATATATATTATACATATATATTATATATGTATATATCATATATATATATTATATATTATATATATAATATATATATTATATAATATATATATATATGTGAAAGAGATTTAGAAGGCTGTCACAATGCGAGGAATGAATTATATTCGCTTTTGGTAAGAGGAGACGAGAACAAGTGGTGATTTACAAATCAATAAGTACATATATATATATTTATTATTATTATTTTTTTTACATATATACTTATTCAGTTGTATGGTAAAATGTCTTACTTGTATTCATGCGACGCATTCCATTATTAATTTCGGAAAAATTTTCCCTTTTCAAATGGTGTGCGTAACAGGTCGATTCAAAGCATACTGGATGAAGGGCCGGAAGTTGTGTAGCTATGTGAGACCTCGGGGCAAATGTGAGTAAGGGATTTATGTATGGTATGATTAGGTGATTAACATGTTTATAAATTTGTTATTTTTATTTGTCTTTATTTTTATTTTATTTATTTTTTATTTTTTTATTTTTTGGTTTATAACTTGTTTTAGCGTGAGCTTTTTTTCTTGGTCTCTGTTATGTTGTCTTTATCATTATTACTATTATTTATTTTTTTTCTGCTGATGTGTGGGTGTCTCTGCTTTTCTGGGTCACTTAAGTCGCTGCTGGGCTGTGTCCGGTCGGCTAATGTAGGGGCGGGCTGTGAAAGCGGAGGGGGGTCGGTGTCGGTAGCTGGGTGTTTAGGTTAGTGTTGCTGGGGGTGGGAAGATAGGCGAGGGGAAGGGAAGGGGAATAGGTGTGACAATCTTTGGGAGTTGTTAATTTGTTTATATTCATGAGTCGTTGTAGATTTTTATATTTATTTATTTATTATTTTATTTTTTTTATTCTAATTGGTTTGTATTACTTCGGCTCACTTTTAATTTTAGTTGGTTTGTATTAACTTTTGATTTTAGTTGGTTTGTATTACTTCAGTAACTTTTAATTTTAATTAATTTTTTTTATTTAATTTTTTTTTTAAATTAAATATATACTGCTGTTTTATTTATTGTTTCTTTTAGTATATTATTGTTATTTTATTTATTTATTTATTTTTTGTATTATTTATATGGGAGGAGGTTGTGGTAATGTCCTGTTTGGAATGTGAGGCGGGCTGTGAGCTGTGTGCAGTGGTGTATCTGTTCTAATGGGTTATGGTTGTAATGGTAAGTGTTAGGTGGGAGCCGTACGTAGAGTTATATATACAGGAGTGGTAGTAGATTTTTATATTTATTTATTTATTTATTTTTTATAATTGGTTCGTATTACCTCAGCTAACTTTTACTTTTAGTTGGTTTGTATTACTTCAGTAACTTTTAATGTTAATTAATTATTATTATTATTATTATTGCTTATTTTTATTTTGTTTAAATATATACTGCTGTTTTATTTATTAAGTTTCTTATAGTATGTTATTGCTATTTTATTTATTTATTTATTATTATTATTATTATTATTATATTTTTCTATTTTTTTCCTATTATTTATATGGGAGGAGGTTGTGGTAATGTCCTGTTTGGAATGTGGGGTGGGCTGTGAGCTGTGTGCAGTGGCGTATCTGTTCTAATGGGTTATGGTTATAGTGGTAACTGTTGGGGGGAGCCGGGTGTAGAGTTATATAATGAATGAAGATCCGAGCTCCAGTCTGTTATTGAGTTCTGGCCGTAATTTGGATATTAGTAGCGATTCTTTTATGCGAAGATTCCCGATATTGCGTTCTGTGGCTAAAATATCGACTTTAATAGATTTGCTGCAGGTGTTGAGGTGTTTTCGGAATGATGATGCTTTGTAAATCACCACTTGTTCTCGTCTCCTCTTACCAACAGCGACTATAATTCATTCCTCGCATTGTGACAGCCTTCTAAATCTCTTTCACATACCTATCCCACACAATGCTTCAAGCAAACTACATATCAATATATATATATATATATATATATATATATATATATATATATATATATATATATATATATAAGAACAAAGTTGTGAAGTAGAATTTTACAAAACGTTTTTATCATTCGGCTGAGTACTCCAAAGCTGGGTGTTCCTTATCCGCGGAGTTTCAAAAATGTTATTTATGCTCATCATAGGAAAAAAATGTTAGTGAAATAAACAGAAAGTCACGTAAAATGTTTTAACATTTCTATGTATTTGCTGGTTGCAGCATAGGTTGGAACTTGAAGTTTTATGATCTGTAGTCACAAAACTTTAAAAAAAAGTAAGGTGTAAGTATATATATATATATATATATATATATATATATATATATATATATATATATATATATGTGTGTGTGTGTGTATATATATACTAGACAAGGAAAACCACCAAAGCAGTGGTATGTTCCAAATGTATTCTGATTATTAAGATCTTTTACTCAAGTTATTCTTAATTCATAAAAGTTCGTAAAAGGCGGCAACAAAAAAATAGAGGGCAGAAAGAAGGAATTATTGCCATGTATCACTTACCAAACAAAATCTAAACACTTCGATTAGTCACAGTTTATGAGATCATATTATCAAATTTCCTCTTAGATATCCTTCTTCGGTGGATCACGAAAGTTAAGCAACATGGAGTCTGGCCATTACTAAATTGGTGTCTATTAAAAATGCATGACGATGTTGTAGAAGAGCTAAACCTCTCCTAAAATATACATTGCTGAACATGACTTTAGCAAGTACTATACTATAACCGTTTATTGCATGCACGTATTGACACAAAAGAGCAATCGTCCTTGGTGTGAAGTTCTGTACTCAATTCAATTATGTGACGAAAATGTCCGGGGAGAGTATACACATGTTTGTTTTTTCTATTTTATTCCTACGTATTTTTTTTTTGATTTTGTGTTGTGTGATTCTGTTGTAGATGGCATCCAAATTGTGGATATACCATGAAACTGAGATAAATATTTATCAATGATGCAAGAGCAATGAGCGATCGTTATATAGACAGGCTCAAGGCTAACATTTGAGCTGGATTTATTGCACTAATTATGCATTGATTTTTCTCATTTAAACTACTTGACGACTGCACTACAATGTTGTTTTCATGGGAGTCATTGAGACGTACTTGATGGCACGGTGAATGATATGGGCGCGCGACGATGAATGAACACATCTTTGGTTTGTCTGATTAAAATTGCAAAACAACAAATAAATGAACAAATAAACACATAATAAATACCATGTTGCTCACTTTGTTCTACCGCTTATCCCACGTACACGCATTAGATGACGTTGTCATGCCAACTGCATTACCAGCCTCGCCTGAAGAAGCATTTTACTTTCAAGAATTGATTTATAATATAAATGCAGTAATTCTCTTCACGCTCGCTCTCTCTCTCTCTCACACACACACACACACACACACACACACTCTTTACCTCTACAATAAAGGAAATTGAAAACAAAGCCCTATGCAAAGATAAATCAACACTTTTATCGAATAAAATGTACGAAGGATCTAGTAGTGTTAATTTGTATTGGGATTGGTGGATACTACTCTATCCTGGGGTTTGCGTCTGTGCTAAATCTTCATAAACGGTTAAAATAACATATTTTGCATACTATTAATATATAAATACCACTGGGCAACAATTTTTTACTTTTTAATTGTTGTTTAGATTTTTACAACTGATTTAAAGTATTTTTGTACTGCTGAACCAGGAAGTGACATATGTTTCTCAATCGTGTCAAGCATTTCTGCTAATTTGATCTGCAAAAAGAATCAGACCTTGTGACATTTTTGTGGCATTATCAGCTTATTTTGTCAACACATATCATCATCAATGTGTTTTTAAGAGAAAAATGATAGAAACGTCGATTACTGTAAAATGATGATGGGTATTGACAAAAGTACACATAAATTAAAAGTTGCTTCACCATTGTTCAAACTTTAAGGCTTGTACTTACGTTTCTTCGCACTCCTGGATAGTTCAGAGGCAGCGAAGTCTCTCTACGGATTCGAATAGTAGTCAGCAATCATGACTCGGTCGCAGCGATTCTGATACCTAGTCCTTATTTCTTTCAGATTCTGATAGAATCTCTCCACCTGCTCGTCATCTATTGAACCTAGGTTCTGAGAAAACCGGTCCATTGGTGAAAACATCTTGTATTGCAGTACAGATTTCTGAAAGCAGTCATCATATTGTTTACAAGTTTTGCGTAATTCATTGCCTTATTTTTGCCAAGAAATGTATGCACTATAAGAATAAATGTATTCCACGCTTCCAGTTTCAATTCATTCATTAAGTTTTCGACTGCAGAATCTCTGATGATCTCCCGGATCTGATGCCAGCTTTTAACTTCTTCGTGGTCAATCCTGGAAAAGCCTGGCAACAAGTAAGTGTAGCAGTCACTTATCCTTGTTCAAAGCCTTGGTGAACTGCTTGATTAAATAGAGCTTGATGTGCAACGGTGGGAAGAGTATTTTGTCTCTATCCATCAGATGGTCGTTGACGAAATTCCTTTCTGGAATAGCACCAATTTCTCCCACACACTTGTTCGTGTATGTTAAGCACCAACACTTGGATGATTTCGAGGTTGTATGACTTCAAACCCATCCTTTTGGACATAATCACACAGAACAATCGGACCTAGATACTTCTTGTCATTAAAATACTCATTTCTAATAATAACAATTATTCGATAGGGTATTTTACCCCATAACTTCTAAACTGATCCACACATGCGTGCATGTGAACAAAAAACATAAAATATTTTATTACGCAAAACCAATGTGAGTTTGGGATTCAGTGCATGAGATTCAACCTAAATCAACTAAAAAAACGCCGTGATAATTTTTTTATTTACCACTATAATAATCAAGTTATACTATAGGATTAGGCATCGAAGCAGGATCGCGCAACGGTCTCCTCCGTTCTTAGATAAGGTGCATGTTATTTTGATGAATTGCGATGAGAGGCAAA
Source organism: Euprymna scolopes (assembly GCF_053919585.1). NCBI lineage: Eukaryota > Metazoa > Mollusca > Cephalopoda > Sepiida > Sepiolidae > Euprymna > Euprymna scolopes. The sequence continues at coordinate 56,074,217 of NC_136494.1, forward strand.
ATATTTATCCATTACATCACTATTTCTGTGCTCTGCTCATTCATTATTCTTACTAGATCAGTGTATGATATCAACGAAGATATCAAATCAGCCATACAATATTCGATTCTTATCGGATCTAGTGTTGTCATTTAAGACAAGTAAGACGTCAGAATTATACTAAATTTGCAGATGAACTATTAAATGTGTTCAATTAATCACATACAGTTTATTTGCTAAAAAACAACGGAAAGCACATTTATTTTTTGTATATTTAATCAATTAATTTCGAAATCTTATTTTATTGTTTCATGTTTTGAGTATTTTGCTAAATTAATAGAAAAAGCATTTAGCCAAAAAGCATTAAAAATATCGTCTCAACCAAGACCGTTAAGAGCGAGGGATATCCGAAATCACTGGAACTGCGAATGCTAAGCTTATGCTTTTTTTACTGTGGCCCAATCTGCTACGATGGTAAGAGATTGTCCCAGATGAGAGGTCAAGGAGAGTTGAATTAGAGCTATGATTGAAAATTGCCCCAAAAGGGGACCAGCGAGAGATGAATTGAAGCTTTTTTTATTTTATTGGCAGATCTCAGAGAATAGCAGGTAACTCAGCCAGCTAGAAAGAGAGGTTGTGTAGCCGTCGATGTGAAATGCATTTTCTTTGTAACAGAAAAAATAAAGTCGAAAATAAAACAATATTGTTTTAAAAGTGCTTATTTTGAGGTATCTAGCCGATTGTTTGGGATAAAGGGTTTGTAAAGGCTGAAGTCGTCAGAGCATTGAGAAAATCCTCGTCAAGAATCTTTGTTCTGTGGAAATTTACCTGATTGGGATGTATGGGGGAGGTGGATGATTATCAAACCAGGGAGAACCAAAATGGGACGTAGCAAGCAAGGGGTGGTTAGATCGGAAACCCATGCTTGCTCCGACTTACATCACCTCTCCATACATAAGGCACTGCAGACCGGAAAAAAATCAGTATGGAGCCTGGAGTTGAGTTTTGAGCTTAAGTTTCGGAGTCGGTTGAACTCGGAGGGAGACTGTCCACGGAACCACACCACCCCGCGAAGACACCCGTTCGATAAGCAAGGAATGTAAAATTAGGAAAAAAGAGTCCTGTTTGAATACCTTCGAAGTACGAAAAAGAAAAATTATAATCGACATTTTTATTGTTTTTATTTTATTTCTTCTGAAAAACTTTACATAATTATTGTTATTTTTCTTTTTTTGTGAATAATTAATTTTTTACGAAACCTACGACCAGCGTCAGCGTTAAATATTATTATTATTATTATTATTATTATTATTATTATTATTATTATTATTATTACCACTACTACTACTTGCAGGCGAACTTAAAAAAAAAACAATCAAGTTGAATGATTTTTTCCAGCGGGAGAAGAAGAGAGGGAGGATCATCAAACTGCTGACCCAGCGTCATATCAACATTGTCTTCGTGAAAGCGACTGAGACTGCGTCGCAGGACTTTTGTGAATGTTCGAGCCGAACCCGCACGTAACTGTATGAACACTACGGTCTTCTTCATGTTTCATCAACCGTTATATTACTCTTGCTTAAAGAAAACAGGTTAAAAATCATTCCACTATGACGGATTCGACAGAGTTCGTTAAAATTTTCGTATTTGTGCGTTAGACATCGTTAAAACGACACCAATAATCTGTCTCGTATATTTCACTAATACTTTTTTGTATGAGTTATGGAATGCAAGTAACGATAGCAGAACATCAAAATATAAGAAAAAAGAACTGTGAATCTTTAAGTTACAACCACTACTTTGCTCTATTCTATTTTGGTTTCATTCGCAAATTAATGTGACGTATTCGCTAATACGTTAATACAATCTTCTTGAATAAATAAATAAATAAAAACATCCGTTTACTTCTATATATTATTATAATATCACTATTAAAATTGAGATTACAATTATTGACATTATTAATCAGAAGTGGTGTTATTGTTATCATTCTTATATAGAAATAAACTTGTTATATTGGCATTTAATGTATATACTTGGTTATGGTGTTTACAAACACACATATATTATATGGCGACCATAAAAAAGAAAGTGACTATTTCTTTTAATGTTCACAGCATCATTAAGAAATATTAGATTATAGATGGAGGCGAAACATATACATGGACAGTAAAGTGGGAGATGAATTACTTTTTCATTAATTCTAAACATGACTTATTAGAGCAGTTTATTTTATCAAATATAATAAAATCTCATAATTAAAGTATATTTTAATACATTTTGTGTTATCAAAATATATAAGAAAAGCATTAGGTAAAATTTAGTATAATAATAGTTTACTGTTTTGGGGTACAAATCACCCCTTATTTCAGAATTTAGTGGAATATCACTGGTTTCTGAGACTAACTGGAGACATTCATATCATGTTTAACCGCATGCTATGAACACCTTCTTCTCATACCACTTTAGTGGCTCCTGTATTCTTTATGATAAGTACATATTATATTTTATACACTTTACGCTAGTTGTGTTTTTTTTTCATTTGTGACCCTTAGCACGGGTCTATAGTAACTGCCTGACTAGGATGATTCCAGAACTTCTCGAATCAATCTAGAATAATTACTTACAACAATTGAATGACGAATATTTTGGCAAGGACTCACTCTAAAAAAACAGCGATTCAAAAACAACATTTTACGACCAAATGGATTCAAGAAAAAAGAACATACGGGAAATTTGAAATAAATTTTTCAGGCGAAATTCGAAACTTCAAAAGTATTTATTGAAGAACAGGAAAAACTACTTGTCAATGTTGGGGGAAAACAACATTCGAGCGTCAAAATCCACAAACACGGGATAAAGAACACTTCGAAAATAGACAATTCTTGCTGAAAAAAGGATTTAACGAAGCCGTCGTAAAAAGCCTTATCTTGCTGTTAAAATAGATATTAGAAGCATAAACTACGAGTTGAAAGAGAACTCAAGACAATTGCGTTTAGAATTATTACTGCAGAATTAGTGAGACCAAGTTTCAGTAAGTACAAAAAAAAACAACTTTTTTTCCATCTCTATAAATACAAGTAATATTGATAAAAAAATTTTGTTCTTTTAAAAAGCATGTCCGCTAATACGTCATATTGTTAAAAGGCATTGGCGCTGGGAAAAGAAAAAAACTCCTTCAAAAGTAAATGATATATTTTATTTTATTAGCCGAAGCGTGTATTTGCACAAATTAAAAAAAGACGTCAGATTTTAATCCGATTAAAATAAACTTTTTACTCGTCGACGGGACTGAACGTCGAACAAGAAAACAAACGATTTCGCAAATACAAATAAGGTGTTAACAAATACAAATAAGGTGTTAACGAGAAAAAGACATTCTTTTTCGCACAGAAATCGAAAAAATAGCCAATATTAAATAAATGTTATAAACTCTCTTTCACAGATAAGTAACTAATTCTCGTTAAGGAAGAAAAGCAGAAAAATGTGTAGGATCAACAAGGAATTGAACCCAGTACCTGACACGTTACGAAAATTTAAAAATGGTAAATGAAATCTACTGCTTTCTGTGTAAATACAAACGCCGAATTATTTTCCCAGGAAAATTGCCACACGAGGAAATAAATATATGAAAGAAATGCACGTTAAATAACCAGGTACGATTTTTTTAACAGTTTTTTTCTATAGAGTTAGTACTATAGGAAAAGTAAATCAATGAATTGCGTTGTTTCTGCCATATTAAGTAATTCCACACCGTCCAAAAACATGGAGGATTTTGCAAGACAGATCTTGGAAGCAGTGAAATTCCAACTAAGTTAACAATTAGAACTTGAAAAAGGTCCCTAGAAGAGCAGCTGGCAATACAAGCGAAACAATTGACAATACAGAAACAAAACGAAGAATAGCAGTTAAATTTAATGAAATATCTCGAGAAAAACAAAGAGAAAAGAAAGAAATAAACGAACAAATATTGGTAAAACAGTTAGATTTAATGAAATACTTCGAGGAATAATAGGAAAGAGAAAAGAAATAAATAAATGACAAATATTGGAATATTTGAGAAAATTACATTGAGAGCAACAAAACCAGTCAGATAAAAAATGGATTTGATAACGCAAGTTTTTGTGTATTAAGGCAGCGGAGAAGAAACCAGCACAGCTTTTACCCAAAATGCGATCTGGTCAGCTACTGATACATTTCACTATGCTCCTGAGGAAGACCTAACGTTTGAGGCATATTTCAGAAGATTTGGCGACCTTTTTAAAATTGATTGCAGTGCATGGACGGATCAAAAGAAGGTTCGTTTATTGCTACGGAAGTTAGGTACATCGGAACATAACAAATCCGTGGACTATATTTTACCAAGAAAAACCAACGAATTGTCGTTTGACGAGGCAGTAAAACAGTTAATGAAGCTATACTGTCCAAAAAGAGGCGTTTTTCATAAAGATGGAAATTCATGAATCTCACACGGAAGGAGAGTCAGGAATATATGACTTTTGCGTCTATAGTTAATAAGCACTGTAACGATTTCAAATCATCGTCATTAACAGCGGACAATTTCGAATGCTTAATATTCACACAAGGTTTGATAGTCACAAAAGACGCCGATATAAGACGTCGTGCTCTAAATAAATTGGAATTAAAACCTTATTTGACGCTTCAGACACTGGCTCAAGATTGTCAACGGTTCGTGGCCAGGAAGCAATATTCCCGAAACATAGAGGAAGCAGGTATCGCTCACTTTAAAAAAAATACGTTTCAAAAATAAAGGACACTCGCCCGCCAGCAATTACTAACCGAGAGGCAAAAAGAACCCTTCACAAAATTATCAGGATAGACAAAATCCTAGGATCCCTTGTAGCAAATGTGAAAGATCTCATGGGTACAATGCATGTCAGTACCAAAGGAAAAAACAAGTGACCTATGCAAGCGAGCAGGGCACAAGACCTCATATTGCAGAGCGAAAGTAGCAAAAAAGAGCTACGTAAAACCTGCAAAAATGGACCCTTCACCAACAGAGGACATAATAAATATGTTACGGTGAGAGTCAGAAATAAAGAAGTGAAACTGCAGCTCGATTCAGGGTTGGATTTATCGATTATATATTTTCACACATGGAAGATAATAGGAAAGCCCACGATGACAAAGACGAATAAAGTCGCAAGATCGGTACTGGTGAAAAAATAAATTTTGAGGGTGAAGTAGTTATGAATGTGTCATTAAAAAGAACGACAAAAAACTAAAAGTTTTCATTCTTAAGGACGCAACGAATTTATTAGGGACCGATTGAATCCAGGAATTTGAATTAGGAGACTCGCCAATGAGTAATTTTTCTCACAAAGTCGAAAACCTAACGTCCGAAGCCGACAAACTAAAAAAAGATCTTAAAAATCTTTCCCGATTGTTTTCTCTGAAAAGCTTGAATGCTGCACAAAAATAAAAATGATGTTCGAATTGCTGTATGAAGCAAAACCAATACTCAAAAAGCCACGGAGCGTACCGTTCGCTTCGAGGGAGAAAATGGATGAAGAATTGAAAAGACTAGTTAACACTGGGATTTTGACCCCTATTAACTATAGTGAGTTGGCAGCCGCCACCGTATATGTGAATAAAAATTTATTAGGGTATGCGCAGACTTCTCGACCGGATTGAATCCTGCACTCAAGGACCATCATTACCCGCTACCAAACTCAGACGAAATATTCGCTAAGTTTAATGGCGGAAATTGTTTTGCCTAAACAGACTTAAGCGAGGTGTACCTACAAATACCAGTATAGGAAGATAGCTCAAAAATTTTGTGTATCTCAACGCACAAAGGATTTTATAAATTAAATAGATTAGCATTTCAACAAGTAATCGATACTTTGGTAAGCGGTTTGGATTTTGCAATAGGCTATCTGGACGATATTCTTATGCGTAGTCAAAATGTTGAACAACATAGATCATGCATTTCAAGTGTTTGACAGAATAAAAGAATACAGCTTCACATTGAAGGAAGCAAGATGCAATTTTTTTTGGAACGAATTAAATACCTGGGTCATATAATAGATAATGACGGGAGGAAACCCGACCAGACAGGTCCACAGCAATAAAAGACATGTCAGAACCTCATAATGTAACTCCATTGCAGAGTTTTTTAGGGCTCTTCAATTATTATCAAACGTTCATTAAGAACATGGTTGAATTGCGTGCGCCATTGAATGTACTATTAAGAAAAGGACAAAAATCGGACAGGACGCCTGATTGCCAGGCAGCGTTTAAGAAATTAAAAAATAGATTAATGTCAGATTTATACCTGACTCATTTCAATTCGAAACCAGAGATTATTGTCGCAACTGACGCAAGTTCTTATGGGATCGTGCGTGCATTCTACACAAGATGCCTAATGGGTCCATTAAGCCGACCGCCCATGCGTCAAAAACTTTACTGCCTGCCGAGAAAATGTACTCCCAAATCGAAAAGGAAGCACTGGGGATCATATTCCGTGTTACAAAATTCCACCGATTTTTTCACGGTTGTAAATTTTAATTACAAACTGACCATAAGCCCGCTTATAACCATCTTTGGCTCTATAAAAGATCTGTCAACTTACGCAGCCAACAGACTGCAAAGATGGGGGGCTATTATACTGAATTACGATTTCAGTATGGAATTGCTTACATCTGTGAAGTTAAGTCATATTATATTTCATAGACTTTACACTATTTGTGGTTTATTTCATTTGTGACCCCTTGCACGGGTCTACAAAATTTACTCTGACCAGATTTTTTTTCGTAAAGTTGTTTATTGTAAGAACATGATGCTTCGGTAAAACGTATGATGTATCAGATATGTAAAAGCCATGAAATGAACACTTTGTGACAGAATGAACAAACAGTGCATAAGAAAGAATAAAAACATAAGAAAACCAGTAACATGTGAAGGAGGAACTGCCGATCCTTCCAATCTCTCTCTCTCTCTCTCTCTCTCTCTCTCTATATATATATATATATATATATATATATATATATATATAGATATATACTTTAATTTTTAAAAACTTTCTTTTATTTTTTAATGTCTTGCATATTTTATTCTTTCCTTTTTTATGTGTGACTTTATTTTATGTCTACCACTCTCTCGACCACTCATGGCCGTCACTAATGTGCAGAAGCTATACAAAAAACGGAATAGGAACTCTCACCATTACCTTTTACTGGTGTCCATGCTAATAAATGTAAATCTGATCTGGTTTGTTTTGAGACTTCCAAGGTAAATACGAGTATATCTTGTCAGATTTTCTGTTACAAAATTCATGGCAAAATCTATTATGACATCATTTTTTTTATCTTATCTCAATCCTCTTTATTTTAGAAGTTAAAATAAAAACCTTTACTTGTTGTGTAGGAGTATATATTAAAGAGGTATGACGGGAGATTCATATTGGGACCATATAATACACGAATGATGATGAGAGGGAGACATTTATACATATACAGTTCTGTTCTGAGATGCTTGAGACTTCATATATATATACTGAGGGTGATAGGGTGATAGATGCACAGTTCTTATATTTCTTGTAACAGATATAGAGAAGAGGAAAGATACGTATTCTTGGCAGGGTTACACAGAGTTCGTTATAAGATGATTAACACATTTACCTTCAATTTGTGGAATGACGACACATGACAAACCGTTACAAAATATCGATGGTGATGTTTTATTTCATTGGACCGGTCGAATGATTATGACGTCAGGAATTCACATCTGTTCTCTATAGTTTAATGTTTCTACCCTTTGCTTCCAAAGGGCAGCTGACCACTAACTGACTCACCTGATCTCTGCTGACTAGCAGACTCAACTGTTCTGCCTCAACTACTCTGATCTCACTAACTCTAGCTCCTATTTTGAGAATCACCCTTTAGCTATGACGTCAGAAGTGTGTTTCCAAAACGTGACCAATTCACGTGGCTACGACATTTTTAATATTCAGTTTTGTAAAAGAATGAACAATCAATTCTTTTAACAATATAAACAATATCTAACTATTTATAATAGAATTTAACAATATGCCTTTTAAACATTCCGATTTCTAGCATTGTATTTCTGAACCTTGCTTACAAGGTTCGAGTTTCGGCTTGTCCTAATCTCATTTTCACTTATCCAATATTCTTCTTATTTGCATGGAAAGGCATAGCCCCTGTTCCTGTAACATACTGACGTCACATCATATCACTGGATGTTACATCACATCTATAGAATATACATCAGCTAATTTTAAAAAGCTAAAAACGAGTTGATTATTTAAAATTAAAATTCGAAAGCAGAAGCAAATACAAAACTAATAAATCATCAATAATTACTAAAGATAATTTAAATATAAATTAATAATTAAAACATGGCATTATGTATTATTGCTATGTAAAGCAATGTATTTATTTTTAAAATGCCCACTTTGTTTACTTAAATAGTCCCAGATTATATGAAGTGCGTTTTCAGTGACATCATTTACATGAAAACTGCTTTCAATTTATTTAGATAGTAAACAGAAGTTTTAATGCATTTGTATTGTAAATAGTTTAAATGATTTCTAATATATTTTATAGCCAACAATCTTTCTAATATATTTTATAGCAAAATTATTCCTTTAGTAAAAGTCTACTTCATTTCAATTTCTTTCAAGTATTGCAAATGTTTTGATCTGAAGTAAATGAAAGTCGTTCTCATTGATGATTTCAAATATCTATGAAATTTAAAGTATAAATTTTAGATGCTAATTATAAAAACAAAATGCCTAAATTTTAATTTCTCGGTATAAATCAAAGTGCCGTAAGGTTGCATGATAGGATAACAGCATCTGTTTGAAATGTAAATATTCAAGATTTGCATGAAATTCGAACAATAGGATTAAACACACACTTTTATCATTTCAATTATGTTGAAGTATTTTAAAGGTTTGTGACAGCAGTAGATGGATTTCAATTGTACATTAATTTTAAAATTATTTTTACAATTTACACGAAATTTGAAACGTATAAATTAAACACAAATACCTTTTTCATTAACGATTCAAATATTGTAATCTCACTGGAGATAGGTATAACAGCTATGTTATGAGACCTTGTGTTTGCACATCTGTGATCAAAACTAGGTCACATTTTTCAACGATATTATTTTATAGTCTACCATTTTTCATTTCTGAATATTGAGAGGAATTTAATACTTGAAATTATACATGTGCTTGTGCGCATATTTTTTGCTAGTCTATATATATATATATATATATATATATATATATATATATATATATATATATACATATATATATATATAAACTGAAAATTGTTTAATTTATTTATCGCGGACTATTATACTAACCTTCTTTAGTTCTTATTTCACGACGTTTCGGCCAACTATTCCTTTGGCCTTCGTCAGGTGACGAAAGCTAGAGGAATAGTTGACCGAAACGTCGCGCAACAACATCTAAGAAAGATGAGAATAATAGTCTGCATAAATTACTAAATAATACTCATCTCAATAATGAATTCCAATTAAATAATACGAAAATTGTTTTTCTGTCGAGTATGTACTTTTAGATTATTATATCTACCATCTTTATATTTTGTCAGAATGATACCCCGAATATATAGATTGTAGTAAATGATTCATACTTATTTGTAGACAGGTCCAAGAGTGATCATGTCCCTTTACGCGCATTTGTACCGCCGACATGCTCGAAATCATACTTACACTACAAAAAACTTAACTAAATTTGAGATATTTATTTCATCCAAAAGCATTCGCTAAAATACACACGTGTGATTAAAAGAATTTTTGTAGCATATTTACATTCTTATCGAATTTTATCAAAATATGCTTTCTTATCAAATAATGCGATACCGATGGTCAGACGTAATAATCATCAATCATCTCAAATAAACAGAAAATGCAAATCGATAAAGCGAATCACATTAGGAAACATTATGAATAAATGCATTTCAATGGGGATTTTTTTTTATAATATCGTTGTAAATAATTCTATTTACAACATTAAACCATATTTAAATTTGTTATCTTATCGTTACATCTTACAATGATTTAGATTATTTGGATTATTTCGACGGGTTCAGTTTTTCGTTCGACACAACATTCAGTCTTCTTGAAAAGCATCGTTTTTAATTTAGGAATATTTATATCGAACTACTATCCATTACTTATTATGTTATTTTTTTATTTATTACCGTCCGTAGTAAGGATTGAACCGTTAACAACTGCAAGACTCTCACACTTGCACCTATAATCTGTTGTATCATTTGGATTATTATTACTGTACGTATTTTAGAATAGCAATACGAATAATTCAAATGATAAAATTATCAATCCTCATCTCAACAATTTCAATCATCACAATATGTTAAAATTCATTTATCTTATACGAAAATGTGTTCGTTAAAACATGATCACGAACTCATTTAATGGTATTTAACACTATCTACTTCTCTGTAACCATTCCATATCTAAAGCAGTTTTTTAGTTTCTTTGGCGCGTACCTAATATCCACCTTTATAATCTGTTGCATTCAGATTGTATTTTAATCACGCAGTTGTTATTTGTTAACCGACTGTGCCTATATGAAATTCAAAACTATACGAGTTTTAAATAGAATGTTGAAACAGCGAATCATCAGGAAGTTCTTCTTCAAACGTCATATTCTTTAATGTTCATACATGTGGTAAGATTTGTTGGTTGTTGGTTTTACGGCATGTCAACTATTATTGTGTAAATTATATACAGAAATCGTACATATGAATTTGTATACGAGTAGATTGTAACTGAAATTGTTTTTATAGGTGTATATTTTGTAAACAAATTATCTGTTAATTATAGTTTTTATTACTCCACAAATTTATCCCTAGTAGTTTCTAGCACCCCAAATGATAAGAAATACTTACTAAGGAGTGTCTTCACATATTCTAGAAGGCTCTCAAATTAATGCAGATTTGCACCAAGTAGTTGATAATGTTTGGAAAAAGGTGGGCAGTCGAAAAGTTTGATTGGTCTGAGAAAGGTGAATTTCAGACTGGTGGATGAGGAAGGGGCAGTTATTTTGCCTTAGGTTGTTTATACCGGATCTGGACTAATTTTTATAGAATTCAGAGATAGATTCTGACAGGTATGATCAGACCGCTTCAAAGAAAACATTTAAGTAATGAATATAAAAAAGGTAAGTAGCCAAAACTACTAAATTAGTAACTTACTGCTTAATTCACTTTAGGGTCATACCCAGACCATCCTGTTGACGAATTAGTGAATGCAGAAAGAGAGACTGCTGGAGAGAAATACTGGAGACTAAGAAAATAATGAGAATGATTGTCTCTTCTCTCCCCTATTTTTATACAGAATCTTAAATTATAATATATGTTGTTATCAACAATGCTAAGAAAAACAAATCAATCCAAAATAATAAACTATTTTTGGTAATCTCGATCACTGGTAATCTATAAAAATCACATATTAATAAAAATGATTGGCGTATTCATAATTTGTTTAGGATTCTACATAAAGCAAATTTTAATCTGGACCGAAACCAGTGATTTTATTGTGATGCTAATATAAGTTAATAACTTGGTATTGGTGACATATAATCTTTATGTGATTCAAACGATGCCTAAAATATGTTCTTCAAATTTCTTCAAACTTCTTCAAATTTCTCATATAACATTTGATCCAAAAGAATCAGAAACCGCGTAAGCTATTTCTGACGCATTTATTTCAGAGGAAGTCGAGCGTAAGGGTAGAACATACAAATGGAATAAATTGAAATTAACTTAGAGAACCTGATAGCAGAACAAAATTTACACATTGGTTCTCTATATACCAGCAGATATAAGCGTTGTTTAGCCTCATAAACATTGGATATGAGATTATTTGAGAATACTGTACGACAATTCCTCTGATTGGTATATACATTCGGCTTGAGACTACATTTGTATTTGTTATTCCCTAAAAACTTGTATTTTTATGGAAACGAAATCCCCATCCATGGCGAATATGACACCTACTATTACTGGATGTATAATAAAACTCGTGGACTACTCTATTTTATCGGACGATTAAAAGCTAGAGTATTATACGTTAGAATAGACTGGTTTGTAATTGCTTTATACTCTTTCACTTTATTACTGAGTTACAATTTATCAAAGCTAAAACTACTCGGGAATAAATGGTAAATGAATAGACTGCTAGTAAAAGGCTGTGAAATATTACAAAAGAAATAAAATTATGAATTATATGAAAATAATTAGAATAATTTATGAAAATCGTTAAGTATTTAATTTATAAGTTAGCTGAAAACGACTATGGAGTAGCCTGCAGTTAAACATGGTTATAATGTGTTCTATTGATGAAAAGTTTTTAGAAACAAACTCATGGAAATATTGTTTGATGTTAGATATACTGAGAAAAAAGAAAGTTCTTTACGATTATGGAGACAGATTATTCCGAAAAATCTCAAAGAAGTTATCAGGAATCGAAGCTCAGTAAAGCACACTTAATGGAAACAGCGATTAGAGAAAGACAAATAAGGCATTTTCTGTGAGAAAAGAGCTCTTGAGAATAAAAATTATCCTCCATTAAATCCTGCAATCGATTGTGTACTTCGTTAATGCAAAAAGAATACCCTCAATGCCTTCGCCACTTCCACACTTGTCACATAAGGACGTGTATGACTCCTATATAGACACAGGATTATATCGGGATTCAAATAATTTGTAGAGATATAAAATGGGCCACCAATTTTTAGAAACGTATTTAATATAAGTCTTCTATTTTAATCTGGATTAAATGTCGATCCTAACTGTTTATTGAAATAAAGACCATCCTCAAGTAGAGAGTTATTTATTTAAACTGAAGTAAATCAAAGACCTGCGCGTTTGTGAGGAAGGAAATGGGTCTAGTATAAGGGGCACATGCCATTTTCCTTCAGTGCATCAGTAACATTTTTATCTCCCATGCTGTTCGTAGTACCGAAATCCTATTTACAAAGAAGTCAAAATTATCTAAGAATATGAATTAACACATTAATTAAATCAGGAAGAGATTGTGATTCTCTGTGCTTCAGATTTTCATGGGCATGTCAAAAAGAAATTACTTAATGATTAAAAATACATTGCTAATTATTTAACAGCAAATTTATGAAACGATCCTTTTACCACACTCTACGAACGTATATATGGAGAGTTATTACCCTATAAAAAATATCATCAAAAGATGCACTGATCGTTTGAAATGTGGCAATCAGCACGTAAGCAACTGATTTGCAAAATGAAATCCATATTTTTTTGGATAAGTGATTTACAAATTCTTGATTTGTCATAGAATTAAACAACTTTCTCGTGGTCAATATGAAGAAACCTGATTAGCACTATATTTACATAGTGGTTGCTGATGAGCCGTGCAAACTAGTGTTCTTTTTGAAGTAACGATTGGATAGCTTTGTAAGGATAGGGTTAAGTTTCAGATGAAGATTCTTAACGCAAATACTTTGATGTTGTTAGATCCTGTTGTTTTGTTTGCTCAAGGCGCGTGACAAGTTTAGAAACATCCCAAATAGATATATGCATATCATTGTATTTTCAGTTATAAAAGAAAATTCTTGAAAATATAACCTAAATCACAAAAGATTGAATTCGAAGCAAAGTTCTTTGCAGAAATATTGATTTTGTTAGAAACTTAGTAAATCATCATAATTGGAATATAATTTGTTATGTGTCAGTAGCCTGTGTATTATTCCAGAAATAAAACTTGAAAAGAAAGCCTCTGCTCAGCAATTCTGAATTTTAACAGACTGATTCATTTGACTTTTGTGCGGTTCTCATAACAAATTTGCAGTGATAATTGTTGGGTTTAACTGCGGCTTTGGTTATTATTAACATTTGATCCGGGGCGAAAGTTAATATGATTATCTAATATATAATGTTTATCACGTGTGGATAGACATATCAAGATTTCTCAGGTTTTGCAATCTGGCGTTCATCGTATTGAAATGAATGTCAAATAAAAAAAAGGCACGATCTCGATACGTTGAACAAATACTATTAAATACTGTAACTACAATAATTGGATATGGAGCAATAGGCATTTTAATGATTTTAATAATGAAAAAACACAAGTGACAAAAAATTGGAACTATTTGTATGTAAAGAAATCAGCCTTTTAACATTTACTGCCTGGTTAAGTTGCATCGGTAGTGGACTGTAAATAATCTTAAATCTACATATCTATAAACGTGAAATTGTATGTGTGGCTGTGTGTGCAAATTTCCCTACCACTGTCAATTTTCGGTCTACAGACTTGAGGTTTGGCATAAAAGGTATTGATATTTGGGAAAATGTTTTTAATCGGCTTTCAGCCAGAAATTTGGCTGTCAAAGTGTCAAAGTTCAATGAAAATTCTACTCAAACCCTCAGCCAATTTTGGAGCTAAACACTAGAAATTAAAAATGTACGTTACTTGGACATGGTTCAAACGTTTTAATTTGATTTGAAACAAAAGCAATGAATGTTAAGGAGTCAAAATTGGTGTCAAAGTTTTTAAAAATTACATCTGCGGTCTCTACTAAATTACTCAGCAAATTTCGGGTCTAAACATTTTACATTTTACATAAAGAGTATTCAGACATAGAGAAAGTTTTTTAATTAGTTTGGGTCGAACATTTGAGCTGTCAAGGGGTCAAAGTTCAAAGTTGCGGTCCCTATCTCAACCAATTTGTGGTCTAAACATTTGAAATTTTACATAACAGGTATTCAGACATGCGGCAAGCATTTTAATCAGTTTTGGAGCGAAAATTTCGCTGCCAATATGTCAAAGTCGAAAGAGTTGACCTTTGCAGATTCTACCAAACTCCTTTGCCAATTTTGGGTTTAATCACTGGACATTTTAGATGTAGGTAACTCGGACATTTTATTTTGATTTGAGATTAAAAAAATTAATGTTAAGAGGTCAAAATTGGGCTCAAAGTTTTCAAAAATGACCTCTTCGGCCGCTACCAAATTACTCAGATAATTTCTGGTCTAAACATTTGAAATTTTACATAAAGGGTATTTACACATAGGGCAAGTTATGGGCCCGAGCAAAGCTGGCATAAAACTAAAGCGAGGAGAAAAGAAAAAAAGGTGAATTAAGTAGATACACTTAATTTACCTTTTTCCTTCGCAATGGAATGTCAAAAATAACGCTGTCACTGTTGTCAGTCGAGTATTAAGCACTGATCATGCACTAAGGATAATTCAGCATTAATCCTGCACTAAGGATAGTTCGAATGTTTCGTCTTTCGGTTCCAAATGTCCAAGGTCAATTTACTGTCTTTATTATATCACACTTACCGATTTGAGGCTCAATTCTATGATAAATAGCTTCTTTTAGTGTATTTTAGGTTTTTCATGGCCTATAACAATTTGTCATACTACCTTGCTGTCCGCATATTGAGTTTATATTGAAATTCATGCAGTAATTCTCGAACTATATTGAACAGACCACCTAATATCGACTTAATTGTATTAATTACTAGTTCGTTTCTTAGTTTATTTTTCTTTTATTTTCGTTACTTTGTTATATTAATTTTATTTTACTGGGTTTGTTTACATTTATCTGTCTTCCATAGAAACAATGTGAGACAAAAAGGCAAATTTATAGTGGTGATCCAATTCCCCTAAACGGAGCAATATGTTGCGATTGCAGAAAGCCTAATACCATTTCGCCGCTTCTAAATGATAGAAATACTTATTGTATGTGAGGATAGTTCTCTAACATAGAACAGATACTCACTTAGATCCTGCAAGATGCCAGTCGGTGTGACATATGTGTGCTATATTTGACTATCAGATTTGAATACACTTTACATGTCTGTGTGTGTGCGGGCGCTAATGCGCTTAAAATTCACTGTTTATTTGCAAGGGAAAGGTACCTTTGCTAATGGAAGATCAGAACAAAACGAGATATATCCGGGGTTTTTAATTAGTTGCCTCTGTTCGATTAGCTGATATTTTCTGTCTCTATGGAAGCTAATTAAACCCGGTACTTGCCGCCATGGTGACGCACCCTCAAAATAATCCGATGCTGAAAGCAATTGCATCAATTCCCGCCTTCTCACAGCCAGTATCTATCTGCTATTTTACAATTTACTTCATTCATTTCTCTCTCTCTCTCTCTCTCTCTCTCTCTCTCTCTCTCTCTCTCTCTCTCTCTCTCTGTATCCATTCTTTAATTATGTTCATTTCTATCCATGTTTGTCTTCGTTTGTATGACACAGATAGATTAATATAGTGATAGATAAATATATAGATACAAAGATGGATAGATGAAAAAGATATGATTACGTTTGTATCAATGTGATTGTATATAAATCTATTGACAGATATAAACATAGTGATGTTAGGAGACATGGATATGCAATGTATATAGATATCGGTGTATGTCGACATTCCTTAGAAGTAATAGACGTTTAAAGTGAAATTAGGAAATAGTTCAGAAAGGCGTAATTACTTATCCTGGATGATTGATGAGAGTGGGCGTTAAGGTCAGCTAAAACCATATGATAAACTAAACACCTGCGTATTTTATATGGTCAATAATAAAAATCAGTCCAGCTATTAGCTGTCAATAGACTGTATACCGATCATTACATATACACATACATGCACACATATATGTGTGTCCGCGTGTGTGAGAATACTCGTTGAGTGTTATGAAAATATGAAAGTTTTGAAAATATGTCTGGCAATAAAACTACACAGAATTTTTCGCCTTGAATTTTAGTAAAGAATTCTTAAGCTTATATACGGCATTTATGTTACCGCATGCTTTTATGTAAACACATAGTATTACGTTTAAGTAATAAAATTATTTATTAATTGCGCCCCTGTTCTCACCAGTCAAGAGCTGGCCTTTTATCAAAAATCGGTTAAATTCTATTTCACTTTTTCTTTTTCATTGTTTAGAGGGTGAATAATATTAATTTATATATATATATATATATATATATATATATATATATATATATACCATTAGTTTTAAACACAATTTAAGGATCAGATTTATGGTTGAAAAATTGCGAATTCTCTTCAACCTCTTTCATATCTCTTCAGCCTTTTTTATATCTCTTCTCATTGGAAATGGCGATTGCACAATGTTTAGTCTTCATTACCGGCGTTAATTATGGTTACAAAATTAAAAATTCAGATCTCTATGATTACATATCTTTAGCCATGGAAAAATATGGTGCAGTGAGAAAGGGTTTTTGTTACTTTAACATTTCTGAAAGAATTCCAATTTTTTTCAGTACCAACATTCGGATTCTTTTATTGCCTCAATCGAAATTCTTGGCTCTCTCACAGAAAAACTTTCTTCTGTTGATAAACGAAGATTGCTGTAAAAGGAAGTATATCATTATAATGCTACAGAAAGAACTAGATTATAGATGCAATACTCTACAAACATAAGAAACAGGTATGGCATAAAATGAATAATGCTGCCACACCTAAGGAGGCGCTGCACAGAGCACTCTCCTTGAGTTGACAGTGTATGAAATCGACTCCGAAATCTAGTAAGGGATGATTAGTTCTCCCGACAGTCTTTTTCGTTCAGAAGAGACGTTTCTAGGGTTTCTCGCCTGCTCTTTTTTTTTCTTTATTCTACTGCTATTTCTATTTAATGTGCTCAACTAAGTTCCGATTTATCTTTTTAAAACATTTGCGGTAATAATCCTTATTGCTACCGCAATCGACAAAAGAAGATTTTCTCGTCTCTCTTAATATCTTTAGTGGCAGACAAAATTCTTATGCACAAGGCTTCTTCGCAATAGAAGAAAATTAGAGCGGAACTCTTTTCTTTTACATCAAAACTTGATCGTTTTGTAAATTCAGTTCTTGACCTAACCCAAATGTTAATACTCCCATACTGTTTGTCACTTCGTTAGATAATCAACCTTTATCCTCGTGCACTTGATAAAAAATTGACCCAATAGTAAATACATACGATGCAAATCATATAAAGCGTCTTCGTTTCTGTAAATCTGATTCCGTGTGTTTCTTAAGCAATCAATTTATATTCGTATACTCGTTTTGAAGCTAAAACATCCTTAACCTCTCGAGGAAAAACAAATTGTTGTAAATTGTTTATTTATCTTGACACAAGTCCCCTTTTCCATTGACTGAATCGTTATTTGGAATGCGTTTACTGTTCTATTATAATCATAGATTGTCATTAACCTCTTTGTTAAAAGCCATTGACTTTAAATGTTATCATCGATTGGCATTCTAGAGAAGAGTAGGACTGAACAAGGCGATTAGGGAATTCGTTGCAAGCAAACACGTGGCGGCATCCTCTGTTCTGATTTGCATATAATCTGTATTGCGAATGTTTGCTGAATCCTTTCCCCGAAACTAAAAACAAGAATATGAAGATTCACGACTGTGTACTAATCGCCTCTATATATATATATATATATATATATATATATATATATATATGTGTGTGTGTGTGTGTGTGTATATATATGCATATATATATATATATATATATAGCGTCATGATATATACATATACATAGCGCCTATATATATATATATATATATACAATTATATAAAATGCTACAGAAAGAACTAGATTCTCTCTCTCTCTCTCTCTCTCTCTCTCTCTCTCTCTCTCTCTCTCTGTGACAGAGACAGAGTTAATGTTCATTCCATATGTACTCGAAAAGGGCTAGGCCGGTTTTCTTTAAATTTAACAGGAAGGCACTTTATATGCCTGGTAATGTTTTCAGGTGTTGTATCGGAATGCGTTCGATAAGTATTTATAATCGATAAGCGAAATAATCTGATGAATGATAGAAACATGTAATTTTGATTAAAGTTAACACCTTACACAGCCTAACATCGCAAGTGCATTTGAGAAAACCACACAAGCCGAAAGATCCGGCATATAGTTGAAGGCTGGAGTAATTTATGTAGTGAATCTCAAGTAAAAAAGCTCAGTGTAATATCGAATAAGAATAAAAAGAATTAACCTAGAGAAACATTCTAGCCATTACATATTATAAATAATTTCATCCACTTATTGTAAACGAACTACCAACTACTGCAGGCATTTGATGAATCATGCCATTACCGGTGTGCAAAAAATATGTTTGATTGTTAATCATAGTTTATTTTTCTCTTATATATATATATATATATATATATATATATATATATATATAAATATATATATATACATATACATATATATATATATATACACATATAGCCCTCCTGTTTCTCCTAATGTTGTGTAAATCAACGACTGTTTTGTAAGGTTTTTTGTTTCTGATGCAAGTTGTAATATTTCTCGAGTTTTGGATTGAATTATGCATGAAGAAAATCAATTTTTATTGTTATTATTCGCAAGTTACTACTAATTACTTACTAAAATATGTGTTTTCCTACGTTTTATCAGTCCCTAATTCCTAATAAATTTATAAAAGAAAAGCCGAATCTTTTTCTTGCTCCTGGCATTTTCGATTTTTAACATAATAAATGTGTTATCATCTCTTTTTTTACTCAACATTAACTTGTACTAACTATATTCATATTCAATTTCCAAAAATAGCCAGTAGAGTATGACAGTGTTATAAGTAAATGATGTAAAGTGCACCTTTAGTCGTTAATGTGTCAGCAATTTGGTATATTTCTTCATATGTACACTTGTAAACAATAGTGGTATTGTTCGCATGAATATTTCTATTCGCATAAGTATTTCTTACTTATATTAAAATGTTGTCTTCTGCCATGATTTTGTTAAATGCTTAATACATCAATTGCTAGTTCTGTACCAAATCTAGTTATAAATGAACGGACAATTTAATAGATTATTCATTTTCTGCTGGTCTTAATTGTTTTTATCATTCCATTTTAAGTTTTAAATTCATTTTAAAAAATTGGGAATTTCAGATTATTTCAATAAACGGTAAGTATACATTTATTGTTTACGTTTGCATATGCGTCACATTTTCACTAATGTGCTATAAAAATACAGATTAATTACATCCATATTTTTATTGCTATTTTCATAGTTAGTATTTTTACATATTGTAGTTATAAAAATTTTTAATTTGAGAGTGAATAGCAGCGTCAAATAAAACGTTATGTATCTTGAAATATGTATCTATTGCTATGTACAGTTTTCACTCATAAACCAATTATTATCAGTTTTGATCATGAAGCTGCTAGGCATAAGAGAGGGTAATGTGAGCTATATTATTGTAATATAGTTTTATAGAAAGGGAGCAGGCCTAGGTAAAATCATCGAGGTTATATTCTTTAAATATATATATAAGTATATTTTTGTCCGTAGTTACGGGGACGTACGATATAACGGGAGACTATTTAAGAAAATTCAACCTAATGTGCTAACGCTCATTCAATGTGGAAAAAATTCATTGTTTAATAGTATATTAATTTAGAGTTTATACCTTTTTCCTTATGATTTCCTCACACGCTGTTACATGGTTGTGCTCTGATTTGTCTTTATTTTCAGATAGCAAATTGACGTCATCATTAATAAATTCAATATAGTATTTTTTATGTCATCAAGTTTATTGCTTTATAAAAATTTCGTTTATTTTTGCAACAGAATTACTTGAACACAAGTCGCTGTTTTATTCATAGCTTAGGATTCTGTGTTCATACTTGAACTCAACAGATCGTATGAGGTTTGAACCCATCATCTCGTGAACGATGAAAATGCATTATTACATTAAACATTACTAGCTTAAGAACCATCCAGGGCGCAGATTCTGTTTATTTCGTAAACACTTTGGACCATCACCATTCTGGAGAAATTAATAGCATTCAATTCTTTATTGGATTGATGTGAAAGGAATTTCCCAGTCACTACAGCGCAAAGTTCAGTAGCACTTTAAAATGGATGACTCATATCTATGTTAATATGCCGAGAAAGCCAAGTTACCTAAAGCAAAACAATTCTTTGCTTTTCTACATTTTTACTATGATTTATTATTCCTTATTCGACAAATCAGTGTTAATATTTCTATCTCTCCTTTGCTTTCTTGAACTGCCAAATCTTTTTCTTTTTATCTCAACTATATTTTCTTGTTTCTCTTTGAGTTGAATATCTTTAATTTTCTTTACAATTCTTCGTCTTTTCTGTGTTTCTTTTTCTGTCTTTCTTAATCTAATCGCTTCCCTTTTTCTTCTTTTTTAATTTTTTTCTTCTTTCTTTTTTCTTCTTCGTTTTATTTCGTTTTCTGTACCCTTCTTTGTAATGAAGTATGTCCGATATTATATTTAGGGAATGATTCACGCTCATAGCTAATTTATGTGACCTGACCGGGCTTGATTTTATGTGTCATCACCGGGCGGTTTGCCACTCGCCCCCTGCCTGCACGAAAATTACGAGGCAACGCAACCGCAAACGTCCCTAACCCTAACTAAATCTAGTCCACAACAGACCGTCACCTTTCTGATCAATCAAATCCTCATGGGTAACAGACACGAAAACACATAAAGAGAAAAGGAAAGAGAGAGTGATAGTGAGAGAGAGAGAGAGAGAGAGAGACAGCGCGAGAGTAGGTTAGGAAGAAACAATGTTGAAATAACTAATATACAGAATAATAAATACTTAGTGGTGAAAAGATGAGATAAGGGGAAGAGTGGGTGGGTTAAAATACTCAAAAAGGAGTTAGTATCTAAAGAAAAAGAGTAAGTATAAAAAAACAAATGCATAAAAAGTATAACAGAAATGCTGACAAAATCAAGATTGTCAGCAATATGTGCAGTTTTGAGTATATTTTTGATAATACAATATATTTTTTAATATTAAAAGTTATATTGCATAATTGATATAAAATATCTTACAATTCGTCATTCATTTTCCCTTAATAGCGCAGTGGATATCTGTTTTTTTTTTTTTTTTTTGTATAGAAGTGTTTCAAGCAATAACATATTCCACATACAATTTCAATTAGCCAAATTATTCGAACTTTACATGACGTACATGACGGCATAGTAGGGTTGTTCATAACTTAAACAATTCAAAACTTAAATTTATTTCCGAGATAAACTTTGTTTGTGACATCCTCAAAGTGTTAACTTCATTGTTAAAAAGCGCAAGAGAGTGAAGAAATAATGTTTCTGTTTTATTCTATAAACAAGCCGCAACAGATGATTTTTGTTATTACTCCCTCCACCTGCAAAACTCTATATGACTTGTTGATAAAAATCGCGATATAATCGTACAGAATTTAAACTAACCTTCAAGTCCCCATTCATTACCCATACCAATTAACCAATAGCATCTGGTAAACCATATCTATAATTAACATTAAAAGTGTATTGCTGCCAAGTTATATGCGACAGGTGTGCGGATTAAAAAAGTGATTTCATGTGTACTTAATGTAACCATACTCATCAAAATGAACTATTTCGATTGTAAAGCATTAGGACAAGGAAAACTTTTCTCTTTTGGGATTAAAAACCTAATGAAATCTTGTAAAACTCTGAATTCCCTGAAGGCCATGTGGATCAATTTGTGTTGTCTTGATGGTCGCGCTCAGCTAATTGAAGTCATTTCATAAAATTGTTTTATTTCGTCCTTAATATTTATGGAAATGTAAAAAAAAAATACAACACGTTTACTCAGTACTTTTTAATAAATACACAAAAATTGATTCGTATTATTGGTGCGATTATAAGTATTTTGGATACAATTGAGAAACGAAAATATGGCGACGTCTACATTTGTAAGAAAAGTAAAAAAAAAAAATTTTTTTAATTATAAAAAAATATAAAACATAATGAAAAGAAAGAAGATAAAAAGAAAAGAGCTAATCGCATGTGACGTCGGTTGCAGATAAATAATTAATTATTATGTACATTTTGATTTGTTCTTTTGGTTTCTCGATCGGTAAATCTGAAATGATAAAAATACCCGAAACTTTAAATACATTTAAATACAAGTAAATTTTTGGTTTAGTGTTGAGAAAAAAAAACGCAATACATAAATTAAATGAATATGGATGCACTTTAAACTATTTTCAGCCTAAGTGTGGGTAATATATGTAGCGAAATCCCACCCCTACGCAGTAGAGATGCCTAAATATAGGAAGGCCTTCTACTCTATTAGCTTCTTTCCCAGAACTTTCCCAGAACTACTAGACTTTGGAATTTCTTTTCTGGATTCCTGCTTCTCCAACTGTACTAATATGCAGAAGTTCAAGTGTAATGTGAACAGACATCTTGCTGCTAAACTCCTTACATAGTATCCCTGCAATTTAGGTCCCTGGTAGTAGCCCCATAAAAGTGGCAAGTGTCTGGTTTGGGGAAATATATATATATATATATATATATATATATATATATATATATATATATATATATATATATATATACAGTTAATAATAACTTTGAACAAGATATCCGAAGACATGCCGAGCTGGAAAAGAAATAATTCATTAAGGAAAAAGCGATAATTCGTTAACAAACACGATTTAAGAGTAAATTTATATATTTATAAATTAGCGATTATAAAAAAAATTAGCGATTATAAAAAAAAACGAAAAGAAACCTCGAGACGTCTTTCAGCCGATATCTATATTGTCAAAAGAAAACATCGGCGATTACAATTAAGAAAAAAAATGGTAAATATTGGTTAAAATATAAGAAGTTGTTTTTTTTTCTTCTCTAACGTGTGGTGGGGAAATGGAAAATTAGACAAGGAAAAATAAAATTAATTGTCGCCAATATCAGAGTAAAAAAAGTAATACCCAAAACCCAAGCAGATATCGATAGAATGTAGACAGATAATTCAATATACACATTCACACTATGTGTATAAGAAAAACAACAATCACACACACACACACACACACACACACACACACACACACACACACACACATATATATATATATATATATATATATATATATATATATATATATATATATATTAGAACTTGAACAATTCCAACTTGTGTGAGAGCTCTTTCTGCCTACAGAGCGAAGGCTTACGCATCGTTGCATACAAAGCCGATGTTTTCTCTTGACAATATATAGGTTGAAAACGTCTCGACGTTTATTTTAGGTTCTTTTCCTTTATAACGCTAATTTATGAAAATATAAATTTACTCTTAAATGGTGTTTATTAACGAATTTTCGCTTTCCCCTTAATGAATTATTTGTTTCCCAGCTCGGCATGTCTTCGGATATCTATATACACCGAGGAAGTCACCTTCGTAAGTGATTATTATTTTTATATAATAAAATTAGGTAGTTTTGCTGTTTGTAGAAATAATTATACATGGTCGAACGATAAAAATGTCACCATAAAGAAAACAGACTACAGCTTTGTTTTGAACTTATATTGAAAAAATCAATTCAGGTAACTTGATTATGTACTAAAGTTTACATCTATTCAATGCAGCTGCTTTCAACCTTAATCGCCGCCTCGATACGGGTCCGGAACTGGAAACATACCTTTCCCACAAGTGCCAGCGGGAGCTCGGCGAATACTCGGCGGATGATAGCGATCAGGCTGGCTTTGGTATTGTGGGGTGTCATGTTGATTATGTTCTCGACGTATGACCAAACGAAGTAATCCGGCGGGTTCAGATAGGGGGTTGCAAGTGCTGTGAGGGAAGGGTACAAAGTCTTAGTACGCATTTTGAAGCCAAGCCTGGGTCTCTTTGAACTCGTGAGCCGACGCCAAATCTTACTACCCAGGGTCTGCCATTGATTTCACCAGTGAATCATCGCACGCTTCCGCACATCCAGGTACACTTTGGAGTGTTGAAATTGTGAGGTGGCATGATGGAACCCTTACTTAAAACCACACCAAAGACCATAACTATGACCGGAAATTTTGTTTTCATCACCCTGGGAACGTCCCTGTTATTCGTAGCAATACAGCAATGTATTTTGAGGGTGCTGGCAATAGTCCTGTTGTCATAATTTTGATCGGTAGAGAGCCCGAGTTGTACAGTGGCGTATCTCCGATCTCGCTCATTGAACAGTGTGTCACTTTCAGACGTGATAGAATGCTTCTATCGCTCTTGGGATTGGTACACAACTGGCCTACTAGTAGATGGTCTACAAGAAAACATAAAACTGGTTTTCAACAAACGGAAATGGAAACATCTGGTCTTTTCTAGGTCGACAAGTTTGTCGTTCCACCCTGTATACAAATCAATTTTTTCAAAGAAATCTGAAATATTTTCGAAATCATTAGATATTTATACTCCTATTTTTTTTTCTGTGTAGTGATATTCGTATTAAAAATATAATTTTGTTATATATGGGTCTTAGAATTGCATTCATCTGCAAAAGATTTAGCTAATTTGCATATTCTTTTAAACATTCATTTTAATTAATTTCCTATTAGTTTTTTCGGTTTTCTCATAGGATGTTAATCTTCAGTTAACTATCACGTGTAATTATATTCATGCAGATATTCTACATGATTTATACTTGCATAATATTTGCGTAAAAAGGTTATATGAACACAAACCTCTTTCTATATATACTTGTGTATGCATATTTAAAAAAAAATTGCCTAGCAAAATCCTCTATCAGTTTTTAGTTTACAGACATGAAACTTAATATACAGTGTATTCGAACCCATACGAATCCATATATTTAGGGTTTAGCCGGGAAAATTGGCACAAAAGTGTAAGCATTAAAGAAATATAATTTTCCAGATCAAGGTCGACCGACGGCATTACGGATATGCATGCGTAACGTAATAGCTATTGGTTCATGTTTTAATTTTTAGCCTTGCAGCAAAGATTTCCCCATAGCTGCGGCATTAAAGTCAAAGGAAAAGGTAAATCGTAAGCTAAGCCTTTTGGTTTCGATTCTCACTGGTGGCGTACGAGTCATTTTCTTTTAACTTTTGAAATCATTATTATATATTGGTTTCAATATTATATAATAATAAATACGAAAATTTTCATCGAAACATTATATTTAAGCGTATTTTACGACCGGGCAATGGCGGGAGGTCGTCTAGTATCTATCTATCTATCTATCTATCTAGCAAGCTAGCTAGCTAGCTGGCTAGCAAAAGTACCCGTCGTTGACTGGGTTCAAAACAGCCTACAGAAAATGGACTATGATTTATGAAAGTATTATAGGTTATGAAAAGGAAGGGTTGTAATTTTGGGTTGAATTTGGGGGTATCAAAACCAAAGCAAAATATGATGAAAGTAAAAATAAAATAGATCACCCCATAATTTATTATACCATACCTGTTCACACTGAAACACTTATCACAATATTCTGTAGATCTATATTAAAAAACCTTGTTAAACTTTGTGACATATTTAAATTCTATAGAAGTCAGGCGCGAACGAACACCACATAATTTTATTATACCATATTTCTTCAAACTAAAACATAATTATCAAAGTATACTTACGCAGATAGATATGAAAAGTCTTTATTAAAGTTTGTGCTTATTTCCATTCTATCGAGGCCAGGCGCGAACGCAGACCCCACAATTTTATTATACCATCTCTATTTAAGTTAAAACATACTTATCAAAGTATTATGATGTACATCTATATCAAAAACACTTGTACACGTCTTTTTTTATTTTTTTATTTTTTATTTCCATACTTTATGGACCAGGCGCGAACGCAGACCCCACAATTTTAATGAACCACTGTTCTGCCAGATCAAACATACCCATCCCTGTGTCTCGATACATCTTTTATCATCATATGTAATCAGTTTTTTTTTTTTTAAATAGTCAACCATATAGTAGCATATTCGTGACCAGAATGTGTGTGTGTGTGTGTGTGTGTGTGTGTCTGGTCACCAATATGCTACTATATAATAATATATATAATAATATAATATAATATAATATATATATATATATATATATATATATATAAGTGAACGTGTCTGTGTGTGTATCTGTGTGTCTGTGTACATTTCTCTAATCCGTTTTCGGCCAAATATTTGGCTGTTAAGGGGTCAAATTTCAACGATTTGACCTTTGAGAATTCTACCAAACTCCTACGCCAATTTGGGTTTAAACACTTGAAATTTTAGATATATGTTCCTTGGACATGGATCTTACTTAATAACTTGATTTAAGCCCAAAACAATAAATGTTCGTCATAATAGGGGTCAAATTAAAAAAAATTGACCTCTGCAGTCTCTACCAAATTACTCAGACAATTTCTGGTCTAAACATTTGAAAATTTACATAAAGGGTATTGAGAGATAGGTCAAGCCTTTTAATCGGTTTTAGCCACCAATATATAAATGTATGTATGTATATTTGCATGTCTGCCTAAAACTTTCGACAGAGGCGACGGATTTTCACAAGATCAGTATCGTTTTGAAGCGCGACCTTTCAGACGACAAATACGGAAAAATTGGCTAAAAACATTAATGTCTTCACCCTCAACTAGGTACTTTTCTACAGGGAGGGGTCGATTTTTCACCGATATTTTCGAAAGTCATTCCCTCTTTTCGATTGTCTAGCCTTAATTTAAAACTACGTAACTTCCGGTTTGGCGGCGGTCGTAACAGCAAAGACGTCGCGTTTTTTTCCGTTCTTTCACGGTACGGATTCTTGCCTGCCTTCCTACTACTACTTTTTTTTTGTTGTTCAACACACACATCCAAATACCTGGGCAACGCCGGGCACCCATGCTAGTATATATATATATATATATATATATATATATATATATATATATATATATAGTAATAAAATATATGCTAATAATATCTATATATAAATTTTCCTACTGTCTGTCTGTGTGTGACGCGGTTTATCTCAGCCTGCAGGTAATCCACCCAGGTACCGAAATGAAGCTTGTGATCCAACAGATGTTTTAGTGATATTTATATCCATATTTGGTTTATGGAAATGCAAAAAGAAAAATGCAAAATTGCAAAAAAAAAAAAAAAAAAAAAAAAAAAAAAATGCAAAAAATCATATTTTTAGTGCGTTCTCAATCCCTGTATCTATATAGCTATATATCTATATACCTATATATCTATATATCTATGTCTATATGCGTCTGACAAAACTTTCTGTGTATCTATATAGTAGGTCTGTATTTCTATAGATCTGTGTCTATGTCTATATATCTTTCTGTGGTCTAAATATCTATATGCTTATAATGTCCTATGTATCTATCTATGTGCGTCTATATAACTTTATGTGTATCTATATACATATATATATATATAGATAGATAGATATATATAGAGAGATATATATATGCGTGTGTGTGTCGATGTGTCTATATGTGTCTATCTACATATCTATATATCTAGGCTATATATCTATACATTTGTGTCTATGTCTATATACCTTTCTGTTTATCTATATATCTATATGCCTATAATGTCCTATGTATTTATCTATCTATGTGTGTCTATTTATATGTCTATATGTCTATGTGTGGCTGTTTATCTGTCCATGTCTAATATTCAATTTCACCAACATCGTTTTATTCTATAGTATTATTGTTCCAGCGACCACTATGCCTAAAAGACGGAAAAGTTCGTTGGGTCGGAAAGGGAATCAAGGTGTGACATCTCAAGAGAGAAGACAACAAATGTCTCCAGAGTCAAAAAAGAAGCACGCGCCGCTGAAAAAAAAATCCTCTCTTTGGTTTCCTACTTCAGTGTTGGATCTCTCATCACTGAAGACGGCGCAGCCACCCCAGTGGCCACAGTATGCCCAATGTCATGCGATTAAATGGAAAAATGAAGCAACAGGCATGTGTTGTAGGAACGGAAAGGTTGCCCCGCCCACATTCTCTGATCATCCTGATCCATTGAAACAGTTTTGGGAAGGAAATTATCCGCACTCTGCATGCTTACTCAAATACACTAGGCAGATAAACAATTCCTTAGCACTGGCCTGTCTCAAAGTCGATCACCCACCAGGACCACCTGGACAACATGAATGGCAACCAAGTCACCATACAAGAAAAGGTATCCATACTGGTGTGGGGACTGCAGCCAGATGTAGGACAAGAACCCAAGTTTGCCCAGCTTTATGTCATGGACCCTGATCATGCTGAAAAAGAGAATGAAGTCAGGCAAGCTACTGTAAACCTACGAGCATCAGTTACTGTCCAAGAAAAGCAGATTCTCCAGAACGTTATTGATATTCTTCAGCAGCATCTGAGAGACTGGAACCCTTATGCCCATGACTTTAAGATGACCTGTCATATCCTCCGCCAGGAGAATCCACAACAATTAAATTTGGTGCTGGATGAAAGGAAACAGCCCACTGGAGAGAACTCAAGGAGATAGAACCTAGGACTGAAAGAAATCTCAGTCCTAACGAGCGATGAGACAGTAGAAATATTTTCGTGTTGAACACTTCCTTGTTGTTGTTGTTTCCACTGTTGTTGTTTCTTTCATGTAAATACAAATTGTGTAAATACACTGTAATCACTCGCTTTTCTCTCACAATATGCAGTCATCTGACTGCAACAGGGCTATTTGTGTATGAAAAAATTCTAATGAACTGGCACGATTAATAAAGCTCAATGAAAACACTTTATGATATATATATATATATATATATAGATATGTAGAGAGAGAGAGAGGAGAGAGAAAGAGAGAGATCAGAAGGATCTTTCCAAAACGAGATTTCTTAATCTCGTTGTTTTATATCATGTAACAATTTCGTTTTTATCTATAAACATTCTTTCGCACTTATTGGATACACATTCTTCAATTCAAACGCAGTCACATTAAAAACGACGTGATAACAATATTGCTGTAGCATTTACTAATTTCATCAAAATACATTATCTGTTACCATGGTTACTACGATCGCAGCAATAAAAGAAAACAATCATAAAAAAGAACTAGAATTTCTTAGAAAACAGACATCTTTATAAGATTATTATTCGGAGCAGAATCCTAAGCAATGTCACCGGCAAATATTTAATAATGAAAAAAAAAACGATGATTAAAATAGACCTGACACACACTTGATTTGCAAAGTAATAGAAAAATAGGAATACTTATACATTTGCTCGTCAAAATCTCATTAAACTGCAAGCATATTTTTATATTACTATAATCATGGGACAACTTTGTGTGTGCTTAAACGTAAATGTGATGAACTATTTGTTCTTATTTATTTAAATCGAATATAATTTAAAAAAAAGGAATAATGTAAAATATAACACAAATTTACTAAAATGTGTAAAAATTAATTAAAAATTATAATGCATCAAAATGCACTTTACTTTCTAAATTAATTGTTTCGGTGCTATTCGGAATTTGTAAGTCTAAAAGCATCAAAACTGTAGAATATAAAGTTATATCTGGCTTTAAAATCCATTAAAATCTTGATAACTCGAAAAGAATTCGTTACATTTTTGTTCATCAAATATCAATTTGATGAACAAAACATATAATAATAATACTTATATTTACTTTGCAAAATTCTATTTTTTAATAATAAAAGAATAATTAAAGAAAAATAAAAGCATAGTAAAAAAAAGTGAAACAGAAATGAAAGTAATACTCGCTAATTCTGTAACTTTGATTTGCTTTCCAAGAGGCTAAAGTTAGACCAAACCGTGGCTAAAAATCGTCTAACTCGAAAAGAATGTTCTTCCTACTAGTCTCCACAGAACTGATACTACACATTAGATCATTTATTTACAAATGGAACATCAGGTTGTTAAAAGTGTATATACTCATAGTATATCCTTATTCTAAACAAGACGGATTATGACCTATTCGTCGAGGTTTAGACATAATAAACTCGTATGTGACATCTGTTATTGCAAGCCTAACGTAATTTGTCATTACATTATAGATTCGTGTTAGTCATTTGGCTAACTTGTGTGGAGAGGAGTCTGTCATCCCCTAAATATAATAATTTGATTGCAGAAATCCTCCTATAGGGGGATTTCTGCAATCAAATTATTATATATAGGGGATGACAGACTCCTCTCAACACAAGTTAGCCAAATGACTAACACGAATCTAAGAACCCGTTTTCGAACGTTATAGTTCGTTTTACCATTAAATATTCATTTACTTTTACCAACTTCATGCTAAAATATACTCATTCCGACAAATATATATGTTTTTTTATATTTCTAGTCTTTTTATTGGTGTCCCACTCTTAGAGACTATTAATATATCTGCTGGAGCCTAATATCGAAGTCAACATCCAACTCCGTACATTCCCGAAAATATTTTCGTAGAATTAATAAAATTTATCACTATGTCGGTTTAATTTAGCTTTAATGTACAGGGGGAAAGAGGGTTTATCCATGGGTTCTCCATTGCAACTAGGTTTGGCTAATATCTTTGTAGGTTATCACGAAGAGGGCCTAATATCTGGTTTCGGTAAATCAGATCTTTACTTTCGTTAGGTTGACAACACTTTTTGCCTATTTAACACTTTTTTGCGCCCCTTAATAACGTTCAACCAACCCTTAAGTTTACAGTAGACAAAGAAGTCAATTCTACGCTTCCGTTTTTAGATGTTATTGTTTTCAAGACTGCTTCAGGTTTTCTTACTTCCGTCTATCATATACCAACATTTATTGGCCTCTATACACGGTGGGATTCATTTTGTTCTACAGATAAAAAAATTTCATAGGGTTTTAGTGATTTATTCGAAAGCCAATATTTTGAACGCTGTCTAGGAGCGATAGACTAGTAGCGGATCCACCGGCCCAAATCTGACAACAATACTCCATACATATATGCAGTGGGAACTACGTTGTGCGGACATCACAAAAGTTCGGATTTTCGTTTAAAACAATATGTACCATCAAAGATTCGTTATCAAATTTTTCACCTTCTGACGTTCTACGGATCTGCCATCTGCGAGCACCTTATAAATAACTGTGCTTGTGCCACGAACTTTATTGTTGACATGTTCATGATCCTAAACAGGTCGCGCTAGCCTTTCTATTTAAAAATCTTAAAAACCACTTTATTAAGTCCTGGAGACCTTCTCTTTGCAAAGAAAAATAACATTTTTGTGGACTTAATGTGATTTCTTTGTGATTCTTCCCCCGTTTGTGTATTTATTTAATTATATTTTTCACCCGCCATATTTATGACATTTCTTTTTCATCATTATTATTCCTCCATTTAGCTCTATTGAACGAAACCCGGTTAGCTAGCCTTTTTTTCATTTTTTCTAAATCCACCATGTGATTGACCTTTATTCATTTATTGATTTGCAGTATGCGTTAATATCTATACAGATATGTGTTTAATTATTTTCTATTTACTAACTCCAAGGAAAATATAATTATTGGACATCTTAAAATATTTTATTATAAAAATGTTTGTTCAAATTTGCATATAGAAAAAAACTTCTTTTTTTTATATAAATGCGAATGATTGAAATGAATGAAAAGTAAATCAGGAATTTAATATCACTCTGCCTAGTTTTCGTATTTAAAATGAGATTTCTCAAATATCTTTTAAATAAACTAAAGTGTCATCTCTTGTTTTGGTTAATAAATTGTTCCGCAATTGGCTACTCAAACAAGATATCAAACGATTTATGAGTTCAATACTTAAAAAAAAAACTAATAAAACATGAATCTAAATGTCTATTTTCTATTTGCAATTCATGGCGCTTTTCAAGTGGCTCTGTTCGTATGCAAATAGAAATGAAATTGACTGGCATGAAAAGAAATAAGCAGAGTACACATTAATAAGGCAGTATATTGTTATGATCTCAATATCTGAGATCGAATCCCACGTAAGTTGTAACGGTTTTAAAATAAGTTTATTCGTCTTTTTTTATTAAATAAAATTGACCTACTTGACTAAACATATAAAAGATACATAAATATTATTGAACTATGTGATCTTTTGCAATCCGCAATAAAGTAGACATAAATGATATTCAGTGTTAGTTCAACGCGATATGTTTTTGCTTAAAACCATAATTTTTAAGGTTTTTGCCAATAAAAAGAACATGCAAATACATTCATCGTAGTTACTTACTCTCTGATAAATGCTAATTCTTTTTCTATGATATCCCGATTATTTATAAATAGGTAAATTAGCAATTTTTCTAGGAAATAATGTACAAACAATAATGTGTAAACAACTTTTTGTTTGTTTTGTTCAACCTATGTAAATCTGCGTAATCTGTCTACTTATTAAAATAAGCACTTTACGTGATCATAGCATTACTTAATTTTTTCAAACTTTCGTAAACTTTGTATTTTCCAACTTTAATTAAGTGTATATCTTACACAATTATTATACACACTTATTTTACACAATTATTTTACACAATTATTTTACACAATTATTTAATACAATTATTTTACACAATTATTTTACACAATTATTTTACACAATTACTTTATACAATTATTTAACACAATTACTTTACACAATTATTTTACACTATTACTTTACACAATTATTTTACACAATTATTTAGCAAAATTATTTAACACAATTATTTTACACAATTATTTAACACAATTATTTAACAGAATTATTTTACACAATTATTTAACACAATTATTTTACACAATTATTTAATACAATTATTGAACAAAATTATTTAACACAATTATTTTACACAATTATTTTACACAATTATTTTACACAATTACTTTATACAATTATTTAACACAATTACTTTACACAATTATTTTACACTATTACTTAACACAATTATTTTACACAATTATTTAACAAAATTATTTAACACAATTATTTTACGCAATTATTTAACACAGTTATTTTACACAATTATTTTACACAATTATTTTACACAATTATTTTACACAATTATTTTACACTATTATTTTACACAATTATTTTACACTATTATTTTACACAATTATTTTACACAATTATTTTACACAATTATTTTACACAATTATTTTACACAATTATTTTACACAATTATTTTAAACAATTATTTAACAAAATTATTTAGCACAATTATTTAACAAAATTATTTGACACAATTATTTACACAATTATTTGACACAATTATTTTTCACAATTATTTTACACAATTATTTTACACAATTATTTTATACAATTATTTAACATAATTTTTTTACACAATTATTTTACGCAATTATTTTACACAATTATTTACCACAATTATTTTACACAATTATTTTACACAATTATTTTACACAATTATTTAACACAATTATTTTACACAATTATTTTACACAATTATTTTACACAATTATTTTACACTATTATTTTGCACAATTATTTAACATAATTGTTTTACACAATTATGTTACGCAATTATTTTACACAATTTTTTTACACAATTATTTTACACAATTATTTTACGCAATTATTTTACACAATTATTTTACACAATCATTTTACACAATTATTTTACACAATTATTTTACACAATTATTGTACACAATTATTTAACACAATTATTTTGCACAATTATTTAACAGAATTATTTTACACAATTATTTTACATAATTATTTTAAACAATTATTTTACACAATTATTTAACACAATTATTTTACACAATTAGTTTACGCAATTATTTAACAAAATATTTTTAATAAATATCGAAATGCAACTCATGTTTTATCTAACTAATCGCGGATTTTCGTAAGCTGGGTTGTTAGTTTGAGTTGACTAACCGAAAACAATCGTTTTGTCTACCATAGACTTCCACCACCACTACCCTTGTCATCATCATCATCATCATCATCATCATCATCATCATCATGTATTAGTAAACATTTTTTAAGCCACTTTTACTTATTTACACTTTTGAACTGCTGAGTGAATTACTCTATTTTTCGCATATATTCTTTAAGAATTCCTGCAATTTAAATCTAATTGTTGTTAGCAATATTTTACCAGTATTCTATTAATTAATTTCGATTTCATGTTGCAGATGTAGTTTCAAGTAGCAACGACAGCGAAAGATGTTTTCATGTACTGACAAATGCTTAAATCAATAATTTCTTTCAAACAATCACAGTACAAGAAATATTAATTTATGCGTACTATAAAAACGCAAACACAGTAATCTTTCACCTTTTTAGTATATTTTTTTACAGACACAGACACACATTTAAGCATAATGACAGCATATGCACACTACTAAACGAACTCATATACATACATCATACATACACTCTATCACTAGCAAATGAATATGCGCGCTCTTCTAGTATGTCTATCCTACCTATACATAGATGCACACGATGTCAGCCGAAATAAACATGTCTTAGCAAATTCATCTCAGATGCAAAACAACTGTTTAACATAGAATGTTCTCAAACACTTTCAACTCTTAATCTTTACTTGTCATCGTTGATTGTCTTCGCAAGTTCTCAATGATGATTAATTACATTCGCATGAATAGATTTTGTCGTTTTTTCATTTAATACTGTCCGATCTTCTACAATCTATTTTAAAATATTAAATATTTTACTAATTTTATGTGTGACACAAACATGTTACTGAGCATTTTATCACATTTCAGTTAACCGTCTGGATGAAGTCGACCTAAATCGTTTTATCTTTGATTTATTTTAAGATTTCCTACAGAATGCTAAATATAATTAATCAATAATTGACTGGCCATTACTGCAAACATTTCTGCCCGAAGAGAAAACATTAAAACAGTAGAGATTTTCATTCGACATTTTATTGTTTGTGACTTTACATGACTTAAGATATTCGCATTATATAGTTTTGTTGTACCTAATTTTGCCCGAGTTTGAGAATGGCGTAAAATTAGTGTAAAAAATATTGCATAACAGACTTAGCTAAAATATAACAACTCTTGCGGATATGGGAAGGAATGGGGTAGGCGCTCGAATTTGCCTGTTCGTAAAATGCGCTTAAATATGATATTTCAATTTGTCCAGATTCCATACATATAAAGTCGTGATTTCAAAAGTAAAAAAAAAAAAGAATTTCGGTGCCATCAGCTAGAATCGAAATCGAAAGTAAAACTGTAGCATTCAAATCTGGTGATGTGACCACTGCATCAACGTGATACGCATATTAACTAATTAAAAATAAGCTAAGGTTAATGTACAAAATTTATAACGATTTCTTTTAATGTTGTCCCCTTTTTTTAGACCCCTTATAAACTACTTTAACCGGCCTAAAGACTAATAAAAGCAAGGTCCATAAAAATCCAGTCATTTGAAGCCCCTAGCACCGCCCTGCGACAGTTAGAAGTATGGAGACAGACATACATAGTAGATTTTATAAATTAGATTTTAGTGAATAGATATTAAAGTAATAATTAATTATTAATATTTTTAGAGTTATAAACAACACTAAAATTACATTTAAATTACCTATTGGAATATGATTGTTGCATGTAATTCGCTCTTTATTGGCGTTATTTGACAATCCTACAACCATATTTCTATAGGGGATTTTCTGTTTTTACAGGAAATTATTTTTTTACTTGTTTATTTTTCTATAATAGTATTTGATATAACCGATAAAAACGTTCTCAGGGGCCTAACGTTCAAACTTCTCGGACTTATTCTCAGGTAACATGGAATAGAATAAATACATAAAAGACTGCTGCAAAAAAATGAATTTCCATCTACAGGACTAGTAAAATTTTTCACACACGCAAGTATCCTTTATCACCACAAAGCAACTATTCACCTGTGCATGGAGTATTGTAGCCACATCTGGGCTGCTGCACCAACCACTAGTCCCTCTTTCTCCCTCTCTTTCTCTCTCTCTCTCTCTCTCTCTCTCTTTCTCTCTCTCTCTTTCTGGGACCAGTGCAAAAAATAAATTTATGAATCAATTTCCGCACTCTCTTACAAACTCAACCTTCTGTTGCATCCCCGCAGTTTTGCATCAATTTGCTTATTTTCTTAGTACTTTCACAAAATGTGTTCAGATGAACTTACTGCAGTTGTACGAAAATACTTCTACTCTAATAGTTTAATTCATTTGACCTCTTGTCTTTACAAAAACTTCCATATTTCCCCCACCTAACTAAAACGTACACTTTTTATGCAACTTACGCAGCAACTTTCTGTTCTCCATTCAGGCCCCCTCATACATCTAGCTTCTAGTACAATAGCTGTTTATATATGAGTGTCAATAAGCATTTAGTACAAGGTAAAATATCAGGTTGAGAAACTGGCACGATCCATCCTTCTCTCGATGGTAGATGGGACTCTCTTAAGCCGTGGTGGGCACCCCATCTAGTGATGGCGTCACGATAACAAACACCTTTGATAGCCCTGGCGAAGCATCAAGTATTCAGCTACCGACAAGATTTGAATAACACTAAAAACTTGTGTAGTGAGTTCAATCCCGGCTGCGGCTGCGCTGGATGATGATGATGATGATGATGATGATGATGATGATGATGATGATGATGATGATGATGATGTAGATGTATTGTTTCGGACGAATAATTGTTTTTAAAAGTGTTATGGTAATAGATTTTTATTCACTCGTCCTTCCACCATATTTTGATAGTGGATATTAAATCCACATCCTTCTTCATTGCACAACGTCCAAGCAACATTAGGATGAAACAATTCCGTATAGCCCTTATAATGGCCGTGATAACAGGTTTGGACTTGAGGCAAAGCTGACTACAGTTCGGCATACAATTCGTACGAACAGCTCAACCTTATCTCTGCACGTATGATTCTGCAAAGATAAAACATGTTGAACAGTATTTGGATATAAACAAACACATGTAAAGTATAATATAGCTACTTTAATACAGGATAAGCCTTCCAGAAAATAGAAAAAATAGGCTGCCAAATTAATGCATAGTGTTATGTTCTACCCAATGGGATTGACATCCTACTAAATGTGTTTGCTTGCTTGTATACATAAAACTTAATTCTCTTCTTCCTTCATGGCTGTTGGATTGGCCGTATTTTTAGAGGGTCAGACTTGAAAGTTAAAGATGATTTTGGTTTGGGTTCGCATATTTCCAAAGTTTATATGAAAGAATATGCATTTCTTGAAGTATATCTTGTTTATAATATAAAGTTTTATAGTATAATAGATCATATATAGCATCAATATAACAAAATACGTGTTTGCTACATCTGAAAAATATAAGCATTAGCCAATCTGTATAATAATTTGAAAATTAAAATTTACTCATAATAAATTTAAAAAAAAAAATCATGATTATGGATTTTATGATGATTGTAATGTAACGCATCATTATATATATATATATATATATATATATATATATATATATATATATATATATATATATATATAAGTAAATATTTTGGAAAGTTGGAATCTACAATGACTTGCTGTCACATGGAACGTCTGCATAAAAGAAAAATGTAAAAACTGTTAACAATAGGCAACTATAAAAATATGTCATGATTTAAGTTTTAAAAATATGATATATGGCCGATACTGTGAGGAAGAGGCAAAAATCGCATTTCTGAACAATGCAACTCGGCCTCTGTGCGTCATTCTCTTCTCAAACCTGCGCCATCTCCGGTGATATTATCTACAGATGACACAGTGTGATGAGGGGTTAAACAGTATCGAGTTTATATCGTCTATTGTGTGTGTGCGCGCGCGTGTGTGTGTGTGTGTGTGTGTGTGAGAGAGAGAGAGAAGGAGAGAGAGTAAAAGAAAGAGGGGACAGGGAGCGTTGTTAGAGAGAAATGGATTATTCATGGTATACTAACGGCTTTCACATGTAAATCTATGGGATGGACTTATCCATTTGGTCCATGAGCTGAGTCATCAATTGCTTTCAAATCTGGGCGGTGCTGCTTTAAGAGTCAATTCTTTATCACGGCCGTATATCCCAGGCGTTTTATACAACAAGCTTTGAAATAAACAAAAATACAACAATAACAACAACAAAATATAGCAATTGAAGAATAAGAAGGAAAGCCGAAGTTTGCGCGCATTAGTGTAAAAGAGTGTTGATAATTATGCGCGCATGTAAGTGTGTGTGCTTTCGCGTGCTTGCATGCGCGCTAATGGTACGTGGAAAGTTAATCACCCTTGTGTCAATCAAAAAAGGAAAACATTCTCCTTACATTAAGGAGAGGGGGATGAGGAGTATTGGTAGTTCACGCAAAGCTGATGCTACTTTCTACCGTATCCCCACTTCATCCGACTTGGAAGAGGGCAGATAATAAGCCAGCTAGGTGGTGGAGAGAATAGTTTCAGCAACAATCTTCGAGCTATTTTTTATCTTTACATTAAATGTTGTCAGCAGAAATACATATTCGTAGAAAGAAAACACTTTTTTTAAATTACGCTACAGCCTTGTATGTTAATATGGTTTAATTTTAGTTAATATTTCTTGAACGTTAATTCTGTTAAATTTCTTAAAATCTATATTACATTTTTTATTATATTATGTTAGATTTTTATTATGTTACATTTTTATCATACTATGTTACATTTGAAAACTTGTATTCCTTAGCAAATATATATTTAATTTATTGAATAAATGAGTTCAATGTAAATAAAATTACACAATAATTCGATTTAATTAACTTATTGGTTTGCATGACTTGTGGCCAATAGAAAAGTGCAGAATAAGTTCTGATACTACAATTCATCGTTATTATCCTCGGTCAATGATGGAGAAATAAAGAAAGAGCTTTTTTTCCCCTAATCAAATAATATCAGGAAGCTGGATTTTTTTTCACATTAACTTCTGTCTAATTCTGTCCTCGAGAGGACACACTTACGTAAACAGTGACGTTTTATTATTAGGAGTAATTGCCTAGTGCTGATATCTATCATGGATTTGGGAATGTGATTATATCATAGTACAATTAATACAATTTAAATACATAAATAAAATGAGAAAAAACACTACTGATATATATATATATATATATATATATATATATATATATATATATATATATATGTGTGTCTTTTAATTCTTTTCGCTTTCCTTTTATCTCTTTCTCCATTTCTTTGAGCACAACTACTTGTAGCCGTACTTGTGCGCGCACAGGCATGAGTACAAGCATTCAAGCACAGTTTACCTCCCCAGCCTTTTTCATACGAATCCTAACAAAAGTACAGAAAACGTTTTTTTTTTTTTTTTCATTATTTGATATAATGCGTCATATTCTTCTCAACCCAAATAAAAATCCCTCAGGATTTCTTAAGGTCTGACTTTCTATTTTTTCTCTTCTTCCCCTGTCTATTCTTGGCCAAACGTGATGCTTCATGTGCAATGGAAGATGCGACACACAGCGAAAGCAAAAAGAGGAAAGCCAATTTTGGGTTGTCAACTTCTAGAATGAAAAATGGAGCGACAAGATAATGACAAAATTTGTCAATGCTACAAGAAATGACAGATTTGTGTTCCGTTGTTCCGTTGTGCAGTTTCTAATAGAAGCAAGTCCGTTCGAATTATGGGCAACTCGAACTAGTGCGCTGTATGTTAGAAAATGCCCACTAAATAAAAATAGCTGATAGGAATATGCGAAGTATGTGTTTGCATCTCCAATATCAATCATTTTCGTCATAAACCACCACGTAAGAAATCAAACGTGGTCATACTATTGATCCATTTTATTAATTCAATAGTGTTTCTAATCTATCGACGAACAATCATTATCCCTTAATTCTAAACTTCGAGTGGATCCTGGCCTTGATAAGTAATGATCGAATAATATAAATTACTCAAAACAAGTGACGCGTTATGTTAACATAGATTAGAGTAGGAAATAAATTATATATATATATATATATATATATATTCAGTCACTCTGATGAGTCGTAGACGACGAAACACGTGTCAGTGGATAATTATATTTTAAAAACAATATATATGCCGCTCCCCATATGGGGGTACTAAATTGGTTAAAAAGAAAATTATTCCCAAGTCGCATTTAGGCAAAAATGCACTTTCGTAAATAATTGAATTTATTCAAAACGTATCGCAAAAACAAAAACATATAACATATATATATATTCTGTCACCGAGTTCGGATCTATTGACTGGTGTTAATTTTGACACTCTACACTAATGATTCCAGAAAGGATGAAACACTAGTGTCTGCAGGTATTTAATAATTATTATAGTAGATAATTAAGTAACTCGTTTCTTATCGTTGAGCACTTTAGTTGAATTAAAGTCGGTCAATTTATCTCTTATGCATAGATCATCGTATAACGATTTGATCACTCTGACAGACGTTAAAAAGCATTTGAAAAAATAAATGATTAAATTCAACAATATTTCTCGCTGTTAACGGTAGCTGAATAGATTTGGTCCTCGCTAATGAAACAGGGATGGCTTCTGTCGCCGGGTTCGGATCTATCGACTGGTGTTAAACGTTACAGCTTGCACTGATGATTTTCGAAAAGATGGAACACTAGTGTCTGTAAGTATTTAATAATTATTGTAGGAAATAATTATATATATATTTACAAGGTGGTCACCGCATATCAAGGCCCGGAAGCCACTCGGGGATAATGGTTATTGCGTGTAAACTACGTTAGTGTTGAGATTTGCGTGTACAGTACGTTAATGTTGAGATTTGATAAGGTGTCTTACTAAAGGGAGCGGTTCATCAGGAATTTGTTTATGTTGGACTTGAAGAGATCCATGTTGTAGTCAGGTGGGAAACAGGCAGACAGAACAGAGTTCCACGGGCGTGCACTTCTAAGAAAGACGCTTTGTTCATGAAATCTACGTTTTGGTTTTGGCACAGATAAAGAGTGGGGGAAATTTTTGACAGTGGTTTCAGCTAGACAAGTGTTTTTCGCGAAAGATTGGCGAGGGGGGCACAGATTAAAGCTCAGGCGAGCACTTGCTATGGAAGTAACGATAAAACAAAGACAGGCTCGCAACGCTTCTCCTGTGGGAGAGAGGTTGCAGGGAAGAGAAAAGGTCATCCCCCACCAAGCCACGAAGCCTATTTTTTACTCTGTCAAGGCAGGATAGACTGTTTTTTACAGCTCCTGCCCAGATGTGGTAACAATACTCCATCCTTGGACGTACTTGGCTTTTATATAGATAGAGAATTGCATCAGCAGTGAGATATTTTCCGGAGTGATAGAAGGATCCTACCATTTTTCCAGCGACCTTGGCAATAGACTTGATTTACGTGTTCCATTTCAGGTCAGGAGTAAAGGTCAACCCCAGAAAGTTATCAAAACATGGAGCTTCCCTAGTAGAGAGCCATCCATTTCAATTGATGGCAGATGAGGATCAGAGCGTCGATGATGTAAAGATAGAAGCTTGGTTTTCTATGCATTAAAAGTAACCAGCCACCTCTTCCCCCATTGTACCACGCGCTCAAGATCAGAGGAGAGAAAATTAGAGAGAACTTTGTCATTTACGGCCTTTGATGTGTTGCCATAGATTGTTGTGTCATCAGTATAGATATCAACGAATGATTTAAGTATGTGTTTTGGGAGATCATTGATATAGATCAGGAAGTGAGTTGGGCACAGGATGGACTCCTGAGGGACTCCAGCATTAATACTGAGGGCCTCTGATTTCTGCCCATCAACCACAATTCTTCTGAGCCTATAAGAGAGAAATGATTTACTGATCGAGGAAACATTTCCAGTTATACCGTAGCTGGAAATCTTGTGAAGTAGGCCCTTATGCCATACTTTATCGAAGGCTTTTGATATATATATATATATATATATATATATATATATATATATATATATATATATATATATATATATATATATAGTCTTGAGGATGACTAAAGCATCGTTCACATAGTACCAATAATAAAACGATTTTAGAATCCGGTTTAATTCCAATGATTTCCGAAAACGTACGAAAATATTCACTAAAATAACAATCAAAAGACTGCATCAACATGCTTACATATCGCGTTATTAAAACTGAAAATAACAAACTTAGTGGCCAATAAACCTCCTAAAACTTTTTGAACAATGTACCATTTGTCTACATGTTCAAAATGCATCCGTTAGCACAGTTTCCATTGGACTATCTTCTCGTCAGCTATGGCTACTTTTCTTTCATACATGTTTGCTAAATTAAATTCTGATCTGGTATACTGTTCAGTAACTTTGTCCAGACAGTCTTCGTTTGCAGTTTGTCTACGTAAACTTTTCTCTAGTTTGTTCTGATCGCGCTGTTTTCTGTGACTCTCAATAGCTACTCAGTTTCTGTACCTATAACTATGTTTTCGTGTGCTATTTATTTAATCTGTTTTATAAATAAATCCACTTCCGATTAAATTATCCTGTTTCTTGCTTCGCTGTTTTCCGTTATGTTCACTTCGGCGTGTCTTTTAGGCTACGAAAAGTTACTCTACATTTCGTGTTATATATTTTTAGTCACTTTAACGCATCGTCTACGAAGTTTTCAGTAACAGATCTCTACTCCCTTTTTATACAAAGTCGGCTAGTATCATCACTTGTGCGTAGTACTTTGGGCATGATCATTAGTTTTTTTTGATTTTTGTATAGAAGTTATTTTGAACTGTTCATAAATAGTCCATAGTATATTGTTAGAGATACTGGCCATAAAGTTTCTACTATATACGTAAGTTTCAGGACATTTTTCGTTCATATCAATTGCTCTATCTTATTATTAGTTATCCATTAAACGTTTTAAAGCGAATTTTTTTTATCATTTCTCCTCATATTATTGTAAAAGCAGGTGGAGGGAACAGAAATTGTATAAGGAATCGGTCATTGAAATGGCTGAAGCAGTTTACCATCTGAAAATCACTTTATTTCATATATATTTCAAGAGTGGAGTGTATGGTGTAACTTCCGGTAGTGGCTGAAGCAGTTTGCCATCTGTAAATCACCTTGATTAAATTATAATCTCTAGAAGAAGTGATAACTTACCATAGTTCCGTTTAATATATCTGAAGCAGTGTTCTATATTTAGCTCGAAAAATATTTATTTTTTTAATATTACACTATTGAAGGACGTTCTATTGATTGCTAACGTGATGGTGTTTTCAACTACCGTGGAATTTCTATGGGTTCTGCTTATTATTATTATTATTATTATTATTATTATTAGCAGTAGCAGCAGTAGTAGTAGTATTAGTAGTAGTAGTAGTAGTAGTAATATAACTTTGATACTCCTACGCTACGCTTTTTGATATTAAGAGTGCTTTATTCCATATTTATTGTAAAGTATTTTTAAGCTTATCAGTAACACAAACATATTAAGACAAAACATGTTCATTTCGTATAATCTAATATGAATGTCTATATTTTAACATCATTTAGGTTCACTCCTTTAAAGTTTTGTTTTTTTAATTTTTATTAATCCGGATTCTAAGTATCATTACCTCCGGCAGCTGGATCGAGTATTTATTCCAAATTTGAGATAATTCTTATCTAAACAATTTCTTTATTGCTTTTGTTTTTTTGGGGTTTTTATGTAATGATATTATTTACGAATTCTTTATTTCATTAAAACATTGCAAGAATATCATCTTTAAACGTAATGATTCTTTTTGTACTCAGTTTAGGTATATATCTGAACATAGATATATACCTAAATATATATACGCTTAGGTTAAACGTAGATTCCATGAACAAAGCTTCTTTCTTAGAACTGCACGCCTGTGGAATTGTCTTCCGTTTTCCTGCTTTCCGGCTGACTACAATATGGTTGTCTTCAAGTCTAACGTAAACAAGTTCTTGATGAGCCGTTCCATATAAGTTATCAAATTTACCAAATTTTCATTACTAATGATTACTATATTGTCCAATTTCTACTGTACACTCTTTAACCCTTATCCTTGAGTGGCCTCTTGGCCTTGATAATGTGGTGATGCCTATGTAAAAAAAAACATATCGGATAAAGTTAGCAAATCTATTTTCAGACATGCACTTTTTCTTTCTTTATTTTTTTCTAGCCATTCATTTTTATTCCAATAGAAGAGGGCAAACATTTCGCATACAGAAAAGCCTTTGAAATGATGCACCGTTGAATTCCCTCCTCCGCAAGACACTGTGAATCATAATTAGAATGGATTCTTTCATATTTTTGCGTCATTCAGAT
Organism: Euprymna scolopes; assembly: GCF_053919585.1. NCBI lineage: Eukaryota > Metazoa > Mollusca > Cephalopoda > Sepiida > Sepiolidae > Euprymna > Euprymna scolopes. The sequence continues at coordinate 56,119,214 of NC_136494.1, forward strand.
AAAAGAAAACAAAAAAATATCAACACAAAAAACACAGCTTCATTGAGACGGAATCATTTAATAACTCTTTCATGAATTTGAATGTCAATGTCTTGTGTGTCCACTTGGCTCGAAGGTGTTTTACGAATCTTTTTTTCTAATAATTTAATTAAATCTTATATTATGAACTAGCTGATATACCTGTCGTTCCAAAGGTAACAGGATGGATTCGGTGCGTTTCAGTTGTATTAAACTTTGTCAAATACCATATTGATTATAACAATATTAATTACTTTTCTAATTGTAATTGCATTATACAGTGTTTAGCATAGCGTTCAAAGATGCTTATTGGGATATCCGTGTTTGAACGGGATAACCTAAATAAATACCGTTGTTCGGAGAGAAAGTGTACACTTTCAAGTTGATATATTGTAAACATTATTCAGGATTCAAAGATTTTAGTGAAAAGTGAAAAAACACTTATTGAACAATAATTATGCAATTAAGTTCTTTCGCCATGGTTTTTGAAAACTGATATCACAAAGGCAATTTTACAGCTAGCAGAGAAACACATTCATGTAAGACATTTGTCATAAAGTTCAGAGGGACCTACTCATCAGCGTATTTCTTTAAAAATTCAGCACGAATAAGATCTGATCCACATGCATTGAAGATGTCGATATTTTATATGATGACCACGGCATGGTGCAGGATGAGGATCAAATCCCATAGAGCTGTTTCTGTTCGTAGTAGAAAATGTGCAGTCAACAACCAAACCGAAAATGCATCTATAAAATACCAGATATGGACAAAGAAATAAGTATAATTATAAGCAGACATCTGAAGAATGAACGGGTTCAAAGTTAATTTTGTTTACGCTTTATTGAACCGTGGATGCGTGTGCTTTAAAAATTGCTTCCAAATTATAAATCAATTATGAATAAATGACTGAGGATGTAAATATATTAGAAGACATCTTTTAGTCTCGAGAAACAACGGATACTCTTGTAAGGGCACTTTCATGCAGAATTTATAGTGCTTCGTAATCCTAATCGTACATTTCCTGGACCGGTATTGTTAGAGTCTAGTTGCAAAGAGACGGTCGATTAGGAAAATGCTAAGACGAACAGAAAAAGACTGGTGTTATGTTGGAGTTTTCTTCTGTCATCAATCAGTAGTTACAGAAGCAAGAAGTGGACATATCGCGACTGGTTCTAATTAAGTCTCTTACGTATAAAGAGTAAGTTGCTTCACTTTGTAATAATCCATGAAATTATCAAGCAAGATTCAAAATCCTAGGATCTACTAACTGTAATATCGCATAAGATCAATAACCAATAGCAATTTCCGAGCCAAAGTTAAATCTTTTCTCTCTGATAGGTTTATAAAAATAGTTGTTAGTGACCAGAGGTCTGGAGCGCATAGTAAAATGCAGGATTGCGTCAACGATCGATCTTGAGATCCAATTTCCTATTTATCTATATTAGTGATTTTCCTAATCACATTCTGTAATCACTTGTTGACATATACACAAAAGACGATATATACATATATATATATATATATATATATATATATATATATATATATATATATATATATGCCCGACATCGAAAATAAAATCTTCTCAGATAAAACAAAAATAAACCCATTATCTATGCCCGATATGTCGACGACTTATTCATTGCAGTCGAATCAGTACAAGCCATTAAAAAACTGAAACCAAACTTAGAAAAACAGTCCGTCCTCAAATTCACCCATGAATCAAACATAAATAATAAAATACCATTTCTCGATGTATTAGTTGGGTCAGGAAACCCGATTAAATACTCAACTTCAACATACAAAAAACCTACCAACGATCCTAAATTACCATAATGAATGCCCAGAAAAATATAAAACTGCCCTTACAAAAATTGATCCATCACTCATACATATAGCATCAATCCGACAAATATTTTACAAAGAGCTAACAAACATAAAACAAACCCTAATAAACAAAAACTTACCCAATAAAATCGTCGATAAACATATAAAACTCTATTTAACCTAACTCCACAATAAAAACATAAACCTTAACCCTAACAAAAACGACATCATTAAAGTATAATATAAAAACCTATTACACACTAACTACAAACAGACGAAAAAAATAATAACAAACCTAATTAAAAGATACACTAGACCCACCGACCAAAACAAAAAAAAATCAAGCTAATAATATTTATACTAAATTTAAAACCTTCAAATAATAATTGAGGAAAATAAATGCTATGTAATTAATACGAAATAATATAATTTATAATATAAAACTGAACGTCTGTGTGTGTGTGTGTGTGTGTGTGTCTGGTCAGGAATATGCTCCTATATGGTTGACTATTATAGAAAACTGATCACATATAATGATAGAAGATGTATCGAGACACAGGAATGGGTATGTTTGTTCTGGCATAATGATGATTCATTAAAATTGTCGGGTATGAGTACACGCCTGGTCCACAGAGTCTGGAAATAAAAAAATTCAAAATTAATAAAAAACGTTTACAAGTGTTTTTGATATAGATGTACATAAGAATACTTTGATAAATATGTTTTAACTTAAATAGGGATGGTATAATAAAATTGTTGGGTCTGCGTTCGCGCCTGACCTCCATAGAATGGAAATAGACACAAACTTTAATAAAGACTTTTCATATCTATCTGCGTAAGTATACTTTGATAATTATGTTTCAGTTTGAAGAAATATGGTATAATAAAATTATGTGGTGTTCGTTCGCACCTGACCTCCATAGAATGGAAATATGTCACAAAGTTTAACAACTTTTTTTTATATAGATCCACAGAATATTGTGATAAGTGTTTCAGTGTGAACATGTATGGTATAATAAATTATGGGGTTTATCGATTTTATTTTTACTTTCATCATATTTTGCTTTGGTTTTGATACCCCCAATTTTGAAGCTATCTCTTTACAACCCTTCCTTTTCAAAACCTCTCATACTTTCATAAATGAGAGTCCATTCTCTGTAGGCTGTTTCTGAACCCAGTCAACGACAGGTATTTTTGCTAGTATTATATAAATAAAATGCGCATCAAGTACGCTTGAAAGCCAAATACAACGTAATATTAGGAAAATAAACAAATATTTTACTTGTTTGAAATTTATCACAAATATATTTCACAAATATATTTCCATCTTCAGCGTTTTTCTTTCTTGCTATGTTGTAAAGTTGGAGAAAGAAGACTGTAAAGAGCCGCATATTATTTCTAGCGGTTGTATTTTGAAATGTTTGATGCGTATTTTATTTTATTCAAATTCAAACAGCGTTTCTATATGAACTCTAAATATGAACTCTTTGAACTGTGCGTATCCAACGCGAGAATAACGTCAAAGAATGAGAGTTCGTAGGTTTTTATCGTGGGATGTTAGGTGTTGTTTTATAGCGCTATTGTCAGCTAAACGATAGGTTAGTCATTATACGGTCTGAGGCAGCAATTTCAAGCTTCGAGGGGCTGAAACCGCCGGCTCTCAGGTCACGCTTGCAGACATCCTTGTAGCAGGGGGCCGTCCGGTCGGTAGGTCTTGTGCCAAAGGCAACCTCCTCAAACAAAAGGTCTTTTAGGATTCGTCCATCATCCATCCGGCTTACATGTCCCAGCCACCGCAAACGTCTGGTCATCAAGATGGCATACATGCTGGGCAGCTGCGCCTTGGCTAGGACATTGATGTTGGTGACACGGTCCTGCCACGTCAGGCCAAGAAGTCTGCGGATGCAGCGAAAGTGGAAAACATTTAGCCTAGCTTCCTGGTAGGAGTAGAGGGTCCACGCTTCACTACCGTACAGGAGCATGCTCAGTACAACTGCTTGATAGACTCTCATCTTGGTGTTTACAGTCAGCATATTGTTTTCCCACACTCGCTTGGTGAGGTGGGCCATTGCTGAAAAACAATTATCCCGCTAAAATAAATGTTTGTAATGATAAAAATGTATTGACAAAAAATGCAGGAAAATGCGTACTGAGCAATCTGTAAACACCAAACAGTTATCCAGGATTTTCTTTAATTCGAAGCATGGACTGCTAGTACAAATATTACTCTATTTTCTTATATTCGTTAATGCATATCAAATATGCATTTCATCCAACACTTAGATATGCCAGAAAAGTTGACAAATTATGTCAACCTATCACATGCTTCACTGTGATTATTATTACTTGTAATTGTAATTTTGTTCATCACATTTTTTTTTTTGTATTTCATTTTTACATTTCATTTCAGATTTATTTAAAAAATATCCTAAAAGTTATGCCATGAAATGTCGTTTGGATATCAATGAATAATCTCGGAATATAATTTTCGAACGTCATTAATGAAGCCCAGGAAGAAAATTAAGTACAGATTTTGTCCTCAAAGCAAATCAGCGTTATTACTGAAGAGAACTTCAATGAACAGAGTTTATATCCGAGAACGCCAAATCAATCGATTGGCACTGCTCACATGCTTACCAAAACACGCTCGTTTACAATTCCAATTACAATAATTACTTGTCAAAGCATATTCTTAAAAAACGAATTTTGACCTTTCCACACATCACTTCCAATTCTTAGTGACCCTTATCCTCCAGTGCTTTTGGACTTGATAAGTCGTTGCTAATTGGCATAAAAATATAGTTTGTAAATAATCTGATAAGATGAATAAAATAAACATTTATTCCGTCTTAATTTTTGTTAAGAATTTTTCGTGCAAAGACCAGCATCAACAATTTTCTACAAATATGCGTGCGAATTCTAAAATGAAACAAAAGCAGCAAATTTTCTTTTAAATATTAAATCAAATTAATTTCAGATTCTAATTAAATTTTCGGTTCATATTCACCAAACATTTATGTGTTTTTAAATAATTTTTCTCAGAAAATGTAAATCAGTTATAAAGGAACTCAGATTGATATGTTAATTAAAACAAACGAAATGTTCTGCATAATTTATTTATGACTTATCGCCTTCTCCCATACAAATACACCTGTTTGTCAAAATACGCATGGATATTCGGTTAAAAATAACAAAAATAACGGACACTAAATAAAATACGAATGCAAATATTATTATCATGAATACTTGATGTCTCTACGGGAAACTAAGTCATAATTCTAAAAGTTATGACGTCATTTTTCGCATTTTATTCGTAAACATTCAAATGGATTGTTCTATTATATATCTGAGTTTACATCCTTGATCTTCAGTGCATATTCATTATTAAATTACTGTTCCTTATCGTTGTGTAATAACAATCTCCTACTACAATAATAAACTCAGTCAAAAACGGACGTTAGTTATATTCACATTTGTTACTGTATCATGTTGAAGCGAGAAAAGTAGATATACTGTGTTCTCTAACCTTGTATTCGAGTGTATTTATTTCTACTAACAATTCGTGTACGATACAACAGAATAGAAATCTGCAGGCTCATTGGCAATCTCTTGTTTTGTACATTAATAATTACTAGATGAAATAGAGACGAAAACAAAGTTAAGAAATAAAGTATATTGTTTCTGCTTTCATACTACACAAATAATAAATGCAGCACATACAATTTATCATTTTTTCTATCTGAGACCATTATTTTTATTGTTATATTATTGTAGTGAACGGTAGCATCATTATACGACAATTATATACAAAAGAATGACGTTTTTAAGATAATTGGGATATTTAATTTTTTTTAAATCAATGAATCACTTTAATCGCGTACTTTTGCTATTGTTGGCGAATTATATAACTGTGAAAGAATTGCATACAATACGTATATATATATATATATATATATATGTGTCTGTGTGTGTGTGTACATATATATATATATGTGTGTGTGTGTGTGTGTGTGTGTGTGTGTGTGTGTGTGTGTGTGTGTGTGTGTGTGTGTGTGTGTATTTAAATAAGTTTTGTACATTAAAATAATTTCCAACCTAACTGATATGTTTAATTCATATTTTCAAACATTAGGTAAACCCTTAATATATTGCGTCACGACCAAGCTATTGTTTTATGTTAATGTTTTAAGGTCCATTTATGAGAAAGTGCAAATAGCTCAGTTTGTAGAACTTTAGCCTAAAGATCGAATGGTTTCCAGTTTCATTTCTGGTTATGGCACTCACTTAACTTGTAAGGAATTTATTATTACTCTTTATTATATTAATATTACTCTGTTTTCTTATATTCGTTGATGTAGATAAAATATTTACTCAATCCAACGCTTAGATATGTCAGAAAAGCGGACAAACTATATCAACCTTACATTTATCAAAAATTTAATTTGATTATCATTATTATTATTATTATTATTAAGGCTGTGATAACAGCATATTCTTTTCATTGTTTTGACTCTTGAGTATATATCCGTTAATATCTTATCTGTTTTTTATATAGATGAATGTGGTTATTGGTTGATTAAGTGTGTCTAACTGTGTCGGATATATACGCGAGAGGCACAAGAATGAAAAGAATATTCTGTTGTCACAGCCCTTATTATTATTACTTGTAATTGTAATTTTGTTTATCACATTTTTTTTGGGGGGGGGATTCAAATTAATTTCGATTTTATTCCAAAAGTAATGCATTTCTAAAAGTTGGTAAGATTTTTAATATTTCAAAATGATACAAATTATGCAATGCATTTCTTACGTTAACAAAAATTATGACTAATTAACTGCAGAGAATTATCTTAGGCGTTTTGATTGAAAATAAGACATTTATATTTACGGATGTTCCTAATAAACTGTATGTTCTCAGTAGCACTACTCCAGTCTAATAATAAATAATAATCAATGACAATAGGGATATATACTTAGAACATAAATTATAAATGCGAAATGTAATGCTAAGACATGAATCTGTAAATGCGTTTGGTAGAAACGAGTGCCGAGTAATAACAGTAGAAATGCATAAATATACGCACATGTAATTGTTACTATAGTAAATTATTATTATTATTATTATTATTATTATTATTATTATTATTATTATTATTATTATTATTATTGTTACTGTAGTTAATTATTATTGCATTAATTTCTATATAAGAGAACCAAAGAAAAATACAAGATCATTAAGTGTAAGAAACTTTCGTTAATAAAAGCCCGATTTTCGAAAACAAATATTTATGTGGTTGACATAGCACACATGTAAATACATATTTAAATGAGTATGCAGCCCGAGCAACGCCTTCTTTTTGCTAGCACTACATTAGTAGTGAAACATGTGAGAGCTTGAGCGAAGATTAGCACACGGGGAAGTAAGGTGTTACCGAAGCGATAGAGGAAGGGGAGGTATACGTTACATAGTATGACTGGCTGTTAAGGAGAGCACTTTGGCGCGGCAAAAAGTATTAACAAGTAATTGTATTGCAGGTCGAAGATCGCAATAAAAAAGTGAATGAAAGGCGACAGGACAATGTCAAGGGTGAACTGATTACAAAGTTACACAAAGAAATCTATATAAAATGTTAAAGGAACAAAGAATAAAAAGTGGAGTTGGACGAAGGAAAGGAAACGTATTTTCAAAAACGAGGGGAACACTTATAGATTCACTCGTAAGCCATCTGATCAATTCGTGGCTAACAACATATAGACTGGCTCAGAAGGGGGATAATTCGTGTACAACAAAGGAATTCTACTATAGTTGATCATATTCCTGGAGTGGCGTAATGTTTTTAACATTTTTTTATTAAGACATGAAGACAGTATTGTGATAATATGAATAAAAATCCTATGTAATTGATAAGCTTAAATAACAACTATAGAGGACAATGTATGAATATGATGACGATATCTCTAGTTTGACTTTCATAAAAAAACATAAACCAAATATAAATTATAACTTGTCTGAACTTGAATGCGTGCTATTGATGGTGGATAATAAAAAAAATCAAAACAAATCAGTTGTAGTGATAATACATGAGAAGGTGAATTGTGTTTATCTCTCTGTAATATGGTTGGCGTTTCCTCGTAGTCATTGCTTCCTTTATTGTGTGTGGTAATGTTCTTTTTGAGAGTAAGATTCTGCATATCTTCTATTTTTAATGGTAGAATATAATTGGATTTGCGAATTTGTTTAAGATTTAAGAGAAAATGAATCTTTGTAGTCATTTGATGTCGATGTTGATTTTCTCCTCTGAAGAGACGGTAGACATTGACATCCTACAGAATAAGGAGTTATAATATTTCAAATGTATTCTTTGTCTTACATAGATTAATTTAAATCTTTTGATTTGAAATTTAACCATTTCACGTCATAGATTTTTAATTGTATTAAATGACTAAAACTCGACATATCTATCTATCTATCTATCTCTATCTATCTATCTATCTATCTATCTATCTATCTATATATATATATATATATATATATATATATATATATATATATATATATATATAATTGCATTCTCGTAACCAGGTCTTCATTCATTAGAATAAAATTCAAATTGTCAGAAAATAAAAATAATTCTCTAATTTTTAAAACAGTTTTTAACTGTTGTTAATTTTGTTATGTTTTATGTTATGTGACGTAGATTTTGAGTTTTTGTATTGTATATTGCAATCATAGAAACTAATAAATAAATCTCTCTCTCTCTCTATATATATATATATATATATATATATATATATATATATATATATATATAGTCATCCACATACAGTACTGTTTCGCTGTATCACAGCTCGTCAGTATTTACATATATGTATAATTAGCATTATGTCTGCGCCTTATCAATTAAACGATCTGTTAAGATTTTTTGAATTAATAAACGCATGCTTAGTGAAATCTATCTTTGTACTTTTATTTATTATTGCTCTAGAGATAATATAATTATCTATTAAGCTGAAACCTCGAAATATATTATCAATGTATGCATATATATGCATGTACATTTATGTATATACATTTAATACACACATATATGGCCACACACACGCACACACGCACACACACACACACACACACATATATATATATATATATATATATATATATATATATATATATATATATAAAAGTATGTAAATACTAGAAGGAGTCCCGGCATTGTCCGGTTGTAAATACGCTTAAATATGATATTTTGATTAATACGGATTTCGTATTTAATATTATATTATATTAGACCCGATAAATATTAATGATTTAAAAAGTTGTTTTTTTAATTCAGTCGTGCGCCACCACCAAGAATCGAAACCAAAAAAAATTATCTTTCGATTTACATTTTTCTTTGACGTTAATGCCTAATCTATGAAGACATGTTAACTTTAAGGCTAAAAGTTAAAACATAAACCAGCTATTACGTTAGACATGCATATTCATAATGCCGTCGTTCGACCTTCACCTGGAAAATGGTACCTTTTTTTTTTACACTTTTACGCCGATTTTCTCTGGCTAAAACCCAAACATAAAGTTCAACATGAGTTCAAATACCTATATATGAAGTTTCATGTCTGTATACAAAAACTGACGGAGGAGTTTGGTAGGTAAAATTTTTAAAACAAATATATATACGCATTTATAAGTATATATAGAAAGAGGTTTTCGTTTACTATAACCTCTTTACGCAAATATTTTGCAAGTATAAATCCTGTAGAATACTTGTATGAATATAAGTACACGTAATAGTTTACTAAGATGATCATCCCATGTGAAAACCGAAAAGCTAATAGGGAGTCAATTACAATGAATGGTTAAAAGTATATACAAATTAGCTACATCTTTTGTAGCCGAATGCAATTCTGCGACCCATATATAACAAAGTTGTATTTTCTTTTTAAAAGAAAGCCTCCTATTTTTAGACTGAAAAATTGAAGATCTATGAAGACGGAACTGGTGATATTAAACGACCGACTTTCTGTGCCCAGAATTTATTTTTCTACATAGTATACATAGCGTCAATATCTTCAACAGATAGATTAAATTTTAGGTCATTAATGCATAAGTAACCTCATCATAACAATACAATTTGCATCTCCTCTGATCTATTTCAACTGAATTACATATAGGAGGTATTACTTTTGAAAACCCCTTCGTATATATACGTATATATACGTATATATATATATATATATATATATATATATATATATATATATATATATAGAGAGAGAGAGAGAGAGAGAGAGAGAGAATGAGGGAGAGAGATGGAGGGAGGGAGACAGACAGACAGACAGACAGAGAGGGGAGAGAAACACAGACAGTTAGACAGAGAGAAAGGAGATATACAGAATATATATATATATATATATATATATATAATTTAAAGGAGATTAGAACAATAGTCTACAGAGCAGAGTGTATTTTAATGTAATAGTGAAATTACTAGTTTAATTACAATACAGGAAAGAAAAAGTGTTCGTTGTAATTTAGATATATAATAAGCTCGATAGGTAAATATCCTTGGGCTAATTTAATATTTAGTAATGTGATTGATAATTTAAAAATCAAATTATAATTAAATTAAAAATCCGTTTCATAATAAGGTGCAACAACAAAATCAATTATTTGTACGATCGTTTCGGAAAACGGTGTTTTTATTGTGGTAGACATCAAGTTACGGACAATAATTATTACATATAGTTTTTTAATAAACAAGGTTTCCTCGTCAGCAAATATTGTGAAGGGTTTTTATCAAATGTAAAGGGTTTTTATTAAATGTAAAAGACATTAACCTAAACTTTCTTTCGAATTATAAACCGTGGCGTCTTTAAATCAAAAGTATGCTAACGGAAATAATTTATTGCACGGGCGTTCTTCTTAAAATTTATCACTTCATAAGCTGAAAAGCCATAGCAAACATCTATATGAGTACTTTAACCATAGTTCCTGATTTCAAAAGGCGAAAAATTAAAAGGTAAATATTTGTACCTATATTTTTTATATATATATCTGTATATCTATGTATATGTATATATGCGTCTATTTTTCATATATATGCATGTATATATTTGTGTATGTATGTATAATGTAGTATTTAAACCAAATTTATATTTTACTCTATTTATTTCTATGTCTAATCCATATTAATTTTCTTATCAAGTTTAAATCCATACCTTTATTTTAATTTTTTCCAGATACATCTACCTTACTTTAATGCTAGGTTTATTTATGGTGTCTTTTACATGTCTACCACAATAAAAACACCGTTTTCCGAAACGATCGTACAAATAATTGAGTTTGTTGTTGTTCCTTCTTATGAAACGGATTTTTAATTTAATTATAATTTGATTTTTAAATTATCAATCACATTACTATATATATATATATATATATATATATATATATATATATACAGAATACATATATAAAACCAAACAAAATCATTTTATGCTTTGAACATATATTTCTTACCTTTATGTTCATTAGAATAATTAAAACCCTTATATTTGATCATTTCAAAGTAAAAACATTCACTTCTCATCAAAGAGAAGGAAGTCGTAAATTGCTAAAAATCCATTGAATATATCGTAAAAATGCACTTACTAATATTATTTTTGTTCGTTCGGCATGAATGTCTTAATAGATGTTTTTATGTATGATGTATTAAAATAATGTCATGTATTGAGTCAAATGTAATATAAGATAAAATCGAACGTATACCATATGCTAGAAATGCACTATAAAAACAACTATAATCTAAATAACTATAGACTATGTATAAAATATATAAAACAAATCTCATATAAACGATATAATATATATATAATCGTGAATGTAATAAAATCTGTAAGAAAAATAACTGCACACTAGAATTAAAAAATAACTATAATACTTTTCTGAATAATATATATATATATATGCATTTATGTATGTATGTATTATGTATGTATGTGTATATATACTTTTAAACGGTTCATAATTAATTAAGAACTAGGAAAAAAGGCCGAAAGGAGATTGTATCGGAAAAAGCAAGTGTGAAATTTTATTAGAAAAAAGGAAATAGGAAAACCGAGCAGGTATTTGTCAGGTGCAAGAATGAGAAAGAAGATAAGGAAACACGCAAAATAAAAAAGAAGTCAAATGGAATTAGTGTACGAAATGAAATTGAACGATCCCGCAGAGTCATACAAAATGGTTCCATAGAGGCGAAGGATACACAAATTTGTGAAGGCTATACTGGCATGGTAGGGGGAATCGTTTTAATGGAAAGCACGGATGCGGTAGGGTGAAGATGAGGGAAGGAGTGCAAACAAAAGGGAATATAGGGTTGGGATGTCCATGATTCATAGGGAGCAGGTTAGTTCGATGGCCAGGGGCCAACTATTGATGACTAAGAAGATTCGGTGAAGGGGGCGCAAGATATACATACATAATCATGCACAAAAAGCAAATTAATATTTTCAAGGAAAAAACAGAAAAATAAAAAAAACACAGAAAAACAATATCGATAGCTTTTGCACTTAAACGGAATTCAAGAACTTGTTTTATTTTTGTGGAAACAGTAACGACGCTGCTGTATGTATTAACATAAAAATGTCATAAAATATGATTCAATTCAACAGGTGCTAAAGAGAATTCGAGAGCTGTGTATGTGGTGTTTGTGAGTAGTTTTCCTCTCAATATTGTTTTGCTTTATGAATTAAAAAAAATTGTTTAAAGATTATACAAACCAAATTTGAAAGCTTTTACACTCGAAATTAGTTTGTATAATCTTTTAAATGTATATTTAATAAGTTGCTTAGAGTCAGCAAATAGCAAGTTGGTCTATAGAGACTGTCAGTGCTGATTACGTTGCTAAAACAGGGATAGTGAGCCGAACTGCGTTTATCCATTGGCGATTGAATACTAACAGGGGTTAAGGAAAGAGAGAATGAAAGACGACTAATCGCAAATTAGAAAAAAAGATAAAAGTATCCATTTAAAAAGTAAATATGCTTAAATAGCAAATGGAAAAAAGAAAGAAAGACAGAAAGTGAACAAAAGATAAAGAGAAAAGGAAGAGAAAAATTTTAGCTAGAGAATGAAAACTATCCAAACGACACTTCAAAGCAGGGTTTATTTACATAGTCAAAATTTGGTAAAATGCCACAGAAGACCGATAAAGTAAGGTAAAACATGCTGAGTTTTTAACAAATTCAAGAAGACTAAGTCAAATAAAAAATGATGGAAAAGGCAAATCAAAGCACAAATCTGAAAGATTTGATTAAGACGCCATTGATGATGACTGGTAACTTGAAACTAGTTTGATTGGGTGGACATTATTACCCCGTTTCAGGGTAGGGGTTCAGCTAACAAAATAAAATAGGTTCAATAAAATCCGATGATTAAGAGAAGGACGAGAAAAAAACGGTCAATGATTAAGAGAAGGACGAGAAAAAACGTTCAATGCAATGGAGGCTGTAAAAAAGGTATGGGTTTTTACATACGCGGGACAGGGAAAACAAAGGAATGAATGGAAGTGGATATTGACTCACCATCAGCAGGAGCGGAGGTATCTCTAAAAAATAAGTAAAGATGACGTTCGATCTGGCCTGGTTAACGCAACATTGCTGCGAATTTCCGAACTAAAATAATAACAAAGAAACCTTTTGTCCGTTTAACGGCATACCAACCATTTCTAAGTTGTTCAATAAGTAAACGCTTCCTTATATACGATTAACTGCACCGAAAAGGGACTGACAGATTGATACATTTACAAACAGTATCAGTCTGTAAATCACGACAATAGACTCATGATGATCTATATTTAATGTAGTCGATTCCATATTCGGAAACAGTATCTATTAGTCCAACAATAGTTTTCGACATTAAATACATGACAAGGAGCTGAAATAAGGTCCAACCGATAAGAAATATGAAATATACTATTTCAACTACTATTCCCATCTTGGCAATGTTTCATCCGATGTACCCTTCGACTTTCTTGCATTTCTTGAACTTGGAAATACTTATGTTGAACATTGTAAATCGATAATTTCGATTGGTTAAAATAATGACCAAGATGAGAATAGTAATTTGAAAAACCAATTTAACTATTCTCATCTAAAAAAAACAACAACATATTTCTGCAGTTACAAACAAAAGAAAACAAATAAAAAATTCCAGGTCGGCATTTCTTTTCTTTTTTAACAAAACCTTTTTATTACCATTACTTTCCCGTCTCGACACTACTAAAAAAGGCTCTCGCTAACAGAGGTCATCTAACCTAAAAGGATGTCTCCTTCTTCCGATCGCATTCCGACCACAACCGACCCATTGTCGTCCTCGACATTACATGTCCATTTCCTTCGACACGCATTTGGTTTTCTCTGACCGTGTGGTGCATTTTTTCTCCTTCTTTGTTCCTTTTTCTTCTAGCGCGCATTTCCTAATTTGCATATGCGTGTTTTTCGGCTACTGCTGGTAATCTCTTCGCAAGCCATTCTTCGTTGCTGCTGATATTTCCCACGCGCTCATATGCACTTTAACATTTCAAATTCTATACAATAAAAATAATTTTCCAGTGATCTCCTATTCAGTAGTAGTTTTTACTCTCACACTCATCACTCATCTAATTTTTAGATCTGTTCTAACATCTCTATCAGCTACTATTCATTCAGTCGATAGCTCCTCTACCAAGCTAAAGTTTTTTTTTTTTTAATTTTAAATTAATGTAAGATGAAAGCAATTGAAAATGGTCACAGCTCCTACCCAAATGTTAGACCATGTCCTTTAGGTAGGGGTATTTAGACCGTCTGTGTTAATGGTCCACGCAGAAGCAATTCTTGATTAAATAATATACGAAAAACAAATTCATTTTCCAATGGTGATATTGATTTTGTTTTAAGGAGATTTCACAATGATATCGTCGGTCCTAGGTTTATTCTATTCTATTTACAACAACCACAGGTTACCAGATTAAGCACAATTTTTTAAGGTGATTTCTTTCGGATGAAACAAAGCATTCATCGTAGTTCGTATTCAAGCGGATTGTTTGGTTTTTAAACAATCCGATACGAAGGCTGCGATAAAAATAATAAATTATTCGATTCTACAAAAAATAAGGTAAAAAAATAATCTTTAACTTTCTCTATAACAAATAAAATATTCCTTTAAAGAAACTGTTTCGAAATTTGAAATTGCTTTTTGGTTGTTGAGTCGTTATTCTCATATCAAATAGAAAATATTTTATTTTATGATTTCAAATTTGTTGATTATTTTTTTATGAGTACAGCAGCTACACAATTCAATTCATTGCGTAATTACTCTAATATCATATTAAACACGAGAACTGCATACGTGTAAGCAAAGTGTGTCAGTATATTTTTATATCGGGGCAACATCAGGTTGCTGGTGTGAAAGGAGAAACGCTGTGAAAAGAATAGATAAAATAATTTTCATGGAAATGATTTACTGGACTGGGAGAGAGGAGGAGGCCGGGAGGAAGAATATAATTATAATGAGGAGGAAGAAGAGAAAGAACAGGAGGAAGAGAAGTAGGCAGCAACAAAAGAGTAATGCCTGTATTTGTGACGGATGGGATGCAAATGGGTGGAGTTTGAGCAGCGCAGAATATAGTCATTTGGGAAATGATCCATTATTCTGTTTGCTGGTTGGGGAGATTTGAACAAGTGATTAGGGCACGAGATCAAAGGGAGATAATACGCATAGAAATAATCGTTTTTAAGTAAAAATATTATTAACTTCTCACCTTATGTATGCATAATGAAGACATATTTTGATTCATTAAAATTTCATTGGCATGGTGAATTCAAGCAGTGGTTAGTCTATGTATGTATTTGTAGTGAATTTTGAAGACAAGAAATTAGATTAATTAGATCAGACTGGTGGTTTTATAAACGCTATCCATTTTATATTCAAATGTCTAAATTTCATTGAGTGTTAAAATATTTAGTTTCATTTGCGTTTTTTGTCTTTGGCGTTTATGCATGGGTTTCTCCTAGAAATTGGTGCTAGTTAGTAAAAAATTCGTAGACATAAATGTTTATTAAACTTAAAATTCGAATTTAAATTTTCTTTACAATTAGAAAGAATCAGTACAACCTTAAATAGACACATGAAAATCCAAGAACGTAAAAAAAGGATGAATGGAAAAAAGTAACACCTATCACACACACGCGCGTGCGCGCACGCACACACACACACATGCACACACGTACACGCACACATGAACTGTAAATAGCGAAACAGTACAATGTGTGGAATATATATATATATATATATATATATGCGTTTTATTTTTACTGTAATAAAAAATAAAACGCATATTTGCTCTACAACAGTATTGAGCGCTTTCTTCAGTTTTTATTAATTACCATCTCCACTATATATATATATATATATATATATATATATATATATATATATATATATATATATATATATATATACTAACGGAGGAGAGGCGCTTGGCTTTGCCTTGTCGTAATATACGCTTAAATATGATATTTTAATTTGTCCAGATTTTATATATGTTAGTATAGAGTCGTGATTTTAAAACATCGTCACGTTTAATTTCTAAGAAAAGGGTTTTATTTGAAGATTCTCTTATATTTGTGAACATACTTTCCAATTTGTATGAAATTTTAACAATATGCAATCGACATGAAATATCTTCCAAATCTCAGTTTCTGACATAATATAGCCACAAGCCCCTCCTTCTCTTCAAAATCAAATATTTCCATTTCGCATTAAATTAATTCATAGCTATTAGACATCAGTTAAACCAGATTCCCTGAATTTTAATTCCTTCCTTGAACTCTACAACCATCAATTTTAGACATTCTCTAGAATCAAAAGTAATGATTTTTGTTCATTATTAAAACAAGGATTCGAGACATAAATCTCAGTATCATTATATTTTGATTTTAATATTTGTAAAGTGAGACAAATACAGTAAAGTTCTTCTGTTTGGGGAATTAATTTTACCCCTCCTAAAACGTGAATGTAGATAAGAGGCAACAAGTATTAATATAATGGATGAAGTTTTGCGCACAAAAAAGACACGTCATGTTTAAACATGTTCTAATCCCCATAGCATGAAGCCTCAACATGTCAAGTATTTGATCTTTATATATGGTTTTTCGTTTCTGCTTACAATGCCTTCGTGTGAAGCCTTTTTTATAGGGGGAACAAAATATTGAGATCTCGTCAAAGGTTTCTATATTTTCTCGTTTCCAGCTGTGTCAAATTTTCTGTTGAAGGTGAATGTTTTTATATTGACTTTCGTCGCTTTCAAATTTCCATCTCTACTTCTTCTTCTTTTCTCTTTCTTTGAACTTCTCCAAATTTTCTAAATCTAATTTTGCCGTTCCATGAGAATTAGCGTGCGTTAAATGTAAGTTTTTTGTTGTTGTTGTTGTTGCTGTTTTTTATACGGATTATTTAAATTATTCGGACTACTGTTTTCACTTTAAGTGTTATTCGGACAACGTTCCAGTCGATGTAACCTCCAACCTTTTGTTGGTGTATCTTTTCCAACTCAGGAATACTTTTGTAGTACTCAGAAATCTTTATGTTAAACTAGTAAATATTTATGTCGTACTATGGAATCCGCACGGAATTTTGAACAGACCCTTTAATTTAATCTCTTCCATCGGCCATGACCATGTAAAGGTCTTAGGTAATTCCAGTATTTGACAGAAAGATTCCTGAGATCGACACGACACACCTGAAGAAGGTCGGGGATTACATCGGCCGAATAAGAATAGTAGTCCGAATAATCCAAATAATCCAAATTAATCGCCATCACAAAATTCAAAAGCATAGTTGTTTATTGTTTCTCTTGTGTTAAAACAGATGGCGTCGTTGACTCACTTATGCTTATCAAACTTTCCTATTTGACAAAACAAAACTATTAAATTGTAAAAATTCCAACATTTAGGAACATCCGCTATGAATAAGTAGGATTCGAGTAGGATTCTAGTCGAGTGCAATGTCGTTTAAAGACACAAAGTTCAGTACGTTATTGGGGAATTGGTTATTGGGCAGCACGATATTCGTTCGCCTTATTCTTAAAAGCGAACAAACATGAGATGTACATAAAAAAAAAACACAGTGAAATACAACGAGGGGAGAATCGGAGCTTCACAGCCAATGCCGTGACAAATTAGGTTAGAAATTTTTATTAGCATTATTTCTAAGAAAACGGGTTTAATAGTTGATGCACCCGCCCGGATTTGATAACAATACTCCGTACACAAGCGGTTGTCATAAAACAAAATGTCTATAAACTTTCTTGTTTGGAAAGTTGGTGAAAGCCTTAAAGCTTCTTTTTTATCTATTATATAAACGGCATTTGCATGTGTATGTATGTATGTATGTATGTATGTATGCATGTATGTATATATGTATGTATGTATGCATGTATGTATGCATATTTGGCTAAAACTCAAAAAACAACAAAACACATACTCACAAAGTTGGTATTTTCCTGATAAGTGTTGTTCTGGATGAATAATATCTAAAATTTAGACATAAATATACATTCTCTAACCCAGATTTCGCTAAGAGTGGCCTTTCTTTCAGCAACTAACTCAATGAACGTGACCGATTTTTTCAAGGAGTTAAGTTATTTATGGAAACTAATTATTCGAGAAATCTACACAAGGAAAGTTTCTTGTTTGTATGTGCACGTCCAGAACGAGGGGTATGTTAGATGGTTAGGAAAGAGGGTGGGTAGACGCCTGAAGAAAACGGGGGATAAAAAAATAAACGTTTTAATAGAAATATGTTACATTTATAGCCCGGAAACGCCGGGTAACCTTGCTAGTTAGGTAATACATTAAACTTTCCAAACACTACTCTTCATTGAAAATATACGCTACAAATACTCTGTACTGTACAATGAAAATATACGCTACAAATAATCTGTACTGTACAATGAAAATATGCGCTACAAATACTCATTCTTGGCAACCTAATAATTCAATCTGCCAATGGATTTTTATCACATCTATTAGATGTATATGGATTATAATTAGTGATTGACTTAGTAAAGATGCGCGAAAGCTGATAGGCTTTTATTTATGTATCGTTATTCTTTATTTTTAGAAGTATTACTTCTAATTTCGTGGCATTTCATCTGTTAATTGTTCTTGTACCAAGTTTGGTGTCAGAATTATAACGGCCTGTTAATTAGTTTACGGGTAAATACAAACAATTATCTAAAACTACACATGTGCTTTAACTTTATATAAAAACATACAACATTCCAATAATTAAAATAGAAGATTTCCCCAAGCTTTAATTTAAAACGTTTAATGGTAATATATAAAGATGAAAAATAGAAATAAATTATTCAATAACAAAAACGGATGGTAAAATCAGGTGTCTGAGTGACAACAATTCTCTCCATTTTTCTGGCAATCTCCAATCCGCTTGATCGATATTGCAGATCTCTTTGCGTTTTCTTAGCATCTAAATTTTCGCTAATAACGACTATTAGTTATTTTAGTAGAATTTTAATGAAAATAAAGCTACTCAAAATTCCCTTTGAGGTTTCGATGTTACTCTATGCCTCGGCTTACACCACATCTCAGACTATTTGCTGCCATTTTGTGTGACATCAACTAATTCTGATACCACCGTGTTCATTGTGTTGAGTGGAATATTGTTGGCTTTTGTCTGGAAACAAAGTATAACATCTGCAAATGGAGTTGTAGATTAATATATTTATGGGAAAAAGGTTTGAAATTTCAAACAAATTAAGGCATAGTTTAAGGTAGGATGATTCCTGGAGTAAATTCAATTTTCTGGTAACTAAGATGATCTAACTAAAAGTAAAGCAGACAATTTTATTATTTAGAAGCAAGGATAATCAACGAACCCTATTTTCTCTATACTTTTGATGGCCCTGTGCCTTTTTGTTTTGCAATGTAATTATTTTTACGAAGTAAAAAATAAATAATTCAAAGGGTAGAATCTGATCTGGTACTACATTTCATCTGTTTGTCCTCAGTCATTGATAGAAATCTATTCCAGACTGAATATATTTTTTTATTTTTGTCTTAACTCAGAGTACTACTTTTTTAGGAAGTGGGTCACATATAAAATACCGATCTTGCCTTGAACTATGCCTTTGTAGTGAGGCAAGTACATATGAACTACATTGTTTTATGCTGATTTTGAACATGTTACAACATTTTAAACTTAAGACCATAAATGAGAGATTAACTCAAAATAAATAACACTGTTCTGAGCGCAAATAATCTACTATGGAGGTTATATTTTCGGACGATTTTCCGCATAGCAATGTTTTCTTATTGCTTTGAAAATTTTGGAGTCGAACTGTTGCATTTAAAATGTCCGAGGGTTATTCAGTATATCAACCAGACTTGTGACAGATATTATGGCGAGTTATATCACATATAAAATAGTATTTTATGTTTTATTTCAGTTACTAAATCTCTATCTCTACTATCATATAAAAATCACTTCGTGTGCATGAGTTCTTTTCTCATAGGTTCCGAAACTGATGAGCGTATCTTTTACAAATTTCACACAAAGGTAAGTTATATGCCTGGTAGTATTCTAAAATACGTTTTGTACATAAATTCACCCGATAAGTATCGAAAATCGAAAAAATCTCATCAAAAATAATCTCTCTCTTTAATAACAAGGCCAATGGCCATTAGTCGCGTGGTCTCGTGTAATAAATGAATAAGTGAATGTAGGATTGACATGAAATTCTTAAAGATAAACTAAAATGACCGAAAAATGGGATGAAATGACTTAAATAAATAAAAAGTAAATGACTTAGAATGACTTTAATGAACTTAAGGATGAATTTAATGACCTTAAGAATGACTTGAATGCTTAAAAATAACTGGAATCCTTCAAAAACAATTTGTATGATCTGGAGAATGACATGAATGGCTTTGAGACTGACTTGTTGTGAATTGGCTGATCATTTTACATTAAATTAATACAGAAAACGGAACCCCCATTTTATATCACAATAATGTCAGCTTGTAGTAAAACCAGATACTACACTTTGATCTTGGCCAAAAGGCCAAGAAAATGGTATTTATTTGTTCCCCCACCGAGCAAATTAGGTACAAGGCCGATTTTTAATGTAAGGAGTGAAGGGGATATGGAGACCAACTCCCCGGGGAGTAAGGGAACTGAATAGTGACAATTGGTATGAAGGCTTGCCCCTACATTGACCAAGGTCTTATATGTAGCTTTGCCCCCACATATGGTCTTTGCTTGCAGTATCTGCCGGAACAGATACTACACTTTGATCCTGGCCAAAAGGGTATTTATTTGCTCCCCCACGGAACCAATTAGGCACAATACCGATTTTTAATGTGAGAAGTGAAGGAGAAATGATTTTTAATGCAAAGAGTGAGGGGGATATGGGGACCAACTCCCCGGGGAGTAGGGGAGCTGGATAGTGGCAATTGGTATGAAGAGCTGCCCCTACATTGACCAAGGTCTTATATGTGGGGTTGGTATTTATTTGCTTCCCCACTGAGCAAATTAGGTACAAGGCCGTTTTTTAATGTGGAGAGAGAGGGGAGGGGGGAAAGATGACCAGCTCCCGATAGATGGGAAATGGGAACTGGATAGTGACAATTGTTATGAAGGGTTGCCCCTACATTGACCAAGGTCTTATATGTGGGGTTGCCCCCGCATATAGTATTTGCTTGCAGTATCTGCCGGAACAGATACTATACTTTGATCTTGGCCAAAAGACCAAGAAAAGCTTACAAAGCTAAGGGTATTAATTTGCTCCTCCACCGATCAAGGCCGATTTTTAATGTGAGGAGTGAAGGGGAAAAGGGGACCAGCTCCCCGGGGAGTAGGACAGCTGGACAGTGATAATTGGTATGAAGGGTTGCACCTACATTGACCAACGTTTTATATGTGGGGTTGCCCCCACATATGGTCTTTGCTCGCAGTATCTGCCGGAACAGATACTACACATTGATCTTGGCCAAAAGGCCAAGAAAAGAGTATTTATTTGCTCCCCCACTGAGCAAATTAGGCACAAGGCCGATTTTTAATGCGAGGAGTGAAGGGGAAATGGGGACCAACACCCTGGGGAGTAGGGGAGCTGGATAGTGGCAATTGGTATGAAGGCTTTCCCCTACATTGACCAAGGTCTTATATGTGGCTGCAACCCCATATATGGTCTTTGCTTGCAGTATCTGCCGGAACAGATACTACACTTTGTTCTTCATATATAATTTATTTCGTTAAAATGAAAATTACAGTCAAAATAATTCAATGTAAAATTAAAATAAATTAAAAGTAAAATTCAAGTTCAGAGAACAAATTTAGGCACAAGGCCCTATAAGATCTGGGAGGGGGAGGTATTGCAGGGTCTTTGTTACTGAAGTGAAAATGGAGTCTTTGGCGACTTTACTCTTGACTGGCAACATTTACCACAATACCTCATTCAGTCTGTGGACTCTAAACTAAGTAATGAAAACCACAGCGTGTTTGCAAATAAGGATATATATATATATATATATATATATATATATATATATATATATATCATTTCTGTATGTGTGTGTGTGTGTGTGTGTGTGTGTAAAATTATTTTTTATTAAATGTGTGTGCGTGTGAAAAAAGTTCAATTCATTGGAAAATAAAAGGTTCTTGAATTTGGAAGAGAAACAGTTCGTATTGGGGAGTAAAGAATCTAGAAAACATATACAAAAAAATAATAAATTGCCTAATGCATTGTTAGTAAGGTCCCTCCCTGAGCTAATCTAGAAAGTTAGATCACCTACTGTTTTCCGGGGCACCGAAAACAAGCAGGAAGATCCCTAGTGGGGATTGGGAAGAATTCTTATCGGGTGTAGGGAGGAAAATAAATAATTGGCAAAAACAAAAAAGGGGAAGATGGGGGGGGGGGGTAGGCGGCGACCTTCGAGTAGGGGTTGACCAGGGGGTGGTAAAACAAAAAGATAGGGGAGTAGTGGTAGGGTAGCTTCGGAAGGTTCTCTAGTGTCAAAAACCAAACAATCGGGAGACAGGATCTCATTTGTACCACCAGTCAAGTGTCACTTTACTATTTATTTGTCTAACCTAGCCGGATGGGCTCCATGGGACCCAGTACCGCATGTGCCATGTTTATGGTGGTAACACGAATTCAAACTTGGCGTCTCGTCGGATGCACAAGCTAGCGTCATGCACCCACCTCTTGTCAAAGGCCACTCGAGGCAACCTCTTCCAATCACATCTGATCTTTACTTTAAGCAGATGTTTAAAGTAGATGATCAGATCCCGATCCGGAACAGATATCCCTTCGCGGACTCGCTTGAGGCGTGTGATCCATATGACCATCCTCGCTACTGCCAGTATCGCTAGAAAAACATTTTTTCTCACGAGGCAGCGGCGGATCAATGTTCTCCACAAAATATGACTCGTCGAGTTCAAGCCAGCGCCAAAAGGCCAAGAAAAGCTTAAAAAGCTAAGAATAGTATCTATTAACAACAGGCCTTTGATCTTAACCAAAAACTCCAAGCACAAAAGTGTTATGGACCGACCGAACGACAGACCGATTGACGAACCGACGGGGTGACTTATAGAGTCGCTTGCACGCGACTAATAAAACAAGAATGTTTACAAAATGTTTATTTTGCTTTATACCGGCCATTGATAGTCTTAGCAAAACATTTCTTCTTTAAAAAATTATAATTTTGAGTATAGCTTTGTGATAGAGCCTTCAACTACAGATCGAATCATCCCCTGTTCAAGCCCGGGTGTACTCATTATTTTATTTTAATTTTTTCTTATTTATGATTTCAATTTACGATAAAGGAAAACGTAAGATCGCCGTAAATTTTTCTTCGTTTGCATATTTGAGGACTAAACATTAATAAAAAGTGACTTTTCCAGATAATTCATCGTTAAACCCAAATATCAGGAGAAATAACATTGTAAACAAACACAGACGGAATTTGATGAACAATAATGTCATTACTATTTCTTAAATTATTCCTCGTAGTATATAATAACCAATAGAGGATTGATTCTATAATAATACATACGTAATCTGCACAAATTAAAATATACTGTTTAAGCGTATTGTATGACCCGGCAACGCCGAGGTCATGCTAGTTGTTAATAATTTTGTGAATAAAACGATTTTAAATAATCTCGATATTAAAAAATATTGCTCTATATTAGATATACAAGTGTTTGATATTAATTTTGAAAATGTTCTTCTTAGGTTTAAACTATTTGTTTTAATTTTATGTTTTAAATGGTATCATACAAGTAATATATGAATACATAAATGTTCTGCAGATATCCTCACAAGCACTGCAACTATTTATCTGCATCGATTCTATATGAAAATTATATGCATTATGAAATGTCGTTCAATGTATTCTTCTGGCAAAACAAAAAAGAATAAGTCTCTTTATTATTATTATTATTATTATTATTATTATTATTATTGTGAGAAGAAAGCTCTTCGGGAACTTTTAATTTTGATTTCAAATGATGTATTTTCAAAAAGTTTTCGTAATATCACCTTTACTTTATATATTATTTTAAAGAGTGAAACAAGGCAAATAACAAATAACACCCTACCTGAGAATTTTTCCTTCAAACACCTTGGCTTAACATTAACAGGCAACATAAATTGGAACAAATACATTGAAAACATTGCGAAGGTTGCTGCCAAGAATAGTATCCTGTACCTTTACAAAACCACCATTTGCATATGCATCGGGTATTATTTCCACATCTGAGCTGGTGCATCTACCACTAGTCTCTTCCTTTTGGATAGGGCACAAAAAAGTCTTCAATCAACCAAGCTCAAACCATTGTCCCACTGCCACAAGATTCTTTTTCTGTGTCCGTTTTACAAGTATTTTAATGCAATATGTTCTGATAAACTCATTATACTTGTGCCTCTTTGGCGTACATTTACCCGACAAACCCGCTTAGACACATAGAGCAGTGAGCATTACGTCGGATGGAGAATGAATGGTGGCTGTAGAAGGGTAGGGAAATCTAAAGCCGTGCGGACCTTTGCGACACCCACGGTTTCTACGATGTAGTAAAGATGATCCATGGCCCAAGCCAACACTCCATGCACAATGTGCGTAGTAAGGAGAGTGCTCTCATCAAAGAGAAGAGCGGTATCCTGGAAAGATGGGCTGAACACTTGCGGGAGCTGATTAATAAGATCAACGCCACCCATCGCTTCATTGTCGATGATCTCCCCCCTCTGCCACCCATTCCTGTACTGGACAAACCACTATCCATCAGTGAAGTGAAGGAGGCCATTCACAGCCTAAAAACAAATCTGCTGGTCCCGAGAGCATACCCGCTAAAATACGCAAGTGTGACGGAACTGACCTCTTCCTGCGTCTTTACTGGTTCATCTTGCATTGCTGGTCAGAAAAGTGTCTCCCACAGCAGTGGAAGGATGCTAAAATCATCCTCGTCTACAAACGTAAGTGTGACCACGCTTACTGTGGCAATAGCCGAACTATCTCTCTCCTCTTTGTGGTCGGTAAAGTATTGGCTAAGATCATGCTCACCCGACTTCTGGAGACTGTTGTGGACCTTGTCCTCCCAGAATCACAATGTGGCTTCCGCTCTGAGGGAATTATCACTGATGTAATTTTCGCTGCTCGTCTCCCTCAAGAGAAGTGTCGTGAACAGTATCGTGAACTCCATTTGGCTTTCGTAGATCTAACCAAGACCTTCGACACCGTGAACCATAAGCTGTTATGGAACATTCTCCAGAAGTTTGATTGCCCTCTCACTTTCTTGTCGGTTCTTCAGCATTTTCATACTGGCATGCGTGCTCGTGTTACCATGTTAGGTTCAGAATCAGACACTTTTGCCGGGAATGTCGGTGTGAAGCAGGGATTCGTCTTGACTCCGGTCATTTTCAACTTGTTCCTGGTTGCCGTCACTTTAGTTTCGCGCCGTAACCTTCAAATTTCTTATGCCGTTGCTGTCCAGTACCGTATTGATGGCAGCCTCTTTAATCTGAAACGTCTTTAGGCCAAGACTAAAACATCTGAAGAGCTCATCTTCGACTTACAGTATGGCGATGATGCTGTATTCCCTAGCCATACCTCCAGCGGACTTCAACAGTCTTGACGTAGTCTCCAACACCTACCACCGAGCTGGCCTTCTTATCAACACCAAGAAGACGGAAATCCTTCAAAGCGTGCCTCCAACTGATGCTCTACTCTTCACCATCAACGGCATCCTTCTAAAGAATATCAGCAGCTTCACATATCTTGGCTCCATTCTCTCATTCTCCTGCGACTTTAGTAATGAAATTCAGTGCCGCCTTAATTTCCTCTCTTCTGCTTTTGGTCGCTTGAATGACCTAAGGTTCGTGAACCGCAATTTCAGTGCACATACAAGTGTCGCTGTGTACCGTGCAGTCGTCATACCCTGTACGGTTCCGAGGTATGGGTTCCATATCGGTATCATATCAGGCTGCTGAAGTCATTTCACATCAGTCGACTACGGTGGACCCTCGATACCCATTGGTGGCAGCTACTGAGCGTCACACACTGAGAAACCGACGAGCGGCGGCCACTCACCTAAAAACTCAAATATTGTCTTCCTGTGCAAAGCAGTGTAGATAACGCATAGGACTTCACAGTCATCAACGGAGTCACAAAGTCAATAAACAACAAATGATGACGAAGACGTCGTCATCCACATGGATGGACTACCATAACGAACTAATTTATCAGAAGTGACTTTTTCAGGGCATTCATCGTCAAGTCCAAATATCAGTTGACGTGATATTGTTAGCAAACACAGACGTAATTTGATGAACGACATTATTATCCCTATATATATATAAAATGAACTAATTTTCCCCTATGATTTTGGCCTTAATAGGATTAAAAATTAAGACATTTCATACAAATGTAATATGCACAAACTGTAGCACAACATATGAGGTGTATTATAGGCATACTACCTATCCCCTCGTAATCGTAGATTCCTATATTCTATCTGCTGAGAGTTCACGGCCAAAATTGGTTAAGATCAATGGAAGTGGTAAAATCTTTTCTCTCTAATAAATTCTTCCTTCGCCCGCCACCACTTAACACCGTTGCTGGTCGTCCACACGAGACAGTTAGGAAGGAACACCGGTTTGGGGTTTCTTTACTCCCTAGTTGCTTTAAAAAACTGGAATGGAATTTTAATTCTACTGGGTGAAACGCACCATGGAGTTAACCGAATTGAAGGGTTATTTATGCCATTTTTTCGCTTAATTTCGTTTTGTAGTTGATTAAAAAACTGGAATGGACTTGGGGTGAGACGCACCATGAAGTTAACCGAATCAATGGGTTATTTATGCCATTGTTTTTCGCTTCAGTTCGTTTTTTAGTTGATTATAAAAAAATAGAATGGATGCTGTATTCCCTAGCTATGGAGTTAACCGAATTAAAGGGTTATTTATGCCATTTTTCTTTTTTCCGCTTTTCGCTGTTTTTTTTGTTTTTGTTTCTATTTTTCAGAACACGTCCATAATTTTTTCCCCCTGATTTATACTTTCTGTTTTTCCGATTTCTTTTTTAATGAAGTTTTACGTTTCGTCGCTGTTTTTTTTTGTTTTGTTTTTTTTTAGTTTTGCCGATTTTTCAAACAAGTTTAACATCGTTTTTATTTTTATTTTTATATTTAAACAAGGTTATTCTTTACTTTACCCCCCTTACACACACCTCCCCCCAAAAAAACGGGCACCGCCGGGTACCCCTGCTTGTTATCTATATATTAATACAATAGCTTGTGTGTTATTTTCTGTGTCACGCTTACATCCAGTCCGTTTAATTATTGTGTACTTTTATTTCTTGTCATAAATAATTTTACCAAGAATTCTTCATAAGTTTTGGTGTAGGCTTCGATTATAGCTGATGGCAATCCAGTAATCTTTTTTTTTATAAATAATTTTATCAAGAATTCTTCATAAGTTTTGGTTTCGGTTTCGATTATGGCTGAAGTAACTCAAGTTATATATATATATATATATATATATATATATATATATATATATATATATATATATATTCATAATTTTTTATTTCGGTTTCGATTCCAGCAAATGCACCTAAGTTATATGGTTATATATTATTTTATTTTTTAAATCGCAACTTTAAATATATGAAAATCGATAAAACACAAACTCTATAATAATAAATACGAAATCTGCAAGAATTAAACTCTCATATTAAAGCGTACTAAAAGATCGGGCTTTACCGGGCGTTCATACTAGCTTAGATTAATACTTTTGCAGTTTTATCAAAAAAGCTATAATAATATCAGAGCGTCTCACAAGGGACTCATTCATATTACATATGAATGAGTCCCTTGTGGAATTTTCACAGGTCCCGCTAGTTATTATTATTATCATTATTATTATTATTATTATTATTATTATTATTACTACTACTACTACTACTACTACAACTACTACTACTACTACTAATAATAATAATAATAATAATGTTGTTGTTATTGTTTTATATATATATATTTGTGAATCAGTCCACCGAGCAAATTATTCCTTGTAATATATAATAATCAATAGATTCTATAATAATACATACGAAATTTGTATGAATTAAAATATCATGTTTAAGCGTATTGCACGACCGGGCAACACTTGACAACGTCGGGCGTCCAACTAGTATAAGGAATTCTCTCTCTCTCTCTCTCTCTCTCTCTCTCTCTCTCTCTCTCTCTCTCTCTCTCTCTGAGTTAGTTCTTAGACAACGCTAATTTATTTCATGCATCTGGCAGTATTTTTTTGATAGATTTTATGAAAGAACAGGTGATTTTGACCCAAATTAACACCTTATACAGCTTTACATTACAAGTATATTTGAGAAGTTTTATTATCACACATGTTGAAACGATTGACTTATAACATCAACACTGGGTTCTTTAATATGACAAGGGCGCGTTCGAAATGAATGCTTTTGTTTAAACCATGATGCTTGACTTTTGCATTTTAAACTTTAACTTAAGCCATTATGTATGAAATAATTTTATAAAATCAACAGTAACTTCTTTACAGTGCAATGTAGACCATAATGTATTGTGCACTAAGTCACTGTGAGGAGGCATGTGAAGCTTCTTTCCGGTGCACCGCGATAGGTCCTCAACTAGAGCAGGTAATCAATCGATTTTATTAAAAAATGATCGATTTCACCGATTTAAATGACAATAAAACTATGGGGCTGTGAAGCATTCGTTGATCATCATTCAAGCCTGGCCAAGCTCGGTTCTGCCTGCTAGGAAATGTATATTACATAATATTAATTTGTCAAACTTTTTCCAAAATGTACTATGTAAATGTGCCATATTGAGTTTTTTCTAAGCGAATTTAATGGGTAAATATTCTGCCTATGGCAGAATGGATTTGGTCCTTGCTAATGAAGTCAGAGGTGGCTTCGTTGCCGAGTTCGAATCTCCTGACCGGTTTTAATCGTAATACTCTGCACTGATGATTCCCGAAAGAATGAAAAGTAGTGTTTGTAGGTATTTAATACTTATTATAGTAAATACTTATATATATATATATATATATATATATATATATATATATATATATATATTAAAAAGACGGTTTATTTCGTTGTATAAAACCTTTTCAGTGCGGATCGAACGTTGACTGTCGAACAGACAGTCGGCGTTTTTAACCCTTACGCTATCATCGCGGTTGCGTAAGCTAAAATCTGAATGTAGGTGTTTGTGTGTACGAGTAAAGAGAGAGGTAGGAAGAAAAGGGATGGGAAAACGACTGTACATGCGAGCGCTTGTCTACATATACGTGAGCATGTGTGGATGCTGATCGATAATGTCTTCTTAAAATAGCGACGAGAAAGTATTCAGTAGACAGACAACATCAGAATAATTATCCGCGATTTTTCAATAAAACAAGATTGTTTAACAAACAGTGAGAAATACGCCAAGCAATATGTTCGCTTTGTTGTTAGCCATAAATAAATTGTCTTCGCTCATTAAGTTTCGACATGTTACGGTGGCCATTCCGACAAACCAGGAGAAAGAATCAGCCAATTTATCTTAATGAGTTCGAAATATCAAGATGAAACATTCTTTAGAGAGGAACCTCGTTTGTGAATTTATTGAAATTGAATGCATACGTCACCAATGCTAGCTTGGCAAGATAGTACCATGTTGAATGTGCATATACTACATTGTCCCAAAGGATGGGGGTAATGCCTGAGAGGGTTGTTTTATGGCAATAGAACAGATATTATATTACCTCACAAAAATTGAAACGGTAAGTCCTAAGAGTATATCGTATTATCATGATCAAAGTAATGATACTACGCTGCCATTTCAACACGTGAGTAGGTAATACCCAGAAGCATAGTATCGTGACGAACGAACATATATTACATTATCCCCTGAATGTGGCATGGAAAGATAATTCATTAGTCTGATGAAAGTATATAATAAACAGAATTAAGTATTATAAATATAACTAATAGTATATTCACGGCTTTAAATATACAGCAAATGTCCTTCTAAATAGATACTCTTTTATAATAGAAAACTACGAAGCTGTGATGGTTCAAGGACTATAGAATGAATTATGCGGAGATGAAATCCAACCGGATTCATTGTGGTCATTTTCGTAGGGGCTGAAGATCATGGAACCAAAGTAAACCAATACACATGTGTTGTGTTTTTAGCCACAAGCGATAAAAAAGCCAAATAAACTAAAAGATTTTTAAACGAACACATGTACGTGTTTAAGTGCTGGTCCTTTTATTCTCTGCCTCGTCC
The DNA here is from genome assembly GCF_053919585.1 of Euprymna scolopes. Lineage (NCBI taxonomy): Eukaryota > Metazoa > Mollusca > Cephalopoda > Sepiida > Sepiolidae > Euprymna > Euprymna scolopes. Next base: position 56,149,938 of record NC_136494.1, read on the forward strand.
CTTTTTTTCATTGTCGCTGTTTCATGATCGTGGCTTCAAAGAGAAAATTTGTTTAGAAAGAGAGACAACTAAAATCATTTCTTCCTTAACTTAGTTTTCTAACTTGAAAATTGAGAGACACAGACAGTCAGCCATCGATGAAGTAATATCGACCTTAGATTATTTACATTATTGCGTCATGTATCATCCGCACAGCTTTCAGAGTAGGGCTGACTAGCAAACCTTTGCCTCTGTCGCTCAAAAACTCATGTCATAGTGTGATCGTAGGACTATGCTTTTTCTATGGAGTTTGGCCTGGTGATCTCCCCCACTTACTCACGTCACCCATAACTAAGTACAATTCCGTTTGTAGTAAGATCTTAGATCTTAGCATGTACTAATATGTTCATATCAAAATTCACAACAGCAAACTTAATCACTATTTACTTACATAGCGCCCTTACAAAATAACAAATATTTAGCTTTTTAATCATTTTCATAATGCGTGCACCATTTATTGAAGGAGAGACCGTTTGTGTGTATGGGTGGGTGGGTGGTTGTGTGTGAGAGAGAGAGAGAGTGAGAGAGAAGGGAGAGATTCTATGAGCCAGACACGTGTGCGGACATAAAAAGAGTTTCATTTGTCATCATAAATTTCATGTATACTTTATAAATGAGGAATAAACACAATTATGTTCTTCATCTAAAAATTAGATGTTTATTTATAAGAGCTCTCATGACATTCTCTCTTTTTCATTAATTACAAATTGTTTCTTGTCCTTACATAAAGCAACATAAAAACTCTAATTGATTCTTTGAACAATCGTCTTGGATTATCGTTAAATAGACGTTATCTTTATCTAACATGTCAGAATATGCCGATGTATTTTTCCAAAGTAAACGCATCAATTTTTAATTTTTAATCTTTATTTTGTGTAGAGGTTACATCCGAGAAAACACCGTCTGTAAATTGAAATGCTAATGGTCTCCCGGGATTGTATAACGAAGAAACGAATCAATTAATTAATTCCAGGTTGTAAGTTTGTGCGTAGAAGCAGATGGTGCCCTGCACACTGGGGAGATGAAATGGATATTCTTTTTATAGACTTGTATGCTTAGCACGAACTATTTTTTACTAATTAAGCGGCAATCATTTATGTGTAGGTGTGTTTGTGATTGTGTATATTTCTGTGTGCGTTATGGTAACTGTGTTTGCATGTATATGTGTGTGTTATGTAAATTGTGTCTCATTGTGTTTAATTCTCTAAAAGAATACTAATGCTAATATATATATATATATATATATATATATATATATATATATATATATATATATATATATATACGGTAGACATGTCTTATGACACTTCGCAGATATTTTAAAATGTGATTGTCTGATCGTGATTGGTTATTGATCTGACGTTAATAAGGTAAACAAGTACGATCTTGTTAAACTTAAATAGATTTTATTCCAAAATTATTTTATTTCATCGAATAAAACAGTGCGCATTCAAATTAATATATTTCAAAATGTGGCATTAGTGTTACTGATTAGAAAAATATTAATCTGATATTTATTCTTACGGTAAGAAGACAGGCTATTGTTTAAAATTTAGTAAATTTCTACAATTTTAAATGGATAAATAATAGTTTAATTTATTTAGAGAATATTTAGCTAACGGTATAAATCACTTCTCCTCAAAAAGTAACAGTCTATTTTCGTCATAGTATTGACGCATATAGACATTTACAATTTCCAACGCAATATTTTTTTTACCAGTAAATTATGCAATAGAAATTCCACATGGTATTTCTAGTCTTTATAATAATAGAAATGCATCTTCGTTTGTACATACGTCATCACCTTCAAGAGCCTTCCTTCTTAAAAATGTGATCGTTCAATCAGATCAGCAAAAAATGTTTTTTAAAAAAGTATTTAACTAATATATAATGTCGCTGCTGTCGTAAATAAAAATTTTAACCATTTTAAGATGAATTGTTAACAAAAGCAAATGGACCTGTTTACAGAAACTTATATCGTTTTGCTGACATTAACAGTCTTTAACAATCTACTTTTGGATTTCTGTACGTTATCTGAATGTGTCAAGGTAATGCATTTTTACAATGACCATCATTTATTTATTTAGAGTATAGTTTTACTGACACTTATATTTACTTCAGAAATAACAAAATATTTACACCATTTCTTTTTTTACTGGAAAATGAATTGTGTAAATATTTATATATTTCTTTTTCTCGTAGTTTTTTTTTTTTAATTTAGTTTTTAATTTAAAATATGTACTGGCATTTCAATCTCACTTTCCTGATTCAAAAAATCAAACCCAAGCTCAACGTGTGACCCAATAGGTTTTAATTTTCAATATCCTCAGTTTTATTACACACACACACGCGCACACACACACACACACACACACACACACACACACACACACATATATATATATATATATATATATGTATATATATACATACAAAGGGAAAGTGAGAGGTGGAGGAAAGAAAGTTGATAGATAGATAATTATATAGGTAGATAGAATAATAAAACGTTCTAATGTAAGTGTGACCTTCCAATTTTATGAGCACAAATATCCCTACTAACCTTTTCAAGATCTTTTGATGTTGACTTTACATATCGATTCTTTACAGTACAAAATTGCCTCTAGGGATGCATTTGTAAGCAGAACTATCGTTGGTCTTGAATTTCACATCTATTCATTAAACCGACATTCACGCGACTATTATTCATAGCAAGGCTATGTTCTGTATAATTAGTCAATTGCATGATGCATTTTTCATCTCAGTCAAGATAGATATTTAAATGCGTTTTGCTCTGTTTGACATTAACTCAACGGTTGGTCAATTCAACCGTCCAGTTGTTTACGCATGCTTCACTAAGTCGTTCACAGTGAAGTCCACGGTCTATTTCATTACAAGTTTTCCATTAATCATCTTTTATGGATTCTCCATACAAATGATAATAGATCAAATTTAATTTTCTAAGATAATCATTTACAATTACTATGGATATTCAAATTTGAATATTGGTCAACATGAAACCCTCGAATACTTTAAATGTATCTTGCTGAACTCGGAAATTGTTTTGTCAGAACATTCTCTTTCTGCATCTCTCTTTATCTTTCTTCCTTTCGCTTCCCCCCCTCTCTATTTCTCTCTTTCTTTCTCTCTCTCTCTTTCTCTCTGTATATATAAGCATATATGTGCATTTATATATATATATATATATATATATATGTATATATGTATACATACACTCAAAGACACACACAGTCTAGCCGCACTGATGAGTTGTGAGACAACGAAACAGTACTTTATGTGGATGACTACAAATATATTTTACGGCCCCCTCTTTGGGTAGAGCACCGTTGTAAATAATCCCACCCGCTACTTTATAAGTGGTGGACAAATGTTTGTTTGAAATAGACATTTGTGGAAGTTATTTGCGAGCGATGCTCCCATGGGTCGATCGATAGAACTGCCGACTATTAACGCGATAGTCCTAGGTTACACCTTCGGCCTGGGAAAAGTGCTAGTCTAGCCGCACTGATGTGTTGTGATAACAACGAACAGTACTGTGTATTAATGACTACAATATATATATATATATATATATATATATATATATATATATATATATATATATATATATATATATATATATATATATATATATATTGGCTAAACCAACCCCGGACAAGAACAACCATACTAGAAATAAAAAAAAAAAAATACTAATAACGAACAAGATAAATGCAACTGCAGACACCGCACACTTTGCCCACTTCAAAATAAATGTCTAACCAAAGGCATAGTTTACCAGGCCACAATATTTGCGAAAGAAACCCCGAATAACAAGGAATATTACGTAGGTATGACATCCTTAGATTTCAAAACTCGATATTATTACCACAAAAGTAGATTCAACAATAAAAAACACTGTATGAAAACAACGCTAGAAAATAAATACTGGGAACTCAAGGAAAGCGGACATTCGCCGGTAGTCGAATGGAAAATAATAAGACAAGCTACCACGTGTAGGGATCTAGACGACCCATGTAGATCATGCCTTCATGAAAAATTTGCTATCCTGTACTTTAAAGAACCCCAACATCTATTAAATTGTAGAAGAGAAATAGTGAACAACTGTGTTCACAAGATAGAATTTACTCTAGGATAGCGATACAAAATAGTTTTAAAACTAAAAAAAAAACAATAGAAAATAAACAAATAAATAAATAAACATGAATGTACATAAACGATCACACATATATGTATGTATATATATATATGTGTATATATATATATGCATATATGTATGTAATATATATATTTATATATAAACTAACATAAACAAACATAACCTAGATTTGAAACAGGTCAAGAAACTAGATATCCAGTCAAAATAGAGCGAACATAAAGGAACAGGTCAACCAGGGGTCAAATAGGCCTTTGTCGGATAAGTGCATGTTCATTGGCTGATAGGAAACGCGCGGTGGATACTAGAAATCTGATTGGCTAACTAAAATCTCAATAGACGGTGCGTATATAAAAACGACAGACAACCACAAAATTCGTGCATAAGCCTGAAGAGTCCTAGACTAGATGAAACGCAGAACATTCAGTGTAGTTTAATCGCCATATATATTTTATAACTAACTAACTAGCTCTACCTACGTATTGAGCACTTTTGAAGTAAATACTTAAAGTGTATGCATAAATTTATACTTTCGTATATTAATTTTATGTAAGTAAATGAAGTAGTTATATATATATATATATATATATATATATATATATATATATATATATATATATATATCCCTTTAATCTTCTCTACAAAAAGTGGGGGAAAGGGGAACAGGAGAGGAAAGAAAGAGAAATAGGGAGCCAGCTGACCGGTTTCGACCCTCGCTTCTGAAAGCTGCATCGAGGGAATTTTTAAAACAAAGAATGGAAAAGCGATTAAAATTGCGTTTTATTCAATTTACGGGGAGAAAAAAAAGTGGGAAAACAATTAAAATAAAACAGCGATATGGTCGAATACCCTAGAGATTAATCACGTTCAAACCCACGAGGAATTCCCTTTGTTTGCAAAGGGAAGGTTTTCTAAATCGATCGTTAATAGTCTCCAAGATCTTAAGGTGATATAGTGAATGAGCCCGACTCAGAATAGAAAAAGAGTCCGTGATAAAGTTCGCTGCACAAGACGGGTTTTTAAGTAAATGATCAGTAATTGAGGACCCGTATGTGTTAGTAACAACGTCCGTTGACTGTTAGGTTCCACTCCTAATTTTACTGGGTACATGTTGTTGGATTCTTCCATCTAATGTTAATGTCGTTCGACCCAAGTAGTTGGCACCGCAACCACATTCGAAATTGTAAATAACATTACTATTATGGGAGGGGTAGAACGTCTTTTCGAGAAGATGGTAATAAAGTTCTCATAAAGAACACAACACGCACAGCAAAATGACACCCATGAACTGCTGAACTTATTTGTTTGGCAAATTTCTCACTTACTGTAGCCAACCAAGGCGAACGAAGATAAATGTGACATTAGGCCACTATAGTCTCTTTAATTCGAGAGAATTCAGCCAATTTCTTTTGAATAACTGACCTAATCACATCTAGTAGGTACCCGTTTTTGGATAAAGTATCCGTAATTGTTTCCAATTTCTCATCTAATTTTAACTTGGAACAAATCATAAGGACACGATGTGTCAGGGCTCAAATTAGATATATCTTAAAGTTTTTTAGGGCAAAATGAATCCCAACGAGTGTACATCCCTGTAAATGTTGGTTTACGGTATATAGATGCATGGAAACTAGATGGTGCTTTTGTTACCAATACATCAAGGAAAGCTATGGATGAATTGAACTCTCCCTCATGGGTGTATTTTAATGCGGGGTGCATTCCATTGAGTAAAGAGAAAAGGTGTTTGCTTCCGTTTGGTTATTAGATAAACAGAATGTGTCGTCAACATATCGGAAGTACACTAATGGTTTTATAGGTCCAGATAGTAAGCGCTCTTCATAGAACTCCACAAGAATATTCGCCATGGTCGGTTCAAGTACTGAGCCCATGGCATCACCATCTTTTTGTCGATACATAATATTGTTGAAACTAAATTCCACAGATGGCGTGGCAAATTTCATAAGTTCAATAAAGATGTTTTCAGGAATCCGGCCCCGATATAAACAATCTGCACAGATATCTATAGTTTCCAAAACAGGGACACAAGTAAAAAGATTGCTAATGTCATTAAAGCACATAAATCTATTAACACTCTTAGACTTTTTAATAAAGTCAGCAAAATAAAATGAATCTTCAAGACAATATTTAATATAATGTTGTAAAACAGGTTGTAAAATGTCAAAGATCCATTTTGAGACCTTGTGTTGCGATGACACTACCATGGAGAGAATGGGCCTAAATGGTATATCCGCTTTATGGGTTTTAGGGAAACCATATAACCTTGGGCGGATAGATCCAGAGGGTCTTATCTCACTAGCTACGTTCGTCGGAAGTACACCGTTTTTGACCCACTTGACCAGTTTGTTTTGAATTTTTGTTTCCAAGGAGGCGGTTGAATCATGAGTTTCGACAGCTTTAAGAAGCGAGGATCGAAACCGGTCAGCTGGCTCCCCATTTCTCTTTCTTTCCTCTCCTGTTCCCCTTTTCCCCCTTTTTGGAAAGAAGATTAAAGGAATATATATATATATATATATATATATATATATATATATATATATATATATATATATACTAGCAGGTTGACTCGCCGTGACTTCATTTAGAGTGTGATTTAGCATCATATGCAACGAGATAACGAAGGTTCACTTTAAAAACAACTTTGATTTAAATAAAATATATGTCTGTTGCTTCATATGTTACCTATTGAACTATTCAGACATAAGTTAATAGTATTGATATAAAACAAATAGATTAATTTTAAGATGTAAAATGTTGGAAATAAATAATTAGCTTCATTGTTTGGAGTTAGAGACGCAGAAGTACTTCCATTATTTTTACGGACAAATTGGGTGTGTGAATGCGCTTATATATAAATGAGCATATACAGTAGCAGAGCCATCCACTCTTGCTCGGCGAGAACTAATTTCTTTTCATAAAAATAGCAGTTAATTTCTTACTACTGGCATCTGCGAGATAAATTTTAGTGTAACACCCGAAACAAGTTACCGTGGTTTAATTTACGAAAAAATACTGAACTTTCTTTAAAACTGTTTTCCTTAAAGCGAGCAAAGTTTAAAAGAAAAATTACTTGGTGACATGAAAATAAAACTAATTGACTTTCATTCCTGAATATTTAAATAAAATATATGTGTTGACGAATTCCTACTTTAGGTACTTCCGTAAAATTTCAAATAAACGTCTAATAATCTAAAAAGGTATCTTTTAATCAGAAGTATTACGAAAAATTAAAAACCAAATATTCTAGTCTCTAATTTTTTCGTTTAATTCTCTTAATTTACTTAATATGCATTTACGTTTTTCATTCAACGTATTTATTCGAAAAATTTAAAGCAAACATCACATTATTTACACTATATGTGATCAGAAGTAACAATTTATTAATTTAACACATTCATAGTATGCTTGTGACATCATATGAAATTGAGTATCGGACTGGTTAGTTCAATCACATGATATGAAGAGTATATGCAGAACATTTTGAAAATAATGAGAAAAGTAGGGCAAATTATCGTCACAATTTATATGTAGCTAGATTGCAAAACATACACTCAACCACTTGATAATAGAATGATTACTTCTCTCTTTGACTTTTTTTTTGTTAAATTTATGAATTTGTTTTACGTTTTCGACTGATCGAATATTCATATCTTTTCTGATATGTAGTTCAACGCACTAATAAACAGCTATGGATATTACAATGTGACAGTCGAGAGTTATTATGCCAATAAAATTATTTCGTTTTTGCCATAAGCAGCAATAATAAATTATTACAAGGTATATGTGTTATGTCAATTAATTTTGCTATATTTTATATTATAATTATTTTATCATGTGAGGGTAATTGATTTAAAATATTCATGATTTTACGTTGCGTGAATATATATATATATATATATATATATATATATATATATAGAGAGAGAGAGAGAGAGAGAGAGAGCGAGAGAGAGAGAGAGATCTTTTATATTGTTGTGTGCTAAACATATTATTCAAAATATTCAAACAACTTCATTTTGAAAGTTACTCATCCGCACTACAGAAAATCAGAATAAACATGCAACAATATACGACAATTAACACTAATATTTAAAGCAGAGTAGCATTCAAGGAGCTTTATTTTCAATGAGACGTTTTGTTTTAATAAAAACAGAAGAAAATGCTGATGATTAGATAACTAGGAGAATGAAAAATATTTCAGATAATCGTACATGCTTAATTAATTAGTATCTAACCTAATTGCTTGCGTAAGATCTGCTGATCACATAATCAGTTGTGATTATTTTTACAATATATCAATGAACAATGTTCGCAAATTCAATAATAATAAATTTATTGAAAAATCAATCAGTTCCTATACAATGGTTTCCTCGCGAGGATAGGATCAAACACAAGGCCAGTTTGTAATTTGAAGAACATCTTGTTCCATAAAAGGGCCAGTCTAACTCGGAACAAAAATAAAAATTGACCTTTGTCGAGAATGGTTTCTTGTGAATTGACCGAGCATAACTAAGACGAAGTGTAGTATCGGGACAGATGCTACACTTTGCACTTCATATTTACAATAAGTTTTGCCAAGAAATTATACTGTAATTACAACTAGCAAGAAGGAACTATCATCAAACACTTTCGAATTGCATTGGAACTTGTTTAATGGTCATGTAGATGATTAGTTGTTGAATAGTTTATCGAAATGTCGTGATTTTGTTGCGTTTGATCAAATACTTACAAATAATAATAATTCTTCGTACATAGAAAATCGTTTAGAGCAATATAATGAATATGGAATTAAAAATGGCAATTGTACATGAGACGCAAGATTGATTCATGCAATAACTACTTTTCTTTCATTAGTAGAGATTTAAGCGGTGTAATTGATTAAGATACTTACTATCGAATCCACTTAAACTGATAAAATCTAGCCATTCTGCTTGCTGGGTTTATTAAGGGTTTATGACAAAATTTCATTTTGTGGACCAGTCTTGGATCCAATGTTTAGTGGGGCAATCGAAAAAAGTGAGGTTTTGTTGATCTGTGCTCAAGAAAGTTCAATATCAGTCGCAAAAGAATGATTAACAGAGAAAATAATAATTATTCAACTCCTAGAAATGACGTGGAAAAGTTTAAGACAGGTTATAAAAAGTTCGTTTCGTGCTCGCAAGTAGAGCGGAAAAAGATTGAAAATGCATAGAAACCGAGTACATAAGTAAACCAATCGATTCATATTTCTGTACGAACCTTTTAACTCTCCTCCCTCTCTCCATATCTCTTCCTCCTCTCTATAGCTCTCTCTCTCTTCTCTTTTTCTCTTTCATATCGATATTTGATGATTTTCTTTTTTCAATTTCAACAATTTTCACATTTTTTACTCCATATCACTTATCGTTTCAGCATTCACATTTATTTATATTCGCCATGTGTTGTGGTTATCTTTTAGCCATCCATCCGTTTTCTATATTTTTATGTATGCATTAAATTTCTATTTGTCTCATCTTTATCATCCTTCGTCTAAAATTGTTACTTTTTTATATTATACTAGTTTCAATACTTGTCGTTTTGCAATAAATAATTTGTTCGAGATTTGTAGTATCTAGTAATAAATTTAGTTATTATATGCACTCATAGCACACCTACTCAGCGATGTCTGTTTTTAAATGTATTTTTAGAAATTTTACTATAGGTTCTTAACAAAAGTATATATATATATATATATATATATATATATATATATATTATTATTATACTGTTGGTAGAATTTTTTCAGTAACTCATAATAACAACACAATATGTCATTCCAAAGAGTGCTCAATGCATGAAAGAGAGCAATATATTGATTGTTGGAGAGGTGATTTTCCCTGCTAGGGGGTCATTGAAACACGTTTGCTTATGTGTAGTCAATAGCTCTCCAACAATATATATATATATATATATATATATATATATATATATATATATATATATATATATATATATAACAAAGTATATATATATAACAAAAGTATATATATATAACAAAAGTATATATATATATATAACAAAAGTATATATATATATATATATATATATATATATATATATATATATATATATATATAATTCAAACACTGTAGTGTTTGAATTATACGGTTAAGTGGCAGTTTTAGTCATTTAGGACTGCTTTAAAGCTTCGCCGCTCACTCTTTTTTCGACCAAATTTCAAACAATTATTACAGTTTATAGATCACCTTCTCAGCTATATTGTGAAAAAAATTTTCAATTTTCGTTCACTAAAACAAAGTTATGATGAATTTTCTGGTGTCCAAAATCATAAAAATATGTAAGGAGGTGAGTGATGTTTTTTTATGACTGGTTTTCATAGCAACCAAGTCGGTTCAGCGACTACTGTTGCTACTTATTCACTGCTGTCGCGAAAAGAGAATTAACAAGTGACAGAGAGAATGAAAGCATGAAAGGGGGAATAATTAGGGGGGATTTAATTGAAAGCAGACGAGTGCTTAGTTGTTGTTTTTACATATGTGGTTATGAGGCAAAAATAAGGCTGAAATTAAACAAAGAACAATTGAATTTATTGGAAGTGGAGATAAATCATGGATTATAATAGAAAAATGCAAGCATAAAAAGTAATATAGATAAGCTTAAACATTAAATTTATAACTTAAAATATTTCAGCATTAAGATTTTTTTGACTCGATTTATAACATTATATAATCAATTCTTAATGCTGCAATATTTTAAGTTATAAATTTCTTACCTTTTATACTAGAATACCTTTCCTTTTCTTTTCTAGTTTTTACTACTAGTCCTTCACTTTTCCATATTTAAGCGTAACCATATTTTTTTGATGCTCGCCTTTTCCTATTGTACCTATTTACTATGCCTCCCCACGGGACAGAGTTAGACACCAGGGTCGTTTTTTAACGTGGAGAAAAGGTACAAAAATAAAAAATTGTCTCAGTCGTGAAGGACTGATCCTCCACCGAAAGAGAACAAGAAATGGAAGTGCAGCATCTGAAGAACAGATGGTATTTATTTGCTCCCCCACCGAGCAAATTAGGCACAAGGCCGATTTTTAATGTGAGGAGTGAAGGGAGGGGGAAGGGGAAAAGGGGACCAGCTCCCGATAGGTGGGAAATGGGAGCTGGTTAAAGGTCAGACATGTGGGGTTGCCCCCACATCTGGTCTTTGCTAGTCATAGCTTGCAGTATCTGCCGGAACAGATACTACACTTTGATCTTGGCCAAAAGGCCTTTTCCTATTGTAATATATATATATATATATATATATATATATATATATATATATATATATATATATATTTGAGCCCTCGAGGGGCATAGGCCATCCGCAATTATGTAGATGCTTTGTAGCGAGGAGTTCTTTTTTCAGGATGAGAGTGCTGGCCCCACGAACAACCTTCCCAGATGGTCAACCATCTGGTACTGGCCAGGCTAAACGTTGTGTAACCTGTGATTTGGTGAGACCCAGTGGGCCAACGTGATTGTGCCGTATATATATATATATATATATATATATATATATATATATATGATTTTGAAAGTTACTTTAAATAATTGCATCATCGATTTATCAATAAAATATTAATGAAAGAATGTCGCATCAATGTCTTAATTTTTATCTTTTAATATATGAGATTTGCTAAAATTTTAGAAATCACTTTTATTTGACAGTTTACATACTTTAAAATTCCTTTCAAATATCGACGTAATTTATTATTTTTCAAAAATTAAAGAGTAAAATGACTTCATTGTTTCTGTTGATAAGAACTGTGCTTTGAATAATTTTCAATTTGCAATATTACAAATATTATTACAAATTTACCTTTCTACATAATTTATCTGTTCTATGACTAATATTGGCCTCCATTGCATAGCTTTTAAATTAAATTGTCTGTTTTCAATGGAGAGTACTGGTCGTCATTGGCATTTTAAGCGATTACTTTCGTTTTGTCATTATCATTCACTATCGATCATGACCACTTTGACTGCTTGGAAATGAAATGGTATATTTTAATCCATTGTATGGTAGTGCCATCCAGTGGTGGGCACTGCTAGACCCTAGCGGCCACTGTCATTGAATTTAAGGTGATTACTGTAACTATTGAGCAGTGGCAGTCAGTGCTAAGCAGTAGCTGGTAGTCGCTGGAAGTGGATGGCAGTGGCTGGCAATGGCAGGCACTGCAGTTTCAACTGTTGCTGTTTTAGACCGTAGTTACGTTCTTGAAATGAATAATTAATTAAATATAATTTATATAACGAAAAATATAAGAACTGTATTTTATTATTTATCGCGCGTTGTTATCTGGTCATTCTTAGTTTACATCCCCATTATAAGAAACGAACGCCGAGGTATTGATTAAGATCTCGTGTTAAAATAAGTCCATAATTTACGCTTATTCGATAGAATATTTACTGTAAATCATTCCAGAAAAAATATCGACTCTTTAATTTGCAATGTAAGCTGGAGTTATGTATAAAAGAGTCCATGTATATATAAAAAAGTCAATATGTTTTAGAGGACCAGAAGAAGAATTGCCTTTAAAAATTTGATTTGTTGGTGTATCGGGTATAGAAAAAATAAATATCAAAGGTAAATACGTCGCCGGTAAGTAATTTTTCGATATTAAGACCTTCGTAGTAGTAGCTGGCAGTGGCTGGTAGTGGCTGGTAGCGGCAGGCACGGCTGCTTCAGACCGATTGTTGTTGTTTTAGGCGATAAGTTGGGTCTTGATGTGAATAATTAATTTAAATAAACAGATAGATTTATTTAATGAAGTATGAAAGAACTGTATTTCATTATGAAAATTGCGTTGTTTCCTGTGCATGTATGAGGTATTGTCTATTTATTAAGATCTCGTTTTAAAATGAGTCCGTTTCCTACGTTCATGCAATATATTTTTTCTTTAGGGCATTTCGAAAACTATTCACTAATGTAATGTAATCTCTTGCAAGATTGAAATGACTTCATGTATAAAAGAAGACCAATGTGATGTGAGGGACCAGAGAAAGGTAAATTAATTGTTAGGGGTAATCGGGTACGGTGAGAACGAATGTCACAGTTAAATATGTCGCTGACAAGTAATCTTTATGGTATAAATACCTTCATGTTACCATGTTTTTTAATACTTTTAAGTGTGCTCCATTGTTTACTTGTGACACAAGCTCCAACCAGTACAAAACACCTCCCTCCCGGCAATCATTGAAAAAAATAAACAATACATTAAACATTGAATGTTTTATTATCATAAGAACTACTTATCGGCGACCAATGTAACTGCGAAAGTCACTATTTGTCGAACCAAAATATTGTGTTTTATATAGATGAAAACAAACGCAGACCTCGTGCGTATATCGTGGTTTTATTATTATTTTATAAATAAGTGTGAGTTACATGTATCAAAATGTAAATAGTGAGTGATGTGACTGCATAGTCTAAAGACGTTTGTTTTATGAAAAAATGCAAGAAGCGGCTAATCGACGACTGTGTTTCAATCAGAACGGATAAATATAAGGCTAAAAGAAGGGAATGTAACGGCACTATCATGGCAAGAAAGTATATGCAGTTGGTGGTATTGTTGTCGTATGACTCTTGGTACAAACTTTGAATGATTTAAAAAAAAAATGTGTGTAACAATTTTCGATTAGTAGGACGCCAGGTTTGAAATCAGGGAGACACTATATAACGTTCGAAAATTGTGAAACATCGGGAGAATAAGGGCGTAAGGGAATGTAAGAAAACAACCATTATAATCGCTTGAAAAGTTAGATGATGATTGTAAAGGGGCCGGTCATTATTTTCGTCGACAATGATTTGTGGTGAAAAGAGGGAAACCGTAACGGATAAAATGAAATAATACTGATCGTAGGTGGCAAGGTATTACTATCAAATAATGGCCCCGGTGTATTATGGGAGTGTACGAGGAGAAAATTTTCATGGATTAACTATTGTGCTAACCCCATTGTTATATGCGTGTTGTTTGGTTTAGTGAATTTTCACGGAATTTATTCTAAGAGGAAAGCGTAATATCCGGAAAATTTGCACCAAATATAGGGAGTATGTGTAAATATATTGAATTTTTATGTGTCGTCTGCGTTTTCGAGACTGTACTATCTATTTTGAAGACAGAAACATCATTTTTATTTTATTATATTAGATTAGAAGAGAAGCTGATGTCGTTTTCATATATTGTATGCTTTTTATGCGTTATCTACAAAAACAGCGTGTTATCCATTTTTATTGTTTTGTGGAATCAACCAGTGCTATGAATACCAGTGGTTTCAGAGACTAAATGGAGACATTCATACCATGTTTTACCGCATGTTCCTTTCATATCACTTTAGTGGCTCCTGTATTCTTTATGATAAATTCATATTATATTTTATACACTTTACACTACTTGTGGTTCCTTTCATTTGTGACCCCTAGCACGGGCTGACAAGGATGATTCAAGATTTTTACGGATCAAGCTACAGCGATTCCTTACAACAACGGGAGGACGAATATTCCGGTAAGGACTCACTCTAAAAAAACAAAAAAAAACAGCCATTTGAAAACAACATTTGACGACCAAAAGTATTCAAGAAAAAAGAACACACGAGGATATTACAAAACAATTTTTTTCCTACATTCAGGGAAAAGTCGAAACTTCAAAAGTGTTTATTTTTCAAAAGTTGGTGAAAAATGGGAAAAATTACTTGTTTACGTTGGGGAAAAAAACGACATTCAAGACTAAAATATCCACAAACACGGAATGAAGAACATTCGGGAAAAGGACAGCAATTCTTGCCGGAAAAAGGATTTAACAAATGCATCGTCAAAAGCCTTATCTTGCTGTTCAAAAAGCTACTAAAAGCGTAAACTACGAGTTGAAACAGAACTCATAAGACAATTGGGTGGAGAATTATTACTACTGAATTAACGAGACCAAGTTTTCCGTAGGTACAAAAAAAACAACTTTTTTTCTATCTCTATTGATACAAGTAATGTTCAATAAAAAACTTGTCGTTCTAAAAAGCATCTCCCGCTAATACGTCTTATGGCTAAAAGGCATTAGTGTTGGAATAAGAAAAAACTTACGCAAATACAGCAAGTAAATGATAGTATATTTTATTTTATTGACTAAAGCGTGTATTCCGATTGAAAGAAACTTTTCACTGGTCGACGAAACTGTACGTCGAAAAAGAAAAAAACGATTTCGCTAAGCACGAAAAATAAAGCGTTAACGAGAAAAACACATTCTTTTTCACACAGAAATCGAAAAGAATAGCCAATCTTAAATAAATGCTATAAACTCTCTTTCACAGATAAGTAACTATTTCTCTTTAATGAAAAAAGAGGAAATATGTGTAAGATCAACAAGGAATTGAACTCGGTACCCACATGTTAAGAAAATTGAAAAATTACAAACGAAATCTACTGATTTCTGTATAAATGCAAACGCCGAATTATTTTCTCATGAAAATTGCCACACGAGGAAATAAATACATGAAAGAAATATTCGTTACGGTACGAATTTCGTAAAGTTTTTTTTTTTTTGAGAGAGTTGATACGATAGAAAAAGTAAATCAACGAATTGTGGTCTTTCTGAAAAAAAAACTCATTTTGTCATATTAAGTAATTCTAACTCTTAAAAAAAGAAGAAAATGGTCGATTTGGCAAAACAGATTTTGGAAGTGGTGAAATTCAAACAAAGTCAACAATTAGAACTTGTAAAAAGGTCGCAAAAAGAGCAATTAGCAATACAAGAGAGAAAATTGACAATACAAAAACAAAACAAAGAAAAACAGTTAAATTTAAAGTAATACTTCGAGGAAAAACCGGGAAGAGAAAAGAAAGAAATGCACCAACAAATATTGGAAAAGCAGTTAGATTTAATTAAATACTTCGAGGAAAAACAGGAAAGAGAAAAGAAAACGAACACATATTGGAATTGAAAAAATTACGTTTACAGCAACAAAACCAGGCAGATAAAAATTGGATTTGATAACACAAGTTTTAGTGAATAAGGAGAGCGGAGAAGAAACCAGCACGGCGTGTTGCCAAAATGCGATCTGGTCAGCTATTGATACATTTCACTATGCTTCTGAGGAAGACCTTACGTTTGAGGCATATTTCAGAAGATTTGAAGACCTTTTTAAAATTGATTGCAGGTCACGGACTGATCAAAACAAGGTTCGTTTATTGCTACGGAAGTTAGGTACATCCGAACATAATAAATACTTGGACTATATTTTGCCAATAAAAAACAACGAACTGTCGCTTGACGAGGCAGTCAAATTGTTAATGGATTTATACTGTCCAAAAAGAAACCTTTTCATAAAAGATCGAAATACATGACTCTTACACGATTTCTGCGTCTATAGTATAAGCACTGTGAAGATTTCAAATTGTCGTCATTAACGGCGGACTATGTCAAATGCTTAATATTTACACAAAGTTTGATAGTCAGAAAAGACGTCGATATAAGTCGTCGTGCCCTAAATAAATTGAAATTAGAACCTGATTTGACGCTTCAGAAACTGGCTGAAGATTGTCAGCGGTTCATGGTAATGAAGCAAGATTCCCGAAACACAGAGGGAGCAGGTACCGCTAACATCACAAGATACGCTTCGAAAATAAAGGACACTCGCCCGCCAGCAATTACCAACCAAGAGGGAAAAAGAACCTTTTACAAAATTATCAGGATAGACAAAATCCTAGTACTCTTTGTAGCAAATGTGGAGGACCTCATGGGTACAATGTTACCTATGCAAGCGAGCGGGGCTCAAGGCCTCATATTGCAGAGCAAAAGTGGCAAAAAGAGCTACGTAAAAACTGCAAAAATGGACCCTTCACCAACAAAGAACATAAGGAAATACAAGGGGCGTGCAATAAGTAATGTCCCTGACCCACTTCCAGTTTGCTGATCTAGCTGAAATTTTGCACGTGCAATGATTTATATCTCTACGGGGTATGTGGCAAATTGTAGCTCTGGTCTAATTGTGGTTTCTGTTTTACAGGTGTTTGAACTGAGTTAGGTGTGAAATGGAGTCTGTTGAATGTCGAGCAGTGATCCGGTTTTTGTATTTGAAAGGACGCACATCATAGGAGACTTTTGATGAAAGGAAAGACACTTATGGTTATTATGCCCCATCAAATTACCTTGTAAAACGCTAGCATCGTGAATTCAAACATGGCCGGAATTCTGTGGAAACAGCACCCAGACTTGGTCACACCCTTCTGCCATTGATGAGGCATCTGTCCGTCAAGTTGAGGCTGCCATTTTGGAAGATCGGTGCATTACTATTCGCCAAATAGCCCAAGATGTCAAGATAAGTACAGGGTCTGTGGAAACTATAATTCATGACCATTTGCATATGCATAAGGTGTCTGCCAAATAGATTCCCAGGTTGCTCACACCATTCCAGATGCGAGAACGCGTCGAGTGCTCGAAGGTGAATTTGGAGATGTGCCAAGAAGATGAGTCAAAGTTTTTAAAAAGCTGAATACACAGGATGAAACCTGGGTTCATCCCTATGATGCAGAGACCAAAGTCCAGTCAATGCAGTGGAAGCACTTGGACTCACCACTTCCAAAGAAGGCAAGGGCGCAGGCCTCCGCTGGCATGGTTATGCTCACAGTCTTCTGGGACCAGGACGGAGTAGTGATGACAGATTTCCTGGCAAAGGGTACCACAATTACAGGAGCCTATTATGAGGAAATTAAGGGAAACTATCAAAATCAAGAGGCGGAGCAAGATCAGCAAAGGTACCCTCCTCCTGCTAGACAACGCTCCGGTCCACAACTCGCATGTCGCCAGATCAGAAGCACGGGCGTGTGGTTATGAAATCCTCCCCGTCCTGCCTACTCTCCTTACCTTGCACCCTCTGACTTTAACCTCTTCCCAGCCATGAAGTTGTTTTTGAAAGGAAATCGTTTCCCAGATGATGCAGCCTTGATTTCTGAAGTCCCGTCGTGATTGGAGGACCAACCTAGGGTCTTCTACAAAAACGGTCTCCAGCGCTGCATCAAACGATGGGAGAAATGCATAACCCTGGGTGCTTCCTATGTAGAGAAAGAATAATAACTGTGCCAAGTTTCGTTGCTCTACTACTATGAGAAGTGGGTTAGGGGCATTACTTATTGCACGCCCCTCGTACTTTACGGTGAGAATCAGAAATAAGGAGTGAACTGCAGCTCGATTCAGGTTCGGATTTATCAAATATAAATTTTTACACGTGGAAGAGAATAGGAAAGCCCACGATGACAAAGACGAATAAAGTCGCAAGATCGGTAACTGGTGTAAAATAAATTTTGAGGGTAAGATAGTTATTAATGTGTCACTAAAAAGATCTGCGAAAAAGCTAAAAGTGTTCGTTCTAAGGAACGCAACGAACTTATTTGGGACCGATTTGGATTCATGGATTTCAATTATGGGGCTTGCCAATGAGTGATTTTTTTTCACATAGTCGAAAACCTAACGGCCAAAGCTCACAAACTCAAAAAAGATCTTAAACAATCTTTTCCAGGTGTTTTCACTGAAAAGCTTGGATGCTGCACAAAAATAAAGGCGAGATTCGAATTGCTGGATGAAGCAAAACCAATATTCAAAAAGCCATGGAGCGTACCATGCGCTTCGAGGGAGAAAATGGAAGAAGAATCGGAAAGACTAGTTAACACTGAGATTTTGACCCCCATTAACTATAGTGAGTGGACAGCCCCACCGTATACGTGAATAAACCTCTAAAGATATAAGGGTATGCGCGGACTTCTCTACCGGATTTAATGCGGCGCTCAATGACCAACACTACCAAAATAGACTTAAGCGTACCTACATGTTAACAGTAGAGGAAGATAACTGAAAACTTTATGAATTCAATATATTTACATTTGCTATATAAGTAGCACCTTCAATTTCCAACAGGTATTCGAGACTTTGCTAAACGGTTTGGACGATATTTTTATGCGTAATCAAAATGTAAAACGACATAGAGATCATGTATTTCAAGTGTTTGACAGAATAAAAGAATACGGCTTCACATTGAAGGAAGCAAAATGCGTCATATAATAGATAAGGGCGGCGGTACACTCGACCCGGAGAGGTTTACAGTTATAAAAGAAATGCCAGAACGCCATAATGTAACTACATTGCATAGTTTTTTTAGGGCCCGCGAAATATTATCAACCTTCATTAAAAAATGCGTGCGCCATTGAATGTACTATTAAAAAAGGACAAAAAATGGGACTGGACACCTGAATACCAGACAGCGTTTAAGAAATTAAAAGATGTATTAACGTCAGATCTATCTCTGACTCATTGCAATCCGAAACAAGAGATTATTGTCGCAACTGACGCAAGTTCTTATGGGATTGGGGTGTGCATTCTACACAAGATGCCGGATGGATCCACTTAGCCGATCGCCCATGCGTCAAGAACTTTACTGCCTGCCGAGAAGAATTACTCTCAAACTAGAAATGGAAGCACTGGGGATCATATTCGGGGTTACAAAATTCCACCGATTTTGACACGGTCATAAATTTAGATTACAAACTGACCATAAGCCGCTTATAACCATCTTTGGCTCTAAAAATGGTCTGACAACTTACACAGCCAACAGACTGCAAAGATGGGGGACGATTTTACTGAATTATGATTTCATTATGGAATTTCTTACATCTGCGAAGTTAAGTCACGCAGACGGATTGTCGCAGTTAATCCCGAAATAAAGGGAACCGCTAGAAGACACAGTAATAGCGTCAATACAAAGTGAAATGGACTATACACAAATACTATGTAATACGAATAAAGAATTACCAGTGATTTTGGAAGATATAATAAGTGAGGCTGAAACAAAAAGTTTAATCAGATGAATCGGTGGAAGAAGCCTATACTATGTGCAATGAGGTATCGTTGTACCGAGAAAAAGTAGTAATCCCAGCTACACTAAAAATTTTAAAGGATTTCCATACGAGGCACCCTGGGGCTAAGCGAATGAAGAGCCTCAGCAGGTCCTACGTTTCCTGAAAGAGTATAGACATTGATATAGAAGGCACAGTAAAGTCGTGTAAGGGATGCGCATTGGCTGCAAAAGCGCCCCCAATACATTTTAGCCCGTGGCCTATATGGGACTACCCATGGCAAATAATACACGTAGATTACGCAAGCCCACTGGATAGAAACTATTATTTAATAGTGTTAGACAATTTTTCAAAATGGCCTGAGGTATTTCGACGTAAATGTGCAATGACGGATTTTACAATCAGTGCTCTTCACGAATTATACGCTAGATTTTGCGTGGTTGATTGTCTAGTGTCAGACAATGGCACACAATTCACTTCAGCAGGTTTTAAAAGCTTCTGCGAGGATTTCCAGATTAACCACATTACGATACCAACCTTTGTCCCCTATCAAACGGTCAGACAGAGAGGTTTGTACACACGCTGAAAAGAGCCCTGAAAAATACTAAAGGAACGCCCCCAAGAAAAGGTGCTACAGCAGTTTTTTACAAGTTTACCGAATTATGCTAAATGAAAGCACTCCATCAAAGATGTCGCAGGCAGAGTTAATGTTCGCGAGGAAAATTAGGACCGTCTTCGAGAAATTTTTGCCAAAACAGGTGAAACCGCCAAATACTATAGTTCCTAAAAGAGGTATTTACCTGGTGAAAAGATATTTTTCTAGATACACAAAAATAATAGTACGATGTGCGAACTAGGAAAGATCCAGAAAGGATCGGGCGGATGGTCTACATTATCGAATGTCCAAGATTTACTCACAAGAAACATTTAAACCAAATTGGGGAAACGTATCACAGATGACGAAAGACAACTGCCTGCTGAACAAAAAGAAGTAATGGACCAGATATATGACACATTCGACTTCGTTACACCACAAGCAGCCGAATAACGCTGATCCCCTAGAAAAAGGAAAATGATCGGCCTGATAGAGATCAACCCCAAGAAAAAGAGCTATATGATCATCCCAGGGAAATAAATAGCTCGGGAAGAAGGTGTTGTGGGGTACAAATCATCGCCATTTCAAAACTAAGTGTAATCAAGCAGTCTTATGAATAACACTGGTTTCAGAGTCTAAATGGAGACATTCATACCATGTTAAACTGCATGCTACGAACACGTTCCTCTCATAGCACTTTAGTAACTTCTGTATTCTTTATGATGTATACATATTATATTTTATACACTTTACACTACATGTGGTTTCTTTCATTTGTGAACCCTAGCACGGGTCTACAACAATAACCTCTCTCTCTCTCTCTCTCTCTCTCTCTCTCTATATATATATATATATATATATATATATATATATATATGTACATATATATATGTATATATATATATTATATATATATATATATATCTGTGTGTGTATGTATTTTCTTCTCTTTCCTGTTAGTTTATACCTCCCGACAAATTTTTATACGAACATTTCTAAAACATTATGTCACACAAATACTATATGCAAACATTATTTTACAAGCATAATTATACATGTTATTACCGCTATCATAAAATGCAGCTCCAGAGAGTGCTAAAACCAACAGATTCTAGCTTCGCTCTCTATATAAACTGCTGACCAGTTTCTATCCTCTGACGAGAAGAACATAATATTCTTTGAAACTCCGCGGGATAAAGATATTTCACCGCCACCTTTTTTATTTGAGGTATTCTGTCGAAAAATAAATTTGTACATATAAATTTCTGATTTTCAATTTTTATTTGCTTTTATATGGAGGTACCAAATCGGTTAAAGGGAAAATTATTCCATTTCGGTAAAAATGCACTTTTGTAAATAATTGAATGCATTCAAAACGTATGACAAAAACAAAAAACAAATAACATATATATATATATATATATATATATATATAATTCTTTTTTTATGTTACAAACATTGAGTTGGTAATGAACAACACTAATGTGGCACTTCTAAATTGATTTCTTAATTATGTTATTGTTAATGTTTTATATAATTTTTCTGGATTCCAGGATAAGAATTCATCTACTTTGGTGAAATGTTCAGCTAAGTACTGTTACTTGAGGTTACATAACTAAGAGATTGTACACCGTTCATCATATCTTAATTCAGATTTGAATATTATATATTGAATATTTTGTAATGGTTTACTTGCAGGGTGAAATATTTTCACCCCAAGTTATCCTGACAAAACCATGTACAGAGACACCAAAAGCACTCGAGGATAGTTTCTAAAAGGTCATCTGTATGTGTTACAAAGTAAGGCCAGCACTGGTCTCAATATACTAAACTGATCAGTTTAACACGTCTTTTCTTTCGGCAGTCATTTGGGTCGCCCTGCTTAATGGTTCTTCTATAAGTCAAAATCGCATAAAGTATATTATGATTTGACGTTGTTTATTATATTGAAATTAAACTAGCTTTGGTTTTAACCTATTAAAGCATTGAAGTGAAGTAAGAAAAGGTTAATTAGTTCAGTAGTAGAACATATTATGATACAAACACTGTAATTAGATTTTTTGTCAGAGTGTAAGTCAACATTTAAATAAAGCAAACGAGAAAAAAGAGAGAAAAAGATTAACCAACAGTGTAAAATACAAAAAGCAGTTGATCATTTGTTACGGAAATCTGATAATTGTTAATTAGATCGTCTGAGTTTAGAAGGGATTAAATATGGATTATCAGTGGAATCAGACAGGATTAGAAACAACCATAGCCACACGTCGTCCCCAATATAGGTGCCGTTTTTTATGGTAATTTCAACTCGTAACTTCATTAAAATAATGAAAATTAACAATTATGAAATCAATACACACTGTGATAAATGCTAACTTGACATAAAAGTTTAAAATATAAAAGCAATAATATATTATCAATTTTCAACAGCATAGACTTAGGATTTTTCTAGTAAATGAGGCACACAACAATGGAACATATAAGCAAATTAAGATTTCTGCAACCATTATTTAATGTAATATCTATTATGCAATAAAAAATACCTGGACATAAAACGTGGTGTACAACATATAAGGATGATGTAAATTGCATCGTATGTGTGATACAGTAAAAGGTAAAGTGCTAAAAATGATGAGTTCTTCCACGACATTTTCTTACTATAGTTATAATTAGCATATGTGTGGTCGTTATATTTAAAGTGTTGCGTACCGATCAATCATTAGAATACGTATCAATAGATCAGACAGAACATGTCTATGATATTTAACAAAATATGTCTAAGGGACACAAGTGATGCCTTAACGAGAATCTATATATATATATATATATATATATATATATATATATATACATATATATATATATATGTATATATATATATATGATCATCTTATATATATTTCATCTTGAAAATATTATCTCACTGTAATATTTGATAAGATAATAATTCATATGATTATCTAATCTGTGGTTTAACTTGCATATATATATGTATATATATATATATATATATATATATATATATATATATATATATATATATATATATATATATATACATATGATTTCAAATAACTTCATTAAGTGCTCAGAAATCAAGGGCACACACATGGAATAAATACATATCCGTGTGTTCAATCAAGATTCTTTTTTATGTTACAAACATTGAGTTGGTAATGAACAACACTAATATGCCACTTCTAAATTGATTTCTTAATTATGCTATTTGAATGTTTTGTATAATTTTTTCTGGATTCTCTCTCTCTCTCTCTCTCTCTCTCTCTCTCTCTCTATATATATATATATATATATATATATATATATATATATATACATATATATATGTAACGATTAATAAAAAAAATAAATAACAAAAAAGACTTGTTTTGAACTCATATTAAGTAAAATACTTACTTGATTTCTTAATAGCGAGTAGAAAACGCGTTGTCGATGCATTTTCGGCAGCTCCGTGACTATCGCTTCTTCTATTTTGTCACCCAGTCCTCATTTAAAGATGAGCGATGTTTCTGACAAAGGGAGGAGAAAATATCCGTACGCATGGCCGTCAGTTTTTCTTTAGATGTCCTTATTTTCTCTCGCTATCCTTGTGGCTATTGCACTAGTAATAGTGCGAGAATCAAAACGGGATTAAACCCAGAATTTCAACTCCCAATGGAGACTCCCCACTTCCAGGTCTCGTTCTCTAACATTAAGGGTCTACGTTCCAATCTTTCAGAGTTTGAAACTGAATTCAGTAGACTAAACCAGATTTATTGTTTTCTGTGCGAAACTGGCATTGGACCGACCGTTTTCCTAAATCAGTTTGCGATTACCGGATATTCAAATTTGACAAAAATATCTGTCCCCCAAAATCGACATGGACATGGAATATGTGTCTACATTAAAGATGGCTTTCACTGTCGTAGGGACATCTCCAGAGAAGATCCTAATTTGTCTTACATGTGATGCAGAGTAGCACTTGCTCACAGCACAGCATTCATATAACAGCAGAGTTACTATCATTGAAAGTATCTAACTATTGACCATTTTCTGTCTACCCATCCCTCGGCTAACATTAATCTGTGCTGAGGCTTAAATGTTCGCAACGTTTAATGGCTAGTCCACTCAAACAAGACATATGATGAGAGGAGGTACTGTTATGCTTTCTCGATTGCCTATGACCTAATGCAAATTGTTCACGAAGCCACCCGTATGCCCGACTCTGGCAGACAATATGCTCTATGACCTGTTTCTTACAACTTGCCCGAACATGGACTCATCCTCCTTTCTTTCTCCATTGGGATCTTACCATCACCCAGTTGTCTTAGTTAAGATAAAAACAAAATGTCCTCTGATGTACCTCTCCATCGTACTGTGAATCAGTACTCTCTGACTTGGATGATTTCCGGCCATTAATTTTAGATATACCTCTATACTCTATGTTCAAAAAGAATGTGTCCTTTATAATATCAGACCTATATTGCTCAGTGACATGCAGTATGGTTTCTGTTCTGCGAGATCTACAGCTAATGCGCTAACTATTATATTACACAGGATTGCAATAGCTCTTGACATATCAAAGGCCTTTGATAAAGTGTGTCAAAAAGAGCTGGGAATGTCTCCTCAGTTATAAAATCCTTTCTCTCTGATAGGCTTATAAGAGTAGTCGTTGATGTACAGAAATCAGTAATTCACTGTATTTATGCTGGTGCCCGTTCCATCCTGGGTCCAACCTTGTTCCTGATCTTCATCAATGATCTCTCAAATCATATTCGTAGGTTATTTATAGACATTTATGTAGACGACACGATAATCTATGGCGACATTTTAAGGCCAGCAATGACCAATATTTTTCTGATTCTCTCTCTTCTGATCTTGAGAACGTGGTTCAATGGGGAAAAAGCTTCGAAATTTCTGGGCCTAAATAATGTTTCCTAATGCCTTCTCAATGTCTATGTAACTTTTACCCTCACCATTTATAGTCATCCACAGACAGAGTGTTTCGCTGCATCACAGTTCTTTATTGTGGCGAAAATAGCAGTCATCTTCAGCCAGGAATTGAACCTACAACCGTATAGTTAATCAGCAATTATTCCCTTGACCATGGAATAAACGCTATAAATCATATCTCTAATGATTTTTTATAAACATTGGTCGTCACTTTTGAAGTGCTTCAGTTGTTTATTTTCAAATATTCGTTTAATTACAAAAAGCTGTACATTACGTTAAGTAAGGAGTAGGCGATATAATTAAACGAAAGTGCTCTATCCAAGAAAAGGGGGTTATATATAGTCATCCACAAATAAACTGTTTTGTTGTATCACAGCTATTCAGTGCGGCTAGATAAGCACGTATCTAAAACCAAGAATCAACCCTATAACCATCTAGTTGATAGTCGATATGCCCGTAACTATAGAATCGGTGCTCGTAAATTATATCTGCAACGTCGTCTTAAAACAGTAGTACAATATTTCAATATAGCTATATATAGAAGTATTTAGTTTTAGCATAACGAATCTGAAGAAAAAAATAAAGATAAAGGTTTGTTTTAATTTGTGGAATTCAGAGTTTCTAAAAGGAAAAAAAATGGATTAGAATAAAAAAAATTATAATTGTCTTAGTCTATGAGGATTTCTCTTTCGCAGGCCGAGGACAGAAAAGATAGCGTCTAATTTGAGATCAGATATTGCGCTTTGAATTTATTAAAATGGCCGACAATAATCAATGAATTTTCTGTCAATAATAAATTATTCAGTTAAGTTACTAAAAAGTCAAACAAAGATATCTGGCAAAAACATCCTCAGGATTAAGAAAAAACATCGATTGGGTCAAATTCTTGGGGTTGAATTTCGTTCCACCAGCAGATACGTCTAGTCCGCGATAAATCCATAACACTATATCGCACGAGAGACATTTGATTAATCTACAAGTTTACCGATAAATGCTTGCAGTTTAGCAATTGAACTTATTAATGCGATACGAAAAATTAACGCTTTTGTTTCAATGTAATTTTCTACTAAAAATGAAGTAAATTTAATGTTACTTATCTTTTAATATAAACTATAGTATATAATGATTTTAAATTCATGTACCAGTACTGTTCTTTTACGACAAAACGTTGCATTGGAATGAAGTCGATTTAATGAATTCTATCGATAACGAATTGATAGTTGCGCAGATGGTTACTTTTATGCTTTTGCATTCTTTCAGGTGCTTCCATTGTTAATATCGGGTCAATAGTATTACCTAGTATTATTTATAAGATTCACTATGTCTGTCTGTCTCCACATTTTCAAACTCTATCTCCTCCGAAATGGAAGATCGTAGAGCAGCACTAAGCGGCTAAAAATAGCTACTAAGGAGTAAAAGCAGTATTTTTTCATTCAGACTAGTATAGCTTATAAAACACACACACATGTATATATATAAATATATTATATATATATATATATATATATATATATATATATATATATAATATCCATTCACGTGAAATCACCCTTTTCTTCACCATATTCCCTCTGCTTCACTTTTTGTTATCAAGTAAGATCTTTGACTTATTTGAAGTTTCATCAAATACTTTTGTATGCAAAATACGATCTCGCATTTTGCTAATTCCTACCCTCTGATGAGAAGGAAAGTATTTCTTCGAAACTCCGCGGATTAAGGACTATCCACTTATTAAGTGTTTCCTTTTCAGATTAAATATGTTTTTAACTCTTTTTCAAAGTGTTTTTAACATGTTTCATTAGCTATTTGCTCTTATATATATATATATATATATATATATATATATATGTATGTATGTATGTATAACTACTTAATTTACTCACATAAAATTAATATACGAAAGTATAGATTTATGCGTAAACTAAGTATTTCCTTTAAAAGTGCTCAATACGTAGGTAGAGCGCATAAGCCTGAGGAGTCCTAGAGTGGATGAAACGCCGAATATTCAGTGTAGCTTAATCGCCATATATATTTTATAACTTACTATATATATATATATATATATATATACATATATATATAAGTTAAAGTTAATTTATTTTAGCTATTTCTTACCCAGCTGACGAAAGCTCAAACGGGAACAACTCAACTCAAGCTTTCGATTTTAGCTCATTGCAGCCAAGTCATCTTGTTTTTTTTTTTACTTTTGAAATTACCACTATATATTGACTACAATATAATATGTAATAATCGATAAATATTTGACACTAGATAGAATCTATTTGACAATAGATACGAAATCTGCATAAATTAAAACTTCATATGTAAGCGTATTTTAAAACCGGGCAGCGGCGGCCGGCCTCTGCTAGCATTAACTAAAATGTAATTTGTTTGCATTGTTAATAATAAACCATCATTATTATGAGTTGTTTAAGATTTATAGATGTAGAATGTGATTACTTATAATTTTTTTCCAAAATACAAGTCATATTACTGGTCTTTAGTTACCAAATAAATCAACTCATCCTTTTTGTGTATGAGAGTAACAACTGCTGTCTATCATATCGACATTTATTAAAAGATAAAAAAAATACGACTTTTTGCACATTTTCAAAGTTTTCATATTCTTCACCTATCCATTATCGACATTCACATTAAACAGGAGGATGACTCCTAACTGACTCCGCCGCTTCGATTCCTTTTTTTTCCTGATGTATTTCAGATGTCAGTTTGATTTCCTTTAGAATATCCACTGTTTGCCACTGCCTGGCCTACGTTAAAACTCATCCGCTTCGTTTCCCCCTCTCTCTCTCTCTCTCCCTCTCTCTGTTTTTATGTATGTATCAGCTTCGTTTAAATCTAGAGAAACAATGGTTACCGTCTGTAAGGTTAAGTGCGTGGGAAACCTACTCTGAAGCAATGTTTCCGCGTTCTTAACACCAATATTTCATAAAACAGCAACGCATAAGCTCTCTAGCAAGCGTAGAAGAACTGATGTTATTTCAGATTATTTTTCTGCAAAACTAGTTGCATAACAAAGGCTTACAAGTCTCACAAGAAGACAATAGCCTATTCTAGTACACACGTCAAGATATTTTGTAGTAAAGGACATTTTTTAATATATGGTGGCATCCTTAAATCTTATAGCGTATAATAATATAATAATATATAAATATATATAATAATATAATAATATATGAATATATATAATAATATAATAATATATAAAAACAACCAAGATAACAAACTATATGCCGAGGTTTAAAAAGCTACATAATTTTAGTGCTATGTAGATATAGAAAGATAGATTTAAATATTTTATTCGGTGATCATAGAAGTATATTTTCAAAGGTAACTTCTTCTATTTAAGGTGAATAGATTGCAAAGGGAGAAGCAAAACCGATATACTTTTTGTAATAATAATATATATCGTCTCAAATTTTTTTTTTTTTTTTTGCTAAATATTTCTATTTACTCTTAAACATTTTTTTAATTGTATGAATATGCCCAAAACGACGCATATATGTTATTTTTAGATAAATGTTTATTATTTTAAATTAACAGCGTTTTGGCAATATAACGTCTTCTTTATGCAGAAAAAGATTTTTTCTATTTCTGTTTCCTTCCACATTGCATGATATTACAAGAAACGTTCAACGGTCACTTTATTATTATTATTATTATTATTATTATTATTATTATTATTATTATTATTATTATTTCATCCGAGGAATTTCACTGGTTTGCATGAAATTAATTAGGAGTGTTTCTTCGATGTAAGGTTTGTGTAGAATTGAATTGAAATATTAGGATTTTAGAAGCCAAAGAGCTATATCTTTTAAATAAATATGTACTTATTTCAAATAACATATTTTGACGATATAATGTCTTCTTCGGGAAGTGAAACATTTATTCCTTTCCCCCTTTTCTTTCGTCACGACGTGGCGTCACTTTTAAGTTGAAAGCTCACAGGGATGTTACATTTTCATTGGCACTATGTAAAATAAATAGAGACTGCTTCTATGGCCGAGTACGCCGTTATATTGTCAGGAGTTATTGTAAATACTATTATTATTATACTAATTATTTCTTACAAAAGATATCCACGTTGTTTGTGTTTCGCAAACCTACAAATCCACATCTAAATATAAACAATGCTTACATAACGGAAAAAAATCTTAGTTATATGCATGACTGTTTTTGCTTTACACTAAGGTAAGTTTTCAAAAATCAAGGACCCTCTTTCTTGGATCTAACACTTGATCTCTATATGTACACAAGATACGCAAGTGTTAAACTACAGTTCTCCTTAACCTCTCTAAAATAAAGTTGTGAATCAGTAAAGACAACTAATGCAGGTACAGAAAGGGTCAAAGGGTCATGTTGTGATATGTATCAAACTTGGTTGACTGGTCATTTTTCACCGGAAGTATGAAGTGGGGGCGGATGTGACGTGTCAGGTGCTTCGGTTGAAGTAAGCTGAGTTGAGTTTAGTTGAGTTGGATCTGAGAAGCTGAGGAAGCAAGATAGGTTAAACAAATCTCCCCATAAGTGAGCGATGGTCTCCAAATGAATGCAAAGAAACGCCACGTACGATTTTACTCTATGCTGCGGAAGAGGAGATGCTTGGGAGTTAAATAAACCAATATGTAAAAACATACATCGTTTTGTGTGTCTTGCGTGTGTTTTGTTATAGCAGAACCCAGCTCCCCAAGGTATGTCGTTATGTGTATGCGTATTATATGTTTCACATACGTGCGCGCGCACCAGCGACCATTAGACGAGTAACGGGCCGTTTAATTAATAAACATTAAGGGATCTGAGGGCAATAGTCCGTTAAATAAGCAGTTAGAAAATGCACAGTTAGATAAGAAAATGCATATACATCCCATGTATGAGCCAGGATATTAGCTGTGACAAGTTGGTTTTACTCGGGCTTCTAATACTACGTTATTTTATATATGTTGTATTTTTCTTGCAAGGCGAAACATTCTCATGACAAGCTATCTTCACAAACACTTGTATAAATAAACTGAAGGCACTTTATGATGGGATGTAGTACTTCATGCTTTTATATGGTAAACAATGTTGTGATATACAAAAGGTTTATCAGTTAGAATATAGGGATTGGTTTATTAAATGCAAAAGACAAACAACAATATTCCTTCACGGATATCATTATATATATATATATATATATATATATATATATATATATATATATATATGTGTGTGTGTGTGTGTGTGTGTGTGTGTGTGTGTGTGTGTGTGTGTTTCACACGTGAAATCCCATGTTATAACAGTTTTATTTACACCAGCATGCACTGAATCTGATGGTCAGCAAATAAGGAGTTCTCTGTAAAACAATATTTTTGGAAATAGTTGTGTTTATTTTTAAATGTATCACCGCCTTCCTACTAATGAAAACGAGTTAAACACCTTGCTTTAATTGTAACAAGTTCTTATATATATCACGCAAGCTAGCCTTATCTTGCTGATAAAAGAAAAGAATATGTTGAAAGATAATACAGACTTTGTTTTTTTGTGATACTATGTTACGAGGGAGAAAAAGAAATAAAAACTGTTTCTATGCCTGAGGAAGACGTTATAAATTGAAAAGTAAATTTATTTCAAATAAATCCATATGAATTAAAGAAAAATATAACTGCGTTATTTTGGCTTCTAAAAATTACAAATCAAATAATTATTCTTTATACCTACAGACACTAGTGTATCATGCTTTCGTAACCATCAGTGCAGGAAGTGACGATTGCCGCTAGTCCGGGCATTCGAATCCCGCAATGAAAGAGAGAGAGAGAGAGAGAGAGAAAGAGAGAGGGAGAAAGAGAAAGAGAAAGAAAGAGAGCGGGAATTCATTAAAATCTATAAATCTACATACACACATGAGGAAAGGCGGGTCATATTTGCCTACATGTAGTCGAGATAGAAATATTAACGTAAGTGGCGACAATAGTAAAACACTTAAATAAAAAAGCATGATCTAGGATTAATATATTTCAGTTCATGCTGTAATATCACCTTTGATATCATACCAAACTACACTAAGACCATAAGTCCATTTTGTATATTTTATCTTTTTTGTTACGAATTCAAGGACCTGTGAGGTGTTCCCAATGTCTGCATATGTGACAGAGCTATGTGCAAATACCGATCTGTGTGGCAAATGACGTTACGGTAAAAAAATAACTATAAAAAGGAGAGGGAGAGCACGTTAGAGAAAACGATCACGTTAGAGTTGTGTTTAACCGCAGAGCCGTAACAAGAAGTTACGCATGGCGGGGGAATTAGGAAATAAATATCGTTGTTAAAAATGAGTAGAGTTATTACTTGTCGTGTGTTCCTTGCGACGTACTCTGCTGCAACGTTTTATTGGTCCCGTGTCTAAACGTAGGTAACATACACATCATTATTTTACCGTCAGAATCGATTAATACTACTTCAAAAGTGTTATTTATAAATGTTTTTATGACAATATATTTTTTATAAAAAAAAACTACTGATTTCTCTGATACACCGTTAATATAATAATGCTTAGAATTCATCCTGCTGAATAGATATGTATTTTTTCTAAACTTATATTTCCGGCACACTTTTGAACTAAAAATGCTCGAAATTACTTTCGTGCCTGAAACAATAAGTGCCGGCCATATTTAATAATAGGCTGTAAGGATAAAAATTGGTTTTCAGAAAAATAATTTTCAACCTCGCATTTAACTAATTACTAGGCCAATATGAACACGTGAAAAAGGTTGTAATTTACATTTCATAATTTGCTTCAGGATATCTTTTAACTATTAACGGCGGGTTGCTATTTTGATACTCATTCCAATTGACCAAAGTATGAAGAACTTTGATTGAATTTCATAATTACTGCTTTCTGTGAATAGTAGGTTTTACAAAGTGAAAGAGAAATATCCTCATTTTCATTTTTTTTAATAACGTTTTTTAGCAATTTCCCATTGCAATAAATTTGTATTGATTATAGATTCTATTTTAATCTATTGGACCTTGCAAGGTGAACTTTTGTATGCATGCTCCTTTACAAGCAAGATAGTTGTTAGTGGACCAGGAGTCGAGGCACCACATTTCTTACATGTAAAGTGATCGGAATTAAACGATACTTACTCGTGTAAACATTAACAAATTTCACAATCTTTTGTATATTCTTTACAAATAAACTTTAGTTAAGTTCTGATTTGTTCATACATTTCTATTCGTGAATATCTTTGTTTGGTCGATGTTCAGTGGCATTCTATAAATATGTTCTTTTTTGTAAACAACTTCTGAATAGAATGATGGAATTTAGCTGTAATGTAATTTCACGAATAGTCTAGTGTTGTTTTCATCAATATTAACTTTTAGATAAACCTACAGGTTAAAATATGGCAGCTTTGTAACCCGATACGTGAATACCGTTCCGGATCTCACTTATTACTGATAAGACGATCACCAAATGGAAACCCCGTTGAATATTCATGATTAAATCTTGGTGGGCAAGTCAGGCATGTTTTAAATTCCAATATTTTGTATAATTTTGTATAATTTATTTATCTTTATTGTTAAGAATCCAAGAACCAATAAGGTGTTCACTATGTCCGCATGTGTAACAAAGCTCTATGCAAATACCGATCCGTGTGGGAAACGACGTTACGGTAAAAAAAAAAATGACTATAAAAAAGAAGAGAGAGCACGTTAGAGAAAACGATCACGTTAGAGTAGTTTTAACGGCACCGCTGTACGAGAAGTTACGCATGTAACAAGAAGTTACGAAATATGATTGTCGTCACAATTCTACGTGTTAAATTTTAGCGAAAAACACATTTACTTTCAGTATTTGCTAATTAATGCATAATGTTTTATCGTTTAGTCTAACACAGCAATGAGCTAAATTGCGTTACTACAACGTTATATAGAGATTACAAAATCTCTTGAAGTTCAGAGTTATCAAAATGGTGCTAGCCGATTCGTAAAAACTAGATAAAAAATTTCAGGGATGTGCTTAGTACTGACTGAATCAAATTATTTCTCCCTTTCTCTTTCTCTTTCTCTCTCTCTCTCTTTCTCTCTCTCTTTCTCTCTCTCTTTCTTTCTCTCTTTCTTTCTCACTCTCTCGCTCTGTCTCTCTCTCTATCTCTTGATGTCTTTGTGCCTTTTTCACCGTCAGTTATAAAAATGGAAAGTCCATTAACAGAAAACAGTATTCTGATATTATTGGACTGGAGTATTTCAACTAAATGAGTTCATAATGTTACCGATTTGTTGATGATTTTCTAGTTAATTCCAAGAAATAGAGTTGAGTGCAACATAATAATGTCGCATATCACAATGTATTCGTAAACTTTCAATAATATTTTGTACTTGACTTACTTGACATATTGTTGAATTACTGCTGTTTTAAAAATAATAAAAACACTGATAATTTATATAAAACTATATACTTTAATTGTAGGTGACTGTGATAGTTGGTTTTTAGAAGCGGCATGCGTACACGGGAATTATACACGTTGATTTTCTTTCAACCAACCCCGTTATAATTTGGGGTTGTTACTATGTAACCATTTGTGACCACTTGAAACTGAATTGTCACAGTAATTACACTTCCGGGGTGGTTCATTAAGCTATGGTCGTTTCACAAAATTGACTTGTCTTTGGTTTGACATGATTATACACATGCAACATTTTGCTGGAAATGATTTTTCAAATATCATACATTTAACCTATCTACCTTTTGGAAATTGATCAAGTTTGTTGTTTTTTCTCCATCAGTTTCATAATTTTTATTTACATGATATTTTAGTACATTTGATAATTATTTTATGCTGTTTTTTTGCATTTGTCGCCAAGTAAACCGTTTTTTTAATGATTTCTCAGTTCATATGGTCTAGATATTAAACATCGCGCCGGGTTTATAATATTCATTGAAATTACATTTTGGTACATTTGAAAATTATTTTATGTTGTTTCTTTCATTTGTTGCTAGGTGTACGTCTTTGTCAAAAGTATTCCTTGGTACACACTGCCACATTTTTATCATTATGCACACACATCAGAGAAATTTCACTTCATTGAACGATTACGCTACTTATCACGGACTTGAGTGAGTCTTTCAGTTGCAAGTGCCGTCATTTTAGTCTCAACCCTTATCTGTTTTGCACAGTCTTTTGGTAATCGTCTTGATCTTTAAAATTTATTGAATGTTCTTTACGTGATGGAAACCTATAGTCGCGAAACATGTCTAAACAACGTTAATCTTTCTTTTTCAAACTTCGTTGGTGGATCGGTGGAACGCCTGCTCCAGATGTAGTAACAGCGGTAACAACAGTTATATAGAAACTGTTTCTGAGACATTTACTTGTTGAGGTGTTTAGTACTAACTGGGTCAAATGCCTATATAAGAATATAAGAAATCCATCTAGAGCCCAGCATGAGTTCGCCGCCGCCAATAAGATGAGTGAAGGCCTCACCTATCCCAAGACACCTTGTTAGTCATGACACTATTACATATACTCAAGCAGTCATAAAAACTCAAATCCCGT
Organism: Euprymna scolopes; assembly: GCF_053919585.1. Taxonomy (NCBI): domain Eukaryota; kingdom Metazoa; phylum Mollusca; class Cephalopoda; order Sepiida; family Sepiolidae; genus Euprymna; species Euprymna scolopes. Next base: position 56,185,123 of record NC_136494.1, read on the forward strand.
ACTCTAGTTACTGCCATCGCATCAAAAAATAAAAGTTATAATCATGGACTTCGAAATATAGCAACAGCTTGTCACATGTGAATATCACAATGCTTTGTCGTCTAGATCTTTGAATATTTTTAACGTATTTATTTTAACTCTTTACAATTAGTTGTCCATAAAGTTGATATATTATGTACGTTCAGTCATTACAATTGGCAGGATAGCTGGCTGCTCATTGTACTTGAATATGCAGTAATAGATAATATACGTTAAGTATTAGCGTTAAAAACTTTAAACAATGACACAACTGTACATATGTTTGAATTAGTTGTATAATTTATGATATACTAGCGGGGATACCCGGCGTTGCCCGGGTGTTGGAGGTATGTGTAATGGGAGGGGTAAAGTAAAGAATAAGCGAAGTAATAACCTGTTTAAATATTGAAAAAAGGATGTTAAACTTCTTTAAGAAAACGGAAAAACAAAACAGCAAACAAACGTTAAACTTCCTTAAAAAAAATCGAAAAACAAACTACAAAAATCAGGGTAAAAGATGATGAACGTGTTCGGGAAAAAATACAAACACAGAGAAAAGAGAAAAAAATGGCATAAATAACCCTTCGATTCGGTTAAGTACATGGTACGTTTCACTCAGTAGAAAGCATAGAACGAAAAGGAACGTTAACATTCCATTCCAGTTTTTTAAGCAACTCAAAACGAAATGACACGAAAAAAATGACATAAATAACCTTTCGATTCGGTTAAGTCCATGGTGCGTTTCACTCAGTAGAAAGCACAGAACGGAAAGGCAAAGCTAAATTTCCATTCCAGTTTTTTAAGTAACTACGAAGTAAAGAAAACCCAAACCGGTGTTCATTCATAACTGTCCCTTATGGACGATCGGGAAACGGTGTAAGTGGTGGCGCAGGAAGAAAGAATTAATTAGGGAGAAAAGATTTTAGTACTTCCATTGATTTTAACCGATAGTGGTAGTTAATTCTCAGCAGAAAAAAATATAAATATCTACGATTATCGAGGAAGTGGAGAGGTAATATGCCTATAACACACCTCAGATATTGTGCTGCAGTTTGTGCATATTACATTCGCATGAAATGTCTTGATTTTGATTGCTGTTAAGGTCAAAATCATAGGGGAAAATGAGTTCATTTTATATATACAGGGATAAACCCATTGATTGAAAATGATTGATTATATTCATTGAAGACCTTATATTTTACCTAGTACTGGAGAAAATGAGGTGCATACATTTCACAAAAATATTAATGTGCTTCTTGGGTTGTTAGGTTGTCGTATAGAATGTATACATTTAACACAACTTTAGGGCACTCGTGGCCGATATATTCGGGAAATTTGAGGAAAGCAAGTATCGCAATTGCACAAAATATATCGATCAAAGGGGACCGGAAAATCCCTTTTCATCCCAAATACTAATAGTCATAAACTATATATTCATGAAAACAATATGTACTATATTAAATTGAAAACAATGAAAATGAATAGTTACTTAGATGCTATTTTGCTATTCATTATACGCTTTCTCTCTCCTTCTTGCTCTCTCTCTCTCTCTCTCTATCCCCTCCCCTCTCTCTCTCTCTCTCTCTATATATATATATATATATATATATATGTATAGAGAGAGAGAGATACATATATAAATATACATATATCTATCTATCTATCTATCTGTCTGTCTACATGTATATATACATATATATATATATATATATATATATATATATATATATATATATATATATATGAATATAAACCGAATTGCATTACATATTGTCAGTAATATATTAACTGTATTCAACAATTAAAAATGAATAAAAATAAATAAGATAATATAAATAATCTTCACCACACCCAGTACTTACATCTTCTCCCCGAACAAACAGCGTAGACAATTAAAATAAAAAAGAAGAATAGAAATAACACATTTACTATAAATATAGTAAATTAAGCCGGGACAATAATTACAGCAACAATCACTCCTGACGACGATCGAAATCACCGATTGAAAGCGCTTGAGCAAACAGCCTAATAACTATTACTTGGTGCCATAATCTACAATCTGCCAGCCGAAACAAAAAAGATGCGTCGATATATATACTAGCTGTAACCTGCCACGCGTTGCTGTGGCTCAATTTGATGGAATGGAAAAATCTAATAAAAAGAGAAAATGCATGCTTCTTATATGCTTCGTACAGAAATCCATTCCAAAAAGTAAGAAAAAGGCGAAAATGAAAAAAAAAAAAATGGTACTCTTGCAGAATTGGACCCGGATCCTCGGGAGTTTCCGTCAATCATAGCTTGGACTTGACCAACAATCAGTGGATTAAGCCGAACATTGCTAAAATTTATAAACGCTAAATCGAGTTTTTTTGTTGCTGTTTTTTGTATTAAAAAATGTGAGTTTTTAATTAGTATTTGGGTGAGGGACGGGCGTTGCTATACACAGATTCGAAAAAGTTGTCCAAAAACAAATAAAGGGATAAGTTACGTTTCTACCTAATTGGATGATTATTTAGAGTTTTGTGTTTATCGATGTATTTGAAAAAGACAAATGGTCGCGGACTCTGTTGAATATGTTAAGTTTGGACAGATAAGTTAAAAACTATACAAAACAGTGTAAGAAATCCATCGAATATATGTTAACGTGACATAGGCTGACATATTCGGTGGGTTTCTGACAGTATTTTGTATAGTTTTTTTTAGTTTTAACTCATTTCCCAAACTTAAGGTAATCAACAGTGTCCGCCACCATTTGTATTTTTCAAATACACCGATAAACACTGACTGTTTTTCGAGCCGACTAAACGTTACATTAAATAAGAAGGGTTTGTATCACTAAACACATATACGAATAAGTTGTCGAAAAATAAATATATAACAAATAAATGTTATCAAAGGCAAGATAAGTTGTTTTTTTTAAATAGCTTTTCCAAGTAAAATTTAGATTTCACGATATCTTTTTATTTTTGTATTTTTTTTACATTGGGTCTACATTCACAATTTTCTTTAAAATGACTACTTTTAAGGTTTTCGACTATGCTTAATAAAAAAACCTAATTTTACATTTGCAGAGTAAGTAGTTTTCGAGATTTAAAGACCTGTACTATAACTATAATTCATTGGCGGCCATAAATAAACACCCCCAACCTCCCCATATTAAGAACGGCTTTCAGAATAAACACCCTAACCTCCCCATGTTAAAAACAACTTTTGAAATAAATACCACCATTCTCCCCGTGTTAAGAACGGCTTTCGGAATAAACACCCCAACCTACCCATGTTAAAAATTGTGGAGGTGGACCTACTGTGAAAAATTACCTTTTGTTTATTGGCTAAACAGCTTTCGTTTATGCTTACGCATAGCGTAAACGAAGGCTACGGCTGTTAAATGGAAAATAGTCCCAGAGTTCAGGGGTTATTACCATGCAAAAGAAATCAAACAAAAAACTTTTTAGCCAAGAAACAGAAAAATGCCCCTCTCTCAGGTGGCTCATTCTAAGTTAAATTTACATTGAAAAGTGATCACCTACTTTTCGAAAAAGTAATTTCATGAATGTCATGAAAACTTTTTTTTTGCTAGGTAAACGGTTTGCAGATTCGTTTTTAGCACACCGAAATCTACAATAAAATAGTTCGTTATATATGAACGTGAAACGGGCCTTAAAGTAAAATAATACCGGATTTTTTTGAGCAGATTTGCCGTTTAGTTGTACAAATATCCTCAAACCAGGTAATCACTAAGAAGAACTTTTAAAGGTCGACACCGGTATCGAGCAAAAGTTTGTTTACATGTTTTAACAACTTTAAATAGGTAAAATATAAGCACATTAAAAATGTGATCATGTGGTTAAAATTTAATTTAAATTAACCATGTTGTTTGACAAATTAAAAAATATAATGCAAGAATAAGTTTTAAAATGATTAAATGGTATATTTTATTTAAAAAACATTGCCGAATAAAAATTGAATTTGGGGTACTTATGTATTTTAGGTGCCGTGCTGAAATAATAACGTTATTATTTAGAAAACCATCTTAATGAGGAGCTAAGGGTGTTTTACAACTGTGCTGTGCTTCCACCTTACAATTTAAAAAGAAAGATATCGTGAAACTTGAATTTAAACTAAAAAAAAAGCTATAAAAATAGCACGGTAGCATCTGCCATCGTATACATCCGAGAACAATATCTACTGTAAAATTAAACCAAAATTCGGTGCTTATGCGTTTTTGATACCACGCTATTTTAAATAGTTTTTTAAGGTTATATTAAAGTTTCACCATATCTTTTTTTAACTGTAAGGTGTAAGCACAGAATAGTTACAAAACATCCTTCCAATGTTAAGAATGGCTTTCAAAATAATAACATTATTATTTCAGCACAGTAACAAAAATACATAAGTACCCAAAATTATATTTTTATTATTCACTGTTTTTAATGTTAAATTATAAAATAAAACATATTCAATCATTTTAAAACTTCATCTTGCATTATTTAAAAAATTTTAAATAACAATTTTCAACAATTATGTGATTATATTTTACCCATTTAAAGTTTGTGAGACATGTAAAAAACCTTTTGCTCGATATCGGTGTCGACTTTTAAGAATCCCTGTTAGTAATTACCTGGTTTGAAGAAATTTAATCAACTAAACGGCAAATCTGCCGAAACTTTTCAGTATTTCACCTAACAATTTCTTTAATAAAGAAAAGCATTCATATTTTCTCATATAAAAACGACTTTCAGTTTTGTTAAAAAAGTTTTCTTGAAAAATAAAATGAAAAAACTTTAACCCAACAATTTACGGTAAAAAAAGCTAAAACAAAACAATCAAATCTTAATCGGACCTTACTGTCAAATAGGCTCCGGCTACAATGTTGATAGCGCCGTCTGCATTGTTTCTTTTTCTAGTTAAATTCAAATTTCACAATATATTTTTTTATAATTTCACGATATCTTTTTTTAATAATAAATTGTTGGTTGAAAGCGAAGAATAGTTACAAAACATCCTTCTCTCTCCATGGTAAGAATGGCTAAAAAACAAAAATAAAAAATATATTATTTCAGCACGTTACCAAAATGCATATTTACCGCGAATTTTCTTGGAAAAAAACTGTACTTTCACGTAACAATTTATAGTTTTAACAATAAAAAGTTAATATTTTCTCATAAAGAAACAACTGTTTAAAAAAAACGTGTGCTTCCAATTTTGTTAAAAATGATTTTTTTACGACAAAGATGGTTTTGTTAAGGTTCTTCGACTTTTATGTTTCAACTCAAAACGCACCTTCTGGCGAGCATTTTTTTTAAATTAAAAAATTTGGAAGATAATCAAATGAATTTAAATTTAAAAAATACAGGATGGGTTATTTACTTATCAATTAGAGTCGTCAAATCATGGCACGAATTGAAATAACTACCGGAAGTAAAACCGAATAGTCACACAGAATCAACTTACGAAAAATATTTGTATTTTATTTAATTTTTAATTTGCAATATTAACTTATTTTAATAACATAAAAAAAATTCCTCGACTCTAAGGATAGACTGTCTAAAAATTTCAATTAAATTGGTAATGTAGAAATATCATTTTATTGATAACTAACAAACCAAGAATTAGATTTTATACATATACTAGACTACCCGTGACCCGTTGAGTCAATATGTTTGATTAGCTATGGAATTAATGTATGAGCGTGACACTGCTGACGTAAAGAAAATAGTTATTGTGACATAACAAAAACATTTCTATGAAAGTATATTAAAATGAAAAAAGAATGTAGATAAATTTCTATGAGTCATTCTGTTTATAATTGTTTATTATTGAAAAACAATTTACAGTCATTGAATTATAAGTGGTTTGCCATACTTATAGGTAAATGTGCACTGAACTGATATCGTAATACTTCAAGTTAAATTCAAATTTTGATATATCTTTTTTAAATGAAATTTTTAGTTGAAAGTACAAAATTATTAAAAACACTCTCCCCATATTAAGAATGGCTTTTTAAATAGAAAATTAAAATAAAATTTAACTTTTTTCATTTATTTTAACCAAACATTCATGACCTATTGGGTCAAATATTTAATTTATGTTAATAATAAGGTAAATAAAACTAATTAAGACAATGTGGAAATAAACGATGTAAAAATAAAGCAGAAAGTATTAACAATTGTTTATTTGGATAAATTTAAACACGAAAAAAATCAATTGGGACGCTTAAAACGTACACAGTAAAACTACGTTTTATTGTATTGATTATGTATTTGTACAAAAACAACATTTTCGGGGTTATTTATTTATGTTGGTAATGCAGAAAAAATGTATGAATGTTTTTAAGAAAGGTGTATTAAAAAATGAAGAATAAATATAAAAAAAAACAAGAAGATCGTGGGTAAATCGCCGTTGTAAAATGCTCTTATAGTTGTCAACGGGTCAAAGTTGATTTATTTGTAAGAAGATTTCGACAGTATAGTTGTAATACAGAATAGTTGCAAAACATCCCCACCCTTCCCATGTTAAATAATAATTCATAAATAATAACGCTAATATTTCAGTCCGCAAGTCAAATTCTGCAAAAGTAGCGATTTATGTTTATTTGTTTACGCTGTTATGAGTTTATGTTTATGTACATATGCGCAACCGGAAGTCGTAAACCGGATGTGTTGTTACAATACTAATTCCAAGGTCATTTGAGTTTATATATATATATATATATATATATATATATATATATATATATACAGTAGCGATCATAACATAAGGAACAGAAACAACAAAGATATAAACATGTGTATTATTTAAAAAGTAATTTTTAATTAACAATTGTATTTTATCATAATGTGTAATGCACAAATAATAAGTTATATAATTTAATTAAAATTAAGTTATTATAAATTATTATTAAAAATAAACTTTGCACGAAACAAAGGAAATATACTACATGACAAAAGTTAAGGAACGATTTTTTTATACTGGATTAAGAACAAAATATCAACAAAATTGAAAATCTAATAGGAATTTTCCACTATAGGATAAGTACAATGTAAAACCCTCGTATACAAAATAATAATCATAAACCAAACTAGTGGCATGCCAGAAACATATATAGGCAGGCAGCAATGCACATTCAAGCTGAGTTATTATGCACACGAACGTTCCTTTAGAGTGAAATCACAAGTCCGGAAACTTAGCTATTAAAGTGTGTGAATTAAAAGGAAAAAGAAACATCGTTTACCATAAAATGGAGGGATATAGAGCGGAAGATATCATGCCTACAAGCCTCGATGCAGTATTTGCTTGGCAAACCAAGGTTCTATCTTTACATCATCGACGCTCTGATCCCCATCTGGCATCAATTGAAATGGATGGCTCTCGTATTGGGGAGGCTCCGTGTTTTGACAAGCTTCTGGGTTTGACCTTTACTCCTGATCTAAAATGGAACACGTACATCAAATCTGTTGCCAGGGACGCTGGGAAAATGGTGGGACCCCTCTATCGCTCCAGAAGATATCTCACTACTGATGCAATTCTCTATCTTTATAAAGGCCAAGTATGTCCAAGGATGGAGTACTGCTGCCACATCTGGGCAGGAGATGCTAAAATAGCCTATCCTGCCTTGACAGAGTACAAAATAGACTTTAGTGGGGGATGCCCTTTTCTCTTCTCTGCAAGCACTCTCCCACAGAAGAGACGTTGCAAGCCTGTCTTTGTTTTATCGCTATTTCCATGGCAGGTGCTCATCTGAGCTCCAATCCCTCGTCCCCCTCGCCAATCTTTCACGAGAAACACCCGTCTGGCTGAAACTACTGTCAATAATTTTCCACACTCTTTATCTGTGCTAAACCCAAACGTAGATTCCATGAGAAAAGCTTCTTTCTTAGAATTGTACGCCAGTGGAACTCTCTGCCGCTTGCCTGTTTCCCACCTGACTACAACTTGGACGTCTTCAAGTCCAACATAAACAAACTCCTGACAAACCGACCCCTTAAGTAAGATACTCTATCAAAACCCCCAATATTAATGATTACTACAATACGATCGCATTGATTACTGTACACGCAATAACCCTTATCCCTGAGTGGCCTTCGAGCCTTGATAAGTGGTGACCCCCATGTAAAAAAAAACGCCAATAAATACATCATACAGACCATAAATGCCACAAAATAAGAAATGTTTAAATGTGCATAATGAGTGCTGTAAACCGTGCATACACAGAAACACACACTCTTAATGTACTGAGAAAATCAGATGGCAGGCACAGAAATGAACAATATTTAAAGAACTTCAAGACAAAAACCCCAATCAGGCCGTAATTAGACTTTAATAGATAGCAAGAATATAGATAAAGCATTATAGTAAACGTATATAATTTATAAGCTAAATAAAATATATCGTTTTAAGTGTCATAATTTAAATTCACTAAGAATTGCACTCCAAGTGGCTGGTATAAAATTGGTATTATTAGTATTCATACTTTCAAAGGATAATTAAAGCTTTTATATTATAATAGATTTCAAATCTTTATATGTTAACTATATTTATAATATAGAAAATTCAAAGTAAAAATAGGAATTTATAATTTAAAATATTACTAAAAATAGAATTAAGACTAGATTCTTATAATATAAAATATTAATAGATTTCGTCCAAAGAACTTTATTATAAACTTGTTAAACGTTTTATTATGATACATATGAAGACAAAATATAAAAAAATGTATATGCGCATAACTTTCTGATATGGGTGTGCATATATACACGAATATATTTTTTCCAAAATTTTTTAAAATTAAATAATGTAAACGTAGTAGATACGGAATCTATTTCTTTAAGTTTTAAATTAATAAAAAATTAATAAAAACCCTTTCAATAAAATTATCAAAGTATAAATGGATTCCTATAAAAAAGATTTTTTTCTAATAAAATTTTAAATATCGATGAGAAAAAAAGCAAAATACTAAAATAAAATATTATAGATGTGTATATGCATGGATATATTTGTGTAAACTGAAAAATTACATTGTGTGTATACGTGTGTTCAAAAATAAGTGTTCATTACAAACTGCCTGATTTTTCAGAAAATATGAATATTCAAGAGTAATCTCACTTGAAAACATATTTTAAATTCTAAATAAAAGAAATCGTTAAATTTAAATCAACGAACGGTATTTTTAAATCAAGATTTCAGGAACCTATAAACCGGAAGTTTCTAAAAATATTTTTGTTCTATAAGAAAATGCAACTACAAAATACATTCATTTTAACAACAAACATAAGGAACGAGCATGAAATATGCATCCTTTATTTATAAATATAAGAAACCTTCAATTAATGATTCAATTGCATCTGAACGTAGCAGCAAACAATATAATTCAGCAGCAAACAATATAATGAAACAGCAAAAAATATAATGCAACAGCAAACAATATAATGCAACAGCAAACAATATAATGCAACAGCAAACAATATATCCAACAGTAAACAATATAACGCAACAGCAAAAAATCTAACGCAACAGCAAACAATATATCCAACAGCAAACAATATAACACAACAGTAAAAAATATAATGCAACAGTAAACAATATAACGCAACAGCAAACAATATAACGCAACAGCAAACAATATAATGCAACAGCAAAAAATATAACGCAACAGCAAAAAATATTTTAATGCATCCAAAACCAAACTCCTATCCTTACATCATCAACGCTCTGATCCCCAGCTGACATCAATTGTGATGGATGGCTCTCGTCTGGGTGAGGCCCTGTGTTTTGACAAGCTTCTGGGTTTGACCTTTACTCCTGATCTGAAATGGAACACGTACATCAAGTCTGTTGCCAAGGTCGCAGGAAAGATGGTGGGATCCTTCTACCGCTCCAGAAGATATCTCACTACTGATGCAATTCTCTATCTATATAAAAGCCAAGTACGGCCAAGGATGGAATACTGTTGCCATATCTGGGCAGGAGCTGCCAAAAACAGCCTATCATGCCTTGACAGAGTACAAAATAGACTTCGTGGCTAAGTGGAGGATGCCCTTTTCTCTACCCTGCAACCCCTCTCCCACAGAAGAGACGTTGCGAGCCTATCCTTGTTTTATCGTTATTTTCATGGCAGGTGCTCGTCTGAACTCCAATCCCTGGTCCCCCCTCGCCAATCTTTCACGAAAAACACCCGTCTAGCTGAATCCACTGTGAAAAATTTCCCCCACTCTATATCTGTGCCTAAATCAAAACGCGGATTTCATGAGCAAAGCTTCTTTCTTAGAACTGCACGCCTGTGGAACTCTGTTCCGTCTGCCTGCTTCCCTCCGGACTACAACTTGGATGTCTTCAAGTCTAATGTTAACAAATTCCTAATGAACCGCCCCCCTAATTAAACACTTCAAAAAATCTCCTCACTAACGTGATGTACTTACAATAACCCTTATCCCTGAGTGGCTTCCGGGCCTTGATAAGTGGTGATCACTGTGTAAAAAAAAAAATATAACGCAACAGCAAACAATATAATACAACAGCAAACAATATATCCAACAGTAAACAATACAACGCAACAGTAAACAATATAACGCAACAGCAAACAATATAATGCAACAGCAAACAACATAATGCAGCAGGAAAAAATATAATGTACCAGCAAACAATATAACGCAACAGCAAACAATATAATGCAACAGCAAACAATATAATGCAACAGTAAACAATATATCCAACAGCAAACAATATAACGCAACAGCAAACAAGATAATGCAACAGCAAACAATATATCCAACAGTAAACAATATAACGCAACAGCAAAAAATACCGCAATAGCAAACAATATAATGCAACAGCAAACAATATATCCAACAGCAAACAATATAACGCAACAGTAAACAATATAACGCAACAGTTGACAATATAACGCAACAGCAAACAATATAATACAACAGCAAACAATATATCCGACAGCAAACAATATAATGCAACAGTAAATAATATAACGCAACAGGAAACAATATAATACAACAGCAAACAATATATCCAACAGTAAACAATATAACGCCACAGTAAACAATGTAACGCAAAAGCAAACAATATAATGCAACAGCAAACAATATAATGCAACAGCAAACAATATAACGCAACAGTAAACAATATAACGCAACAGTAAACAATATAACGCAACAGCAAACAATATAATACAACAGCAAACAATATAACACAACAGAAAACAATATAACGCAACAGCAAACAATATAATGCAGCAGCAAACAATATTATGCAGCAGTAAACAATATAACGCAACAACAAACAATGTAATGCAACAGCAAACAATATAATGCAACAGTAAAAAATATAATGAAACAGCAAACAATATAATGCAGCAGTAAACAATATAATGCAACAGCAAACAGTATAATGCAACAGCAAACAGTATAATGCAACAGCAATCAATATAACGCAACAGAAAACAATATAACGCAACAGCAAACAATATAATGCAACAAGAAAACAATATAACGCAACAGTAAACAATATAATTCCACAGCAAACAATATAATGCAGCAGGGAAAAATATAATGCAACAGTAAAAAATATAACGCAACAGCGAACAATATAATGCAACAGCAAACAATATAACGCAACAGTAAACAATATAATGCAACAGCAAACAATATAACGCAACAGAAAACAATATAACGCGACAGAAAACAATATAATGCAACAGCATACAATATAATGCAACAGTAAACAATATAACGCAACAGCAAACAATATAACGAAACTGCAAACAATATAATGTACCAGCAAACAATATAACGCAACAGCTAACAATATAACACAACAGTAAAAATATAATGAAACAGCAAACAATATAATTCAACAGAAAACAATATAATGCAACAGTAAACAATATAACGCAACAGCAAACAATATAATGCAACAGCAAACAATATAATGCAGCAGCAAACAATATAACGCAACAGCAAACAATATAATGCAGCAGCAAACAATATAATGCAACAGCAAACAATATAATGCAACAGCAAACAATATAAGGCAACAGAAAACAATATAATGCAACATCAAACAATATAATGTAACATCAAACAATATAATGCAACAGCAAACGATATAATGCAACACCAAACACTATAATGTGAATCACAGTAGTTGAAAATCAATAAACCTCTCTTATCGACAATCTTGCAAATGTCATGCCATTTTATGTGCAGTTCTGAGTTTTTAGTTATAAAAAGTCATGTCCATTAAACCTAGTTCTCTAAATACATTTTATATGGATGACTGTAAATTCCTGCTTGCTTGATAATAAAGACAGTGATTAATCTGTAAGCTAAAGTTTCGATCAATGAATTCAATATAAAAATAATAATTTCTTAAAGAAATTCTCGCTATTTTTTGACACCCCTCACCTTTTAATATTTTTTCTCATCATACATTTCTTTCAAAGTTTCTGTTTGTGCAAGCTGTAAAGAAATTTGAACTAGGCCTGGGAAGCCCGCGGACTTTATGTTCATGCATGCCTTATGGTATTATAATATAGCTTACTGGAATAATTAAGTAGTTCTTGTCATTAAACAGTTTTTAAAGTACTCTCTTTACCTACATTCGATAATGCTGGTGAAAATGCAATTTATTAGATATGTATTGGTGTGGGATAGGCAAATAAAATAAAACAAATTAACGATGTTTTTATTATTGATGAGGTCTGTTTTCTGTTGCAGTTTCCATCACAAACAACAATGGCACAAAGGCGATTACTGGGATGCTTCAAAACAGAGATGTTATCGTAGCTTTATTCATGTGTGTATAATTCCCGGACAAACAAGTCTCTCTGGGGCATCCATAATGGATATAATTGATTATCAACGTTTTTGACGTCGTTGCAAATTATTTGCTTACTAATCGTTTCAAGAGGAGAATTTCCTGTCGCGTTTATGCAGATAACTGGTAAAGTTGAGATAAAATGATTTACGCCGCCATTCATATGCATATGGTTCGCTACCAAACTTAGCAGTAAAGTAGAAACGTTTGTACTTTTGTATCATAAACTTATACACAAGGGCATTGTTTTGGCTACTCAAATAAAAAATATGGATCAACCAACATAAATACGTTGTGTAGAAACAGATATCAACAGTAAAACTAGGAAATAAACGATTCATAAATAAATGAAAACTAATAATTATAACAGAAAATTTTCGCAAGTTCACATTGTTTTAAATTATTTTAAAAACAAAAATGTGTATACTTATAAAAAGCGATTAAGACTTCCAATATAATGTACAAGAGCAAAGAATACAATGAATATAACAGAAAAAAGTCTTTCACCCAGACAACCTGCCTACCCGTAATCGTCTATATGAAACATTTTCCTCTAAAAACTCACTACTTCATATCTCAGTAATCCTTTATCGACATAGGCATTCATTCTAGTAACCCCACAATAACATTTCCAACTGTTTTTATATGCAAATTGTTTATTTCAATACGTGCTTATTTTATGAGAAATTTTCGTAATTGAAACAAATTACCGAATCAACAGAAGCATAATGTTTTTTTGTGTTATTTTTATGCCCTATTTACTCTGTTCTCCGTTAATTATTTTATTACAAACTATACTCACAGGAATATGTGTGCGTATATATGTGTAATTTTTGTTTATTTAAAATAATATATTAATGCGAGAGTTCATGAACAAACGTGCCTATTCTTCTCTAATATTTTTACTACGAAACACTGATTAATTTTTACTGCTAAAAGTAAGTATATATATATATATATATATATATAATTATTGCTATTACAATACCTACAGATACTAATGTTTCATCATTTCGGGAATCATTAGTGCAAGAAGTTACGATTACTGCCTGTCGGGAATTTTGATCCCGGCTAAGAAGCCATCTCTGACTCAATTAGCAAGTAACAAACCACACGCCCAACGTTCACCGCGAGAAATACAGTTGAATTTAGCATTAAAGCGTAAATATCAAAGCCGGGCGAGAGTCATCTTATGATTATGACATCATGATCTGCGCATATAAGCTTAAGTGACCGACTTTATTCAACTTAGTGTGATCAACAATAAGAACCGAGTTCTAAAAAGTGCTGATATATATATATATATATATATGAGTTTCTTACACACACACACACACATATATATATATAATTATTCCTCTCACACTTTAAAGATTATATATATATATATATATATATATATATATATATATATATATATATATATATATATATAATCTTTAAAGTGTGAGAGAAAATAATTATTTTCACAGCCAGACAACGTCGCAGCTCACAAGAGTCAGGACAACTAAAAATCGAAAGTCTAAGCCTCGAGTTTCGACATAATTTTTTGGGCTCATCAGTTAGACACATTCGAACTCGGGATTTGAAACTCTTGCATGCGAGGTGAGCACACTATCGACTGAGCAAGCATACAAGAAATCCGCTGAATTGACGCAGATCATGCAAAGATTTGTTTGCTGTCGTGGCTCTTGTGAGCTACGACGTTGTCTGGCTTTGGAAATAATTATATATTCTCTCACGTTATTAAGATTGTATCGCTGATTATTCGATAGGTTAGCTGTTCCTGATGGCATCATCCTTATAAGTATAAAATTCCTACTTGTGAGACGTCGGCTTGGCTAAAAGCTGGTAGCGATGACCACGGACTCTGTTCAGTACGAGTTAAAATCCACTGTCGGACTTGACCGCGATTTTCTTGATCTCTGTCAGTTAATAGACTTTCTTCTGGGTGTGTGGCGTGTTTCCTCAGTTAGTAGAGTGCTCGCTTTGCATGAAAGAGGCTCAGGTCTAAAATCCCGAGTTCAGATGTGTCTAAGTGATGAGGGCGAAACCTACGTCTTAGACTTCTGGTTTTTTAGCTTTCATGGCTCTTGTGAGCTACGTCGTTGTCTTGCTGTGGCAATAATTATATATATATACTAGCAAAGATACCCGCGCATCGCACGGGACTTTTCCGCACACTTAAGTACGCGATTTGTGAGCACCTTTCCAGTAAGTGGATGTTGTAAGATGGAAGTAAATTTTAACTCGATGCTTAAATCTTACCTCATACATTGAATACTGAAAAAATACCACAATCAGATAATATCAGTTTTTCATCATATCCTTTTTTAGAACTTTTCATTGAAGAGCCTCATGGTAAACTACATTTCTGCTTCTTTGATTTGGAGCCAGAATGTAGAGCTTTTCTGAACTTCCTGTCCGGCTGATGGAGACATAGAACATACCGTGACTGAAGCAAGCTGATGTCAGATCTACGCCAATGGTTTTAAACGTGTGACCTTGTCTTTTATTTATGTTCATTGCAAAACATACCTTCACATGAAACATTTCTAGATAGTG
This sequence comes from Euprymna scolopes, assembly GCF_053919585.1. Lineage (NCBI taxonomy): Eukaryota > Metazoa > Mollusca > Cephalopoda > Sepiida > Sepiolidae > Euprymna > Euprymna scolopes. The sequence goes on from NC_136494.1 coordinate 56,200,534, forward strand.
CAGTAACAACACCTCTAAAAGTCGACAATTCAAAGGTAAATGCCGAGGGGTCGGTAAACTAAGAAAATATCGATTTATGGTAATAATTGTACCATAGCGATGTATATTATATCATATATGGTAAAAAAATTATATTTTATATTAAATCTATATAATTATAAAAATCAAACGACCTTGTAACGGGTATTGTAATCCAACGTCCGGTTGCGTATGCGTACATAAACATAAACCTATAACAGCGTAAACAAATAAACATAAATCGCTACTTTTGCAGAATTTGACCTGCGCATTAAAATATTAATGCTATTATTTAGAAATGATTATATAACATGGGAAGGGTGGGGATGTTTTGCAACTATTATGTATTACAACTATACTGTCATAATTTTCGTATAAATAAATCAACTTTAACCCGTTGACAGCGTAATGTTTTACTGTGTACGTTTTCAGCGTCCCAATTGTTTTTTTTTTTTTCGCGTTTAAATTATCCAAATAAAAAATTGTTAATACGATCTGCATTTTTTTTACATCGTTCATTTCCGTATTACGTTTAAGTTATTTTAAGGCAATTTTCTTACAAATAAATCTACATTAACCTGTTGACAACCATAAGAGCATGTTACAACGTATTGTTTTACTGTGTATGTTTTCAGTATCCCAGTTGTTTTTTTTTCGCGTTTAAATTAAAAGATATATCAAAATTTGAATTTAACTTTAACGCTATTACTCAATGCACATTTATCTATAAGTATGGCAAAAAAAAACACTTATAGTTCAATGGCTGTAATTTTTTTTATCAAAAATAAACAATTATAAGCAGAACGATGAATTATATCGGCGTAAAACTACTAAATACAGTAAAAAAACCGGATAACTAAAAAATAACAAATAAAAACGGTTTGTACTCATGCAGAGAGTGATCCAAACGTAACTCAGCGTACGCTCGGCTTTCTCCGGAACATGACGTCAACAGCCGAGTAAGCCGAGCGTCGCCGAGAAAATGAAGCTATCTGATGAAACATAAAGCTGAACCAATGACAATGTAGCGCGATGGTTTTCAACGCGAGTTGAAAATTCAAAGCAGTAAACGACAATTTGGAAGAGGAAGAAAATAAAATAAATTAGTTTTAAAAAAGCACACCATTTCGTAATTTAACGTCAGAAAAAAAATTAATTTTACAGCCTTAAGTGAGCAGCTGGAAACACCAACTGGAGTCCTCGACTTTTGTCAAGAAAAAAATTACTGACACGGATGAAAACTTGTGAATCATGTGGACAAGGAAAGGTAAGCGATGGCTATGCCTGGAGGTGTCAGTCTACCACATGCCGAACCTTTACATCATCCGGACTGGTACCTTTTTTTTGCCAAGTCTAGGCCTACAATTGCCATTGTAGGCGTTTGAGCGAGCAACGCAGAAAGACCTCCAGCGCGAATGCGGAAGACGATTTAAGCACACACTATTAATAAAAAAACGGTCTGAGGCAACAACAACAATATCTGTTTTAATATGAATATATATATATATATATATATATATATATATATATATATATATATATATATATATATATCACCCAGTTTTGTTTCAATTTTTTTAGTTTTCAGGTTTTCCTTGAGAAAAAATAAATAAATAAAAATAAAATATAACACCCCAAAAAACAAAGATAATTTTTTTCAGTTTTTCTTGAGAAAAAAAACTTTACAAAAAAAGTGTTTATTTGACTTACTTTTGAAACTTTTCTCGAACAAAAAATCGGTCAATATCAAGTTTCTTTCCAACTTCTCAAAAAACATTTTTAAAGGTTTCGGTGGTGCTTTAAACGAATATTACATTAAAATTTGGGGAAGATTAGTAGTTTTCATGATATAAAGATTTTTTTCAAAAAGTGGGGGATCACTTTCCTATGTAAATTTAACAAAAAATGAGCATCCAGCTTCTGGCTACGTAATAAGTTCTTCATATCAAAACAAATTTAACTGATATTCGTTTTCAGCATCTCCGAAAACCGGCGCTGTTTTTTTTATTTTGTTTTTCTTTTTACTAAGATTCGTTAATTTTTTCTTCTCATAATTTAAGACGCTAATTATGCTGTCAGTAAGTTTACAAACACATACTTTTTTTTTCATTATTCAACTTGTATAGTTGCTAACAAGTGCTTCAGCAGTTAAATATTTCACAAAAATTCTGTTTATATTAAGGGCTGTGGGGCCCTCTAATATAAACAGAATTTATGTGAAATATTAAACGATTTTGCTTTAATGGTTTAATGGTTAATGTTGGCACGTTACTGGCGTAAAAAACGGTTAATTCAACTAGAAAAGCACCTGTTAAAAACTATACAAGTTCTATAATTGAATACCAATCTAAAAAAACGCTCATGTAAGCTTACTGATGACATTATTAGCGTCCTAACTTATAAAAAAATGAACGAATCTCTTAGTTAAAAAAAAAAAAAACGGCGCCGGTTTTCGGGGGTGCTAAAAACGAAAATCACGGTTAAATTTAAATGTGATATTCGTTTTCAGCACCACAGGAGAGACGTTGCAAGCCTTTGTTTTATCGTTACTTCCATGGCAGGTGCTCATCTAAGCTCAAATCCCTTCTCCCCTCGCCGATCTTTCACGAAAAACAATATAATCGAGCTAATTATTTAAAATGATTAAATTTTATGTGATATGCTAATAACCATAACTCAGTCGATGTATATGTGATGTGAAGAATGCTATATATATATATATTACACATAAAAATAAATGTCTCTTTTGACAGAAATATCCTACGATGGACATTAATATTTCTTGACCAGGAGAGGTTTACACACACTATAGACACTTTATATTTCTTTAATCATAGGGAGTTGTACACACAGACAAACACACACACGACCGCTATTACTTTACATATATAAATATATATATATATATATATATATATATATATATATATATATATATATATATATATATGGGGGGTGTTAATCATTTACTTGAAAACTTCTCGGTTTCTAATCTTAAATTATACCATCTTTTAAATTGTTAAAGATATATGAAATGATGTCATATGGAAACGTGCACAGATAACATGGACAGGCTTATATCTATATAATATAATATACTTCTATTATGCAAATATTCTTATCGATGGTTTACGGCTACACAGACGTTTAGATTCTTCTGTTCCCATTGTGAAAGCTTGGCACATGTTCTGGAAAACAAACTTAGTAATGTTCATTTTCTATCAGTTATAATTGTATCTCATTAGAAAATACTTTACAATGCCAACATTTCTCAATAAACAACAGCAGATAACGAATTAAATTGTGGCATTTAGTTCGTTTGATAAAGGATCAGGCTGATCATTATAAGGTTTTGTTTTCGATCCCGGCTCTCGTCATCTGCTTTATATTTTCAGTTTTTATAGTTTTGTAGGAGTAGGAATCGGTTAATATTATTTTCCGGGTGACGCTATGTATAAACACCTGGGTTTTTTTTTTATCAAATAACGTTATGCGCGTGTGCGTGTGGGTGTGTTTTCATTACAGAGAATCTGGCTATATTAATATTAAAAGGAAACTGCAAAACTGTTCTAAAGAAAGACTCATTGAATTCGTCTTATTGATTAGCTCCGCTCTACATAATGCTATCGCGTACGGATATGAACCGCTATCAGGTACAGAAAGCCTATAAATGCACGAGTTTATTCGAAATAAAAAAGAATCGCAAACGTAAAACGGGAATAGCTCATCAGATGTAAGTTCATTACTTGTAAATACTAACAGAGATATTCAAAATGAGAAGACAGATAACATTGCTGGCTCCACACATGTCTTGTGCAAGCTTAATATTTGAAAGTAGAAAAGAGGAAATCGATTTAATTATCGCCCAGATTAGACGAGTGAGCGTCATCTCTAGACATTGCGATCCATATAATAACTATTATTGTCATTACTAATTATACATATCCTGATGATAACGCACAAGGCTAATTTGGTTTTAATAGACATTATTATTATCATGATCATCATCATAATAATGATGATGACATCATTATTATTATTATTGTTGTTGTTGTTGTTGTTATTATTATTATCATTATTATTATTATTACAATTTTCTAATTATATTTCTATACGGATTTTCAGTCATCAGAAACGCCTATGTTAACACGTTATTTACATAGGAGTTGTAAGAAACATGGTTGACTTCTAAACACCTTATCTCGAATACATTCTACAAATTAAATATTCACTTTATATTTTCACATATGATATGTAAAAAGTAAATGAATAGGCACGATAATTGTTTAAAATATTTTGATAATTCTTATTATCCTTCCACCTAGCTAAGTACACATATGAAAAACAAACTATCAAATACTCAATAACGAAATAACTAAACAATAGTACATGTAATGAAACAACTAAACAATATATGTAATAAAATAACTAACATATATGATATCTAAATATATATTTTAAATTTGATACGTAATAAAATGACTTTACAATGTATGTACTAAAATAACTAAATATTATGATATTTAATAAAATAAATAAATAGTATGATATGTAATAAATAACAAACACCTGAAACGTAATAACATAAGACACACACATGAGATCTATAACATAACTGGTAAATATGATGTGTAAACTTTTAAGAGAAGACGTGTGAGATGTAATAAATTAATTACTAAAAATATGATGTAATAAAATAACTTACACATAGAAGATGTTAGGACATTATTAAGAGATGTAAGATGTAATCTAATAATCAATATATATAAGATGTAATAAAAGAACTTACACGTACGAGATCTAATAGAATAACTATTCAATATGTAACGTAATCATATAACTACTAAATATGAAATGTAATATATCTAACAAATATGAGATGTAATAAGATATCTAATAAATATTAGATGGAATAATATAACAAAAAAGTAATGGGATATAATAAACAACTACTACACGGGAGATATATTAAAATGACTTACACATATTGTAGGCAATAACATAACACATTTGATGTAATAAAAAGTAACGAAATTGGGATGTAATGAAACAACTACAAAATATAAGATTATTAAGATGAATTACATATATTGTAAAGAATAAACTTAATACCACATATTTGATGCAATAAAACAAACTAACAAGTATGAGATATAACAAAATAACAAACACACTATGGACATACCAAAATGAAAAACACACATTAAATATAACAAAATAAGACACAGAGAGTTGATATAACAAAATAAATAAACATACAGTGGATATAAAAAATAACGAATCACATACCATATAACAAAATAAAAAACACAGTGAATAGAGAAAAATAGAAACATACAGGTGATATAACAAAATAAAAACACACATTGGATATAACTAAATAACAACAATCACACATTAAATATAACATAATAACTCCCACACAGCGGAGATAAAAAATAAAAAGCACACAGTGGATATAAAAAAATAAAAAACACACAGTGGATAAAACCAAATAAAACAACACCGGGGATATAACAAATAAACACACACAGTGGATATTACAAAATAACAAACACACATTGGATATAACAAAATGAAAAACACACATTGGATATAACAAAATAACAAACACACATTGGATATAACAAAATAAAAAACACACATTGGATATAACAAAATGAAAAACACACATTGGATATAACAAAACACAAACACACATTGGATATAACAAAATAACAAACACATATTGGATATAAAAAATTAAAAAAAACTCACAGTGGATATAACAAAATAAAAAGCACGGAGGGGATATAACAATATAAAAAACACACAGTGGATAAAACAAAGTAAAAACACACAGTCGATAGAACAAATTAACAAACACATAGTGGATATAACAAAATAACAAACACACATTGAAAATATAATATAGCCTATTATATTTGATATATAAGAAAATAACAAACACACATTGGATAGAACAAAAAACACACAGTGGATATAAAAAAATAAAAAACACACAGTGGATATAACAAAATAAACACTACACAGTAGATATAAAGAAATAACAAACACTCGGTGGATATAACAAATTAAAAAACACACATTGGTTATAACAAAAAAGATACACAGTGCATATAACACACTAAAAACACACAGTGGTATAAAAATATCAAACACACAGTGGATATGTCAAAAAAAGACACAGTGGATAGAACAAATAAAAAACACACAGGTAATATGACAAAATCAAAAACACGCATTGGATATACCAAAATAACAAACACAGAGTAGAAATAACAAAATAAAAAAAAACAAACATTGGATATAACAAAACACAAACAACACGCAGTGGCAAGAACAAAATAAAAAAAACAAACAGGGGATTTAAAAATAAAACACAGACAGTGAATATATATAACAAAAGAAAAACACACATTGAATACAACAAAATAAAAAAAACAAACAGGTTATATAACCAAATAAAAACACACACATTGGATATAACAAAATAAAAAAAACAAACATTGGATATAACAAAACACAAACAAACATTGAATATAATAAAATCAAAAAATACAGTGGATAGAACAAAATAAAAACACACGCAGGTGATATCACAAAATAAAAACACAGTGTGGATATAACAAAATAGAAACACAGAGTGGATATAACAAAAAACACACATTGCAAATAACCAACAAAACAAACACACAGTGGATAAAACAAAATAATAAACGCACATTGGATACAACAAAATAACAAACGCACAGTCGATACAACAAAAAAACACATAGTGCATATAACAAAATAACAAACACACATTGGATATGACAAAATAACAAACACACAGTGAATATAACAAAATAACAAACACACAGTGGATATAACAAAATAATAAACGCACATTGGATATAACAAAATAATAAACACACATTGGATATAACAAAATAACAAACACACATTGGATATAACAAAATAACAAACACACATTGGATATAACAAAATAACAAACACACAGTGGATATAACAAAATAATAAACACACGGTGGATATAAAAAATAATAAAAACACATTGGATATAAAAAAATAACAAACACACATTGGATATAACAAAATAACAAAGACACAGTGGATATAACAAAATAATAAACACACAGTGGATATAACAAAATAACAAACACACACATTGGATATAACAAAATAACAAACACACATTGGATATAACAAAATGAAAAACACACATTGGATATAACAAAATAACAAACACACATTGGATATAACAAAATAACAAACACACATTGGATATAACAAAATAATAAACACACATTGTATATAACAATATAATAAACACACAGTGGATATAAAAAATAATAAACACACAGTTGATATAACACAATAACAAACACACATTGGATATAACAAAATAATAAACACACATTGGATATAACAAAATAACAAACACACAGTGGATATAACAAAATAACAAACACACATTAGATATAACAAAACAATAAACACACATTGGATATAACAATATAATAAACACACATTGGATAACACAAAATAAAAAACACACATTGGATATAACAAAATAACACACACATTAGATATAACAAAATAATAAACACACATTGGATATAACAATATAATAAACACACATTGGATATAACAAAATAACAAACACACATTGGATATAACAAAATAATAAACACACATTGGATATAACAAAATGAAAAACACACATTGGATATAACAAAATAACAAACACATATTGGATATAACAACATAATAAACACACAGTGGATATAACAAAATAACAAACACACAGTGGATATAACAAAATAACAAATGCACATTGGATATAACAAAAAAAACAAACACACAGTGGATATTAAAAATAACAAACACACATTGGATATAACAAAATAACAAACACACACAGTCGTAAAAACAAAATAACAAACACACAGTGGATATAACAAAATAACAAACACACATTGGATATAACAAAGTAACAAAAACACAGTGGATATAACGAAGTAACAAGCACACAGTGGATATAACAAAATAACAAACACACAGAGCAGATATAACAAAATAACAAACACACATTGAATATAACAAAATAAAAAACACACAGTGGATATAACAAAATAACAAACGCGCATTGGATATACCAAAATAACAAACACACATTGGATATAACAAAATAATAAACACTCAGTGGATATAACAAAATAACAAACACACAGTGGATATAACAAAATAACAAACACCCATTGGATACAACAAAATAATAAACGCACATCGGATATAACAAAATAACAAACACACATTGGATATAACAAAATAACAAACACACATTGGATATAACAAAATAACAAACACACATTGGATATAACAAAATAACAAACACACATTGGATATAACAAAAAAACAAACACACATTGGATACAACAAAATAACACACACACGTCGGATATAACAAAATAAAAAACACACATTGGATATAACAAAATAATAAACACACATTGGATATAACAAAATAACAAACACACATTGGATATAACAAAATAACAAACACACATTGGATATAACAAAATAACAAACACACACAGTGGATATAACAAAATAACAAACACACATTGGATATAACAAAATAACAAACACACATTGGATATAACAAAATAACAAACACACATTGGATATAACTAATTAACAAACACACATTAGATATAACAAAATAAAAAACACACATTGGATATAACAAAATAAAAAACATACATTGGATATAAACAAAATAAAAAACACACATTGGATATAACAAAATAAAAAACACACATTGGATATAACAAAATAACAAACACACATTGGATATAACAAAATAACAAACACACATTGGATATAACAAAATAACAAACACACATTGGATATAACAAAATAACAAACACACATTAGATATAACAAAATAACAAACACACATTGGATATAACAAAATAAAAAACATACATTGGATATAACAAAATAAAAAACACACATTGGATATAACAAAATAACAAACACACATTGGATATAACAAAATAACAAACACACATTGGATATAACAAAATAACAAACACACATTGGATATAACAAAATAAAAAACACACATTGAATATAAAAAATAACAAACACACATTGGATATAACAAAATAATAAACACACATTGGATATAACAAAATAACAAACACACATTGGATATAACAAAATAAAAAACATACATTGGATATAACAAAATAAAAAACACACACTGGATATAATAAAATAACAAACACACATTGGATATAACAAAATAAAAAAACATACATTGGATATAACAAAATAAAAAACACACACTGGATATAACAAAATAACAAACACACATTGGATATAACAAAATAAAAAACATACATTGGATATAACAAAATAACAAACACACATTGGATATAACAAAATAACAAACACACATTGGATATAACAAAATAATAAACACACATTGGATATAACAAAATGAAAAACACACATTGGATATAACAAAATAACAAACACATATTGGATATAACAACATAATAAACACACAGTGGATATAACAAAATAACAAACACACAGTGGATATAACAAAATAACAAATGCACATTGGATATAACAAAAAAAACAAACACACAGTGGATATTAAAAATAACAAACACACATTGGATATAACAAAATAACAAACACACACAGTCGTAAAAACAAAATAACAAACACACAGTGGATATAACAAAATAACAAACACACATTGGATATAACAAAGTAACAAAAACACAGTGGATATAACGAAGTAACAAGCACACAGTGGATATAACAAAATAACAAACACACAGAGCAGATATAACAAAATAACAAACACACATTGAATATAACAAAATAAAAAACACACAGTGGATATAACAAAATAACAAACGCGCATTGGATATACCAAAATAACAAACACACATTGGATATAACAAAATAATAAACACTCAGTGGATATAACAAAATAACAAACACACAGTGGATATAACAAAATAACAAACACCCATTGGATACAACAAAATAATAAACGCACATCGGATATAACAAAATAACAAACACACATTGGATATAACAAAATAACAAACACACATTGGATATAACAAAATAACAAACACACATTGGATATAACAAAATAACAAACACACATTGGATATAACAAAAAAACAAACACACATTGGATACAACAAAATAACACACACACGTAGGATATAACAAAATAAAAAACACACATTGGATATAACAAAATAATAAACACACATTGGATATAACAAAATAACAAACACACATTGGATATAACAAAATAACAAACACACATTGGATATAACAAAATAACAAACACACACAGTGGATATAACAAAATAACAAACACACATTGGATATAACAAAATAACAAACACACATTGGATATAACAAAATAACAAACACACATTGGATATAACTAATTAACAAACACACATTAGATATAACAAAATAAAAAACACACATTGGATATAACAAAATAAAAAACATACATTGGATATAAACAAAATAAAAAACACACATTGGATATAACAAAATAAAAAACACACATTGGATATAACAAAATAACAAACACACATTGGATATAACAAAATAACAAACACACATTGGATATAACAAAATAACAAACACACATTGGATATAACAAAATAACAAACACACATTAGATATAACAAAATAACAAACACACATTGGATATAACAAAATAAAAAACATACATTGGATATAACAAAATAAAAAACACACATTGGATATAACAAAATAACAAACACACATTGGATATAACAAAATAACAAACACACATTGGATATAACAAAATAACAAACACACATTGGATATAACAAAATAAAAAACACACATTGAATATAAAAAATAACAAACACACATTGGATATAACAAAATAATAAACACACATTGGATATAACAAAATAACAAACACACATTGGATATAACAAAATAAAAAACATACATTGGATATAACAAAATAAAAAACACACACTGGATATAATAAAATAACAAACACACATTGGATATAACAAAATAAAAAAACATACATTGGATATAACAAAATAAAAAACACACACTGGATATAACAAAATAACAAACACACATTGGATATAACAAAATAAAAAACATACATTGGATATAACAAAATAACAAACACACATTGGATATAACAAAATAACAAACACACATTGGATATAACAAAATAAAAAACACACATTGAATATAAAAAATAACAAACTCACATTGGATATAACAAAATAATAAACACACATTGGATATAACAAAATAACAAACACACATTGGATATAACAAAATAAAAAACATACATTGGATATAACAAAATAAAAAACACACACTGGATATAACAAAATAACAAACACACATTGGATATAACAAAATAAAAAGCACATATGACATATAATGATACTAGATAACATTTTAACATCGGCAATTCCTCAGCATTTTTGTTATATTCGTTTTCGCCTTTGTACAAAGATATTCAACCGTATAATGCATAATCACGTTTGCCGCACCGGTTCTCCTCAGAGTACCGAAGATAAGCAACGATGAGCCTGTATGTGTTCTCCGCTTATCTCGCCATTGTTCCCAGTTTTCTTGGACTTCTCCTTGCCACTGGATTCAGGAGAGACGTTTTTATAACTTGAAATATTTAAGTTAATTTTACGACACCATCAGAATAAAAATTGCTGTGCCTCGGATTCGAACACATTATCTCTGCCTGATACTACAGCGTGCTAACTTATTATGTCAATGAATCATTTCTCTATCTCTATATTCATATTGATTAAAATCACTACAAGTGATTTTCTTGTTTCTCTCTTTTCTCGCTCTTTATTTTTTTTCTTTCCCCCTCCATCAATGAACGGAAGGAATGGTGAGAAAGAAATCGAAAATGGCATGACCATTGTTCTTACAGTGTCATCTTAAATCGTTGTCTTCATAATTTTCTTCACGCCAGTACAAAAATAAGGATGCATTTGGATTGGTAAATAAAAAAATAATTTTATTCACAAATAAATATATATATATATATGACTATATATGAGAATTAAATTGGAAAAGCGACGAAACCGATTAAAAATTAAATATTTTATTTTTAAGGATATAGAACAATATTTGCTTAACCTGAACGACAGACTATTTTTCATATCAATTTTATGCAAGTAAAAAGAAATAGAAAATCACCAGAGATGCATTTGGTTATTGTTGTCCCTTTCACGAAATATTATATTAAATAGATTTTTACAACTTATATTTATTAATTACATCTTTCTTTGGAATCTACTATTTTTTATGAATTAATGACAAAATCTCTTTTTTATAATTTTGAAAATAACGCTTATTCGTACTTACACATATTTTATCAGATAATTATACTGACACTTATGAAGTATATATTTCAATTTAGTTTTTTTTCAAAGCAAAAGTATATACAATAAAAGCACAATTTTCGGATCTTTTAAAAATGCAAAATTTAATGGCTGTATAGATTGCAATTTTTTTAGTGGTTTTGTATCGTATTTTTAACTGCAGTCATCGATCCTATAATCGGGTGTGTTAATTAAAAAAAAAGATTAAATGAATTTGCAATTCGGTCGAAAGAAATTATTGTCTTAATCCGTTAGTCCCGTTTTGTTTTTATGTTGCAAGGCACATCAATAATATTATTTAATATGGCTCCTGGTTGATTTCAGACTGACAGAAATACTTCTATCAGTATGGGCAAACAATCTATATAAACTTTTTTATATAACTGGAAGAAATAATTCTCTAAAACATAAAAATCATAGTAAACACATACATATGCAGGTACTGAAGAGAGCTTGAATGTCTACAAGACAATATCCTCTCTTGTCTAAGGTCCCTCTTTACATGGGGCGCGGTGTCAGGAAATCTGGCACGGGGATACTTTTCCCTACAAGTAAATTCTGGCGAAATATTCAAATGCACATAGAATTTATGCCTAAATAAGAATTCCTTTGGTATAGCTTCCACACAGGTGATTATACAAGGCATGCTGCATCTTCTTCAAGTGATGCTGCTTAGAGTAACAGAACTTGTTCGATATTTCACCAGACTATATGTATTCTTGTCCTGGAATTCATCAAGATCAAGAGAACACAAGAAAGGTATACAATAACATATTTAACTGGTAAAATAAGGGAGAAAAATTGTAAAATTTTACTAACTCAAGATTTAATAGGTAAAGGAGAGTAGTTGAATATCTTATATGTAGATCAAGTGTTGGTCTCTTGGAGAAAGTCCCTTGATTTTTTGTGAACTTCGACTGAAACAAAATTTACCGGGTGAAAATAAAGTTATATTTTAATTTATTTCAAACACTTTTTTATGATTTGAGGGCTGAAATAATTTACAATGATACTGAAATAGCAGTTCTGAAAAAAAGATACTCGGTCTAGTAATCCACTATCTTATCTAATTGATAAATAGCCAGAAAATTATATAAACACATGTGAAACGTAAAATCTCAGCATTTGATTTATGTGATCTAAAGCATAAAGAGATACAATTATTTTGAGTTGTGTCCGATTAGTTGGACACACATTACTATTTTACATAGGATTGGGCGAGGTAGCTTATAAGGTAATACGTTTTCTAATGAGTGAATGACTACAATAGATATGATTAGCTTTCAATGCAGCATAACAGTAACGGATAAACATTAGTTCATTCACGCATCTTATGATGACAACAATGAAGGCGTTCTGTGGAGAGAATAAACGCCCAGTTATCAGAATTCTTTTAACATGATTCTTCGCAAACCCGATAAGGATATATTCGACTAGAAGATGATTAACTTTAACTTTGTAAGAAAATAGATTAACAAAGTAAATAAAGACACTGCTTCTTCGGAACACCGTAAATCTGGAAAATCATGGCTTAGTAATATATTTAGAATAGTTTGAACGAAAAACACGGAAGCATAGGTACATATTTTCTTCACAATTCAACTGGTGTATTTTCAAGTAGACTCTATAAAACCACTATACACCAAAAATCTGGAACAGTTTTGATATTTTTCAATTTCTGCAGAACATTTAGCAGGGGGGACTACAACTAAACTTACACACATTTAATATATCTCTTATGTTGATACACTGTATTAATTCATTACAAATTATAATCATTATAAAGGATAGAAAAAAGTTATTTATCAATAGATCACATTTTTTTAAACTTTGAACCTTATTTTGACCACTTAACATTTATTGTTTGGGGCTCAAATCAAATTAAAATGTTTGATTCATGTCCAAGTGACGTACATCTAAAATGTCAAGTGCTTAGATCCAAAATTGGTGGAGGAGTTTGGTAGAGTTTTCAAAAATCAAATCGTTGAACTTTGACATCCAAATTTTTGTCCGAAAACCGATTAAAAAATGATCCCAATTCTGAATACTCCTTATGCCTAATCTCAAGTCTGTAGACTGAAAATTGACAGAGTAGTTTGATAGGGAATTGTACACATACAAACAGACACACAGACAATTTCACTTTTATAGATATACTAGCAGGGGTTACCCGGCGTTGCCTGGGTGATCGGCCCCCTTCCCACTCCAAGGGGTAACAAAAAAGTCACCCCTCTGGATTTACATGCTTGGTGCCGGCCTCCCCCTTACAGGGAGTGATAATCCCCCCAAGGAAAAAGTCACCTCCTCCTGGCCTCTTCGCCCCACCCCCACCCTTGGGGGACACCGGCTCCCTCCTTTGGGGGGAGAAACTGCCAAGCTCCCCCCCTTTCGGGTGAGAAAATGCCAGGCTTCCCCTTTTGGTGAGGGGGATGGTGGCCAGCTCCCCCTGCTTGCCCGTAGATGGGTGGAGGATCGGACGCCCTTCCGTTAGGAACCCACCCTTGGGGGGGGGGGAAGGAAAGGGTATAGCCCCTCCCCGCTTCGGATAGGATTTAATAAACAAATAGAATTTTAAAAAAAAAAGTAGAATCGATCAGGATCGAACACGCAAACTAACGGCAAAAATTATACGAACATTCCATGTCGGTAAGTACGAATGCGCAGAACTAAAAAGAAAGGCAGTTTTTTTTTTTCACCGTCCTCCTCTCCCCAACTATCCGCGTGTTTGTGTCCGTCAACTTAAAATTTCACGTAGACATTTTGATAAATTTAAACGTAAGTTTGTATTTTTAGTGTGTAGTTTTTTCAATAATTATAAATTGTTTTCTTTACATATTGTAATTATGTATTAATATTAATATTGTTAACTTTTTTCAATGAATAAATTGTCAGTAGTATAATTAATGAATTTAACTTTTATGCAGTTTGTCTTTCAAGTTAACATTCTATTTATTTTAAATAATAATTATTTGAACTTTTTTCATAAATAAATTGCCATTGTATCAGTGAATTCAATTGACTGTTCAACACTTAAAATGCTCTTTATTAAAAAATAATTCATCGACACATTAAGAGTAACCGACAAAGCAAAAACGGGATAAAATAATCACAACAAAAAATATTACTAAAAGCAAGCTATCTTTCTACATAACTGGATAAGGTTTTATTTTTGTGTATTTTAGGTTATCTTTAAGTGTTTAGCGGAAAGGTGGCAGAGTTAGAATGGAAGAAAAGGTATCTTTATCACCATAGTTTAGCCTCGATAATCACTTAAAAATCGAAAAATAAACAAAATACTGATAGAAACATAACTAATAAATGTTAACGATTTTGCGAAAATCTAATGTACTACAATTATTTGGTTTCATTTTAGAGTTTTCATCAATTATCGAGGTTCGACTATGGCTCTAATGATAACTGATAAATATCAATCCGAGAGGGGGGGAGAATGAAATAATAATGAAAAAACCCGAAACGGTCCTTTTTAGGGCCACCAAATTTTAATGAAAGTTTTTCAACTACACGGACAAAATTAATGTTTGGTTAAAATGTGTAAAATAAAAAAAAGTTTTAATCTAATAAGTAAAAGCGAAAATGTGTGTCTGAGTGTGTGTGTGTGTGTGTGTGTGTGTGTGTGTGTGTGTGTGTCTGTTTGTATGTCCGCCAAAACTTTTGAAAGACATAACCAAAATTCAAAATTTGTACGAAAAAATATCGAAATTTTGACCCCAACGGTCAACTTTAAGTTGGTCATCTGGCCGGTTCTCTGCATGGGGGACCCCAAAAAACGACATATTTTGTTTTTTCCTATGTATTTTACTAGAATTCTAATGATACTTATACGTAAATGAAAAAAATGCTTAGCCATGTCACGTGATGTGACGTCAGCACGCTTTAATGGCGACGTTTGTATACAATACAATGTATATAATAATAGACTCTTAATGGGTAAAATGTCAGTATAGTGCAAATTAAAATATTAACTTACACGTTATGAACAATATGATATCCTATCTCTGTTTGGCGAAAGATGAGACAACTGAATTTTAAGAACAGACACTGCACTTTGAGATATTAAATTCTTTATTCAAGCTAAATTTACAAAGTAAGTTCCAACTGAAACAAAAACTTAGACACAAGGCAAACTCAAAAGGGGGGATAGGGAGTCGTTGATCATCCTTGTTATCCCAGAACTAAAACAAAAGTTTCTCTTAGCTAGTATAAGTATAAAATGAGAAAAATTATTTTGGGTCTTCGTAATTGTCAATTTTATAAAGTTCAAAATAAATTAATTAAGGTAATGATTACAATTTCTAAAATCTAATACAAATCCATATCTTCGATATAAAAAAAACTGGGCATTGCTTCATATCGGGCGACTGTCTTGAAGTTGTATAACTGTCTTGCTCCAAAACAGAGTCGCTCAATATTCTGGAACACCATAATGGATTCAATATAATCTACGATACTTAATTAATAAGTACTGACATTTACATTAAAATTGGTTGATTTTGTGCATTTTTAAATGAGGGGAGGGTTCTGCAACTCAAAAAATAAAAAATTAAAAAAAGTCTCTCGGTATGCCGGAATGATGTCAAATCAAGAAATTAATTATGTCTAATTTGTCCTTCCATACATATTTGAATTTTGCCGCCATAGTTTTTTTGTTTTTTTTTTTTGGCACGATGAACAAATCTCGTTCCTACCATTGTCACATTTTTGGATAATTATTACCTTTTTTTAGCAAAAGTTAAGTACATTTATTGTTTTAGTTCAATATCTTAAGACTTAATACTTAACTTGGAAACAATTCCAGAAAGCTTATATTTTTCTTGCCAGAAAAATGTAAATACGACCTTTGTCATAATTAATTTTTACGTAAAATCTAGAATTTTACAGAATTGAGATAAAATTATTCCGTGTCTTTTTATTTCACACACTTTTTATTCTTGGAAAAATTAACTTTAAACTATAATTTTTCAAACGCAATAAAAAAAAGTAATCGAATATATTTTTTTAAATTATTATGATTAACCGACGTTCAATACCCCATTAAATTGCACGTACCTAATATATATATATATATATATATATATATACAGAGAGAGAGAGAGAGAGAGAGAGAGAATATGGAGAAAAAACAATATCAAAACATAAATTAATGTATGTAGATTTATTTGTTTATCTTATATGGATATTACATCATTTAGAAGTGTAAGATAAGTAAACTTTTTATATCATAGTATTTCGAAGCCTAAATCCTCTCATCAGAAGTCACAAGAGAGACGATGCTAAATACCATATATATATATATATATGTGTGTGTATTTATATATATATATGTATATAATTATAAATTGTATGTATATACACACATTATATATATATATATATATATATATATATATATATATATATATTACCTCGTTGAACCATTGACAAGGGTGGTTATCATATGAAAACTAGATAATGAAAAATTTGTAGCAAAAAATAAAACCATTAGTTAAAATTTTACAGGGTGATAGATGTCAATGCACAGCATACATCGTGTCAAGAACTTAATGCTTGGTGTTTAGCATTTAATGAAATAATCAAGAACAATTAACATAAATATCGAATTAATAAGGATGCAAGTTGATTAATCCTCGTTTGCTACCCATTCAATTTCATCCAAATATTGTTCAGGTGCCTATTAGCTAAAATGTGTCACTTTCTGTTGCCTATTTACACTTCACACACACACAAGTAGAAGCAGATGAATTAAACCTATTGACAAAAATAAAACCTTAATCATATCTATGTTAATCTTAAGTTGGATATGTGTATACGTTTATATAGTTGTACGGGATGAATTTTAGATTAATGAACGAAAATTTCTGAATACAGCTCTTCGGCAAAAGGTGTTGTAATGTTAGCTTTATAATTTGCTTAATTTCATTTCATACAAAGGGATAAAAAGGGGGGTTTAGATACTCCAATATTTGTCAAATGTAAACAATAGGTATGAGATGGCACTGTATAGAAACAACTGTGGACTTTATAAGATTATTTTATATATAATAGCTTGATTAAAGTTTAAAATAAAAAAGTAAAGTATCATGGTTCAGTTGTGCTTTAAACAGAAACATTCATTTGGAACGCCACCTTTCATATCAAATAACCTACTGTTGATTTTATATGCTAGGCCTTTTGGCTTGTGTGGTAATAATATTTCTGAAATGCACTTGAGATGCGAGACTGTATAAGGTGTTAATCTTTGTTCAAATCGCCTGTTCCTTCTTTCATAGGATATCGATTATTGATACCTATAGAATATATTCTGACAAAATAACTTACATAAGAACACTGCTAGCTACATAAAGTATATTTGTGTGTAATTTCATAAAAAAAGCTCAGCCGCTTTGGGATTCATAGGAAACTCTTTCACTCTCTCTCTCTCTCTCTCTCCCTCCCTCCCTCCCTCGCTCACACACACACACACACACACACACATACACACACACAGAAAGTAGAAACAGATAAAACAAAATACATAATAAAGTTTACTTTAGTTTTGGGATTGAATTTGTTTTATGTAATCGTAGAAACAGATTAAACAAAATACATAATAATTGGGATTGAATTTGTTTTTAAATAAGCGGTTTAATAATACTTTTGTATCTATTACTAATATCGGCCCAATATTTGTTTTTCAAAAATTCTGTTTAAAAAGTGTGCACATATAATTCGATGTTCAGACAGTTTATTTACTCGTGTGCGTGTTTTTGATGGCTTTATGCATTATCAAATGAGCAATTTCTGAATGATGTTAGCGAGCATTTAAAAGGATAGTAAATAGTTCAGTTGGTTTGGAATAGTTTGTAATTTCAGAAAACAATTCAACAGCTCTAATGACAGTACTAGATGGATTTAGAAAATGCTGAATATATAAGTTGTTTATTGGAAATATTTATTATCTATGTTGCATGAAAAAGGGCTGTCCCCTTTCCATATAAATGAGAAGAATATCAGATAAGTGAAAATGAGATAAGGATTAGCCTAGAATCGAACCCTGTAGGCAAAGTTAAGAAATGGAATGTAAGTAATTAAGTCGATTGTTAATTCTTTTAGAAATCTGAATATTAAATATGTCAGTAAAGAATGAACAATACAAATTAAATTACATTGTTTAAAATAGGTTAGATTAGGACTGAGGATTCTTTTGTTTGTCAAAAGTGTGTTGGACAAACATATGTAAAGCCAGGTGAAATTAATCATGTTTGTAAACACACTTCTGACGTCATAGACGGAGGATATTCTCAAGTTGAGAGTCAGAGAGTTGGGCAGTTGATGAGTTGGAGTCAGAGCCCCTTGAAGGCTAGGGGAGAGGAGTAAACCAATGTAGCTATACCAGTTGAATTCCTGACGTCATCGACCGGTGGATGTGTCATCCTTTATCACGAACAAAATGTATTTGTGTTTATCATCTTATAATGAACATAGTGTAACTCTTCGGAGATTATGTATCTCCTCTTCTCTGTGTTAAGAACTTGCTTCATATATCACCCAGTCCGTATTTCATATGAAACCCCAAGAATTTTCACAGTCGTCGTCATGATGTAATATATCCAAATGTCATTACCATTCTATCTGTGTTATAAGAACTGTTAATACAACGTCCCCAAATATAAGAACTGTTATATATGAAGTCTCCAAAAGAAATATAAGAACTATATAAATGTATCCCTCATCATCGTTATATATGTGCCTCGATATGAACTCCGCGTCATCTTTAAATATATACCCCTGATATTCAACAATCTATATATTAATACGCTTGTAACTATCTATCTATGTGTGTCACACTTTCCGGCAAATTTGATTGGTTGAAAAGATTTTATTCTGGAATAGCGGATTACACATTAAACGAACGCTCAAGGCAGAGATCAAATATTAAAAAAAAAAATATTTTAAAATCTGTTTTTTTCTCTCTCTGCCTTGAGGGTTCCATGTTAGTTCAACATCTCCTTCATGTCCAGGATGATCTCCAACTGGTTCAAGCAGACCAAACATGTTGCAATTCATGCCATTTTCCATGAATAAGGTATTCAGAAAGTGGAGAGCAACATTTTCAGCAGTTATGTTATCATATCTAAGCAGCAGATCTTCGATCATAAAATGCTTATTCTCATTCCATAAATTCAGAGCATTCACGGGCTGGTTGAAGACGCACATCATTTTTAATTTTTAATTAACGAAAACTGCGTTTCCGTCTCTCTCTCTCTCTCTCTCTCTCTCTCTCTCTCTTTCTCTATCCCTCTCTCTATCTCTCTCTCTCTCACACTCTGTGTGTCTATCTATCTATCTATCTATCTATCGCCCCCCCTCTCTCCTCTCTCTCTCTCTCTCAAACAAATGTAAAGAAAAATAAATAAGCTAAATGTAAAGAAAAATAAATAAGCTAAAAATTAAATAAAACTTTTGAAAATATTTTTACATAAACATATTTATAAAACATAAATGAAGATGTATTCATTGAGAATATTTGGAGCACTAATATCGTGATTTTGGTATATACATATTTACATACATTTTACCTACCGTACTCTTCATTTACTATTTTAAAAAAATAGTACACAGGGTGAATTCGTCGGCCAGGGCAGTAAAGGGTTAATGTAAATGTTTCAAGGTACGGATATGTGATGGGATAATGTGTATGTGAAAAAAAAAGAAAAGAAAACGTGAAATTTTCACGGGTCCAGCTAGTTATATATTAATACGATAACGTGTGTGTTATTTTGTGTGTCACGTTTACACCTTTTTTGTGTGCCGAGTGACTGTCGTTTAATTCTTATGACCTTCCATTTTATGTATTAAATAATTTTTCCAAGAATTCTTCATAAGTTTTGGTTTCCGATTATAGCTGAAGGAACTCAAGCTTTGTATATATTTATATATTTTTCTTCATTAATTTTGGTTTCGGGTTCGAGTCAAGCTGATGCATTCAAGTCGTATGAGTATATTTTTTTTTTTTACTTTTTGAAATCATAACTTTATAATATATAAGAATCGAAAAAAAATTGATTATATAATAGTATATACGAAATCTGCATGAATTAAAATATCATATTAAAGCGTATTTTACGACCAGGCTACGCCGGGCGGTCCCAGCTAGATTAGAAAAATACTTTTGCAGTTTTATCAAAAGAGCTACAATATTATCAGGGCGTCTCCATTTACGCTGAACATCTACAGAACGCCAACATCAATATATTACATATGAAAGTATTCGCTGTTGAATTTCCACAGGTCCGCTATTAATACGATAGCGTGTGTGTTATTTCGTGTATCACGATTACATCTTTTCCTCTCCAGTGAGTGTCGTTTCATTGTTATTACGATCCATTTCCTGTAATAAATAAGTTTTCCAATAATTCTTCATACGTTCCGGTTCGGTTTCGATTATAGCTGATTACTCTAAAGTCATCTATTTTTTTTTAAAATAATTTAACCAAGAATTCTTCATAAGTTTTTGTTTCGGTTTCGATCCAAGCTGATGCACGCAATTATATGGATATATATTTTTGAAACCACAACTTATATTATAATATATAAGAATCGATAGAAAATTGACTCTATAATAATATATACGAAATCTGCATAAATTAAATTATCATATTTAAATGTATTGTACGATCGGGTTATGCTAGGCATCCCTGCTAGAGTAGATAAATACTTTTGCAGTTTTAACAAAAGAGCTACAATAATATCAGCGCGTCTCCATTCATGCTGAACATCCACATCATGCCAATGTCAATATATTACATATGAAAGAGCCCGATGTGGAATATCCACAAGTCACACTAGTTTGTATTTTTGGACTATTGTTTATCTTAAGTGTCATTTTCACAACGTTTCTGCCAATGTAACCTTCAACCTTCAAGCGTCTCATATCGAACTCAAGAATCTTTTTGCATCGAAATTCGAACAAAATTTCCAATGGAACACTTTAGGTAATCCAAGGGAGTGGCACGCTTTCGTTTCGTAATTCATGACCGAGTACAAGTCTAAAGTAATCCTTTCTGAATAACGCCTGCACTGAGGATTAAACCTTTAACCTCTTACAACTGAATTTTCCCCAGTATTTCATCCGTTACGTTACGGGTTCTTGTGTAATATTTAGTATCGCTAAAACTCCGCTGTGCTCTCCCTATGGTTACTATTGATAAGATATCTGAAGTTTCTCTGATTATTTCATTCGGAAAGAAAATAAACAATATTAAAAATAAAATAAAATTGTTAGGCGTGGTCGTAATAGGCGTGGGATTGTAGCAACCTTTCGTAGAATGAGAAAAAGATATTCTACTCTGAATAAAAATGCGTCAGACGACCTTTCTCTTACGAACAGTTTATCTAGAACATCCTGAACCTACACAGACGTAGGAGTCTACCCTTAATTCTCTGTTCACTCTGTGTTTTCTTTTTTTGGGACATGTGGTTGTAGAAATCATGCGTAATTGGCAAATCTAGTGACATATCCCACCAGCAGCATCAATCAGCGCTGATAATGAATGTGTGTGTGTGAGTATATGCTCTTACGTTGCTATAAACAGATTAATAAAAAATAAGTAAGCGTGGTTTGAATGTTTGTCTCCCATCGTGATTAGTGCAATTCGCTTTCGGTGGGCAGCACAGAACATCGAGTTCATTTGCAGCACTAGTAGCAATTATCGAATGAATACAAATATAACCTGTTGTATGATTACGATTATTCGGATTATTAAAACTACTATTTTTATATCGGATGTTATTCTCACTACATTTAATCTCTAACCTCCTTCAAGTTTGTCTTGTAGTAGTCGAAAATGTTCGTGCCGAATCTGGGAATCTGTACGGAACTTCAAACATTACCTTTAATTTATCGAAAGGTATATTGTCTCTGTTCTATCAGCTATGGTTTTTACTCGATCATGCCTCATGAAAAAAGAATAATAGATTCGGATTGATTGAATTAAGTGTTGCGGTTGGAATTCCGTATAGATTCACGAGTCAACGAGTCATACGCGTACATCAATATTCTCGTGTTCAAAAAGATACACCTGGGGAAGTTCGGAGGTTACATCGATCGAAACGTTCTAAAAATAATATCTAAGATTAGAACAGTAGTCAGAATAATAAAAAAAAAACTTACACGACATCTTTTATGTTAACCCAATATACTATTTGACGTAAAAAAACGTCTGAATAATACGTAATCACTAGAATCCAGCGACTGCAGCAGTCAAAAGTGCGTCATTAGTCTAATGGACACCTCGCGAACTATATAATGACATCCTGGTTATTTACACATTGGCAAATCCTTTAAAACTATAACGAAAATTAAAAATTTTGTTTAACTTAATAATCGATTAAAATAAATCGTCTATAGTAAATATTCTGATTCGGTAAAACGTCACGCATAAACCAATCGATTTGACGTAAATTGCATATATCAAACCGTGTAAAAATCGGACAAAATTATGTTTGATTTTTTAATGTCGAATACACTCAAAACTGCTAGAGAGAAATCTATTAAATGATACACATCATAATTTTTGTGTTTTGTATGCTATTATTTATGATATTATACGATGAGCATAACAGATACTTTTAACTGCTTTTATAGTAGATTAATTTTTGTTTATATTTATAAACTGGATTTTGTCGAGTAAACAAAAAACAATGTTACTTCTTTTCTTGATTTTAAAACTTTCATCATCATATACTGTTTTCATCAATTATTAATTTTGTAAATAACAATGAACATCTAAAAGGGTCTCTTAACAACTATGTGTGTCTGACAAGTCGTTTTTAGTGATTGTAATATTAGTGAAGGTGGAAATTCAGAGATGTGAGGTGAAACCAGTCCCTTTGAAATCATTTGGCATGATCTTGTTTGAATTCTTCACCAAACCCGACTTTACTACTACTTTACGACTTACACATTCTACAATCAACGGCTCAAACGCATAGCTGCCTGGCATCACTCAAAATACAAACTCATTCGCATGATAGACATTATAATCATCTGTAAGAAATGGATATGTGTCATATGGGTCTCTCTATTATATGTGCGTTGTGCGTGTATTGTTTAATCTCGTAGAATGTGCCACTGTGCACAGTTTGCTACGGTACACGTTCAATGCTGATTTTTTGTAACGTTTTTGAAAACGTTCAATGCTGATTTTTTGTAACACACGTAGGCAACACACATTGGAGAGCTTCCCAGCTCGTTATGGAATTCCTTGCAAAGTAAAATTCTTGGGGCTTGAGTTTCTTCTAGCATGCTATGAAATGTACTGTGCATAACATGCGGTTCGCATAGGTGATAAATTATTGATATAACTATTTCATATTAATTGTCTGTATTTTTTAGATGAGGTGTTTTCATTTATTGAGATTGTTGGACTGACTTCCTCATTTTAGATGTTATAGTCACACGTTTTGCCCTCCGGCCTTCATCAGGTGTTTTTTTATCGATGGGGGACCGTTTTTAGGAGTCTCGAACCCAACCCTTTATTATTATTACGGGGTTACCGTGTTCGGACTCCAGCTAAGCTCTGGGACATAGTTGCTGATTCTCTGTTTTGAATGTTACTTTTCACTGCCTTCGTTCAGGATTGAACTCAGCACTTTGGGTAACTGTAAACTTTGATACAACGTCTAGGACCACTCGGCCATATGTCACTAGGACAATTCTTAGTTGGTTTTTGTTAATGTTAAACCTATGTTGTTATTCAAGGTTTTCTCTCTCTATTAGAGGTGTCCAAATTGCATTCATCTCTACGCTTGGTTTGCTCAGTTGGTTGTTATGTCCGAGCATGTGAGCTGTTTCTTTAAGTTTTCTCACTTTCCAGTGGGTCTCTCTGTTTATTATTTTTACTTCATCCCATAGGGGGCGATGGTCTCCTCTCTCCAACCAGACATGGTTGGCTATACCCGATTTTTCCGTCTCCCCTTTAGTTACCGCTTTTCGGTGTTCTTCCACCCTTACTTTGAGGGGCGGCATGTTTCACCCTTGTAAACCTTTCTGCAACTGCATGGGATGGAGTATATGCAGTTCTTGGTCATGTTCTCTTCCATGCGGGACTTCACTCGTACCAGGTGTCGTCTGAGTGTTGATTCGCTCTTGAATACCGTCCTGATGTTGTAGGGGGCACATTTTCTCTGAATCTTTTCGGGGATGCCTTCCTTGATATACTCATATCACGCACAGAGCATGGGATTAAGACATCCGTATATCGCAAGCCTACCTTCACCGGACAATACCTGAACTTTAACTCCCATCACCCATACAGTATCAAACATGGAATCGCACGTTGCCTACAACATCGAGCAGAGACAATAAGTAGCGACACCATTACATACCGCCAAGAAATGATCAGGTTGAAGAATACCCTCCGTCGTAACAACTACCCCGATAGCATACTATCCACCAGACGTGTTAATAGTATAAGAGAGGAGAATGAAACCCCAAAACCACCAAGGGTCTGCTTACCATACATACGAGGCATCTCCGAAAAGATTCAGTGAATATGTGCCCCCTACAACATCAGGACGGTATTCAAGAGCGAGTCAACACTCAGACGACACCTGGTACGAGTGAAGCCCCGAGTTGGTATCGAGACTCCTAACAAACGGTTCCGCAGTTCGATACAAAACACCTGATGAAGACCGGAGGGCAAAATGACCGAAACGTTGTGACTATAACAACCAAAATGAGGAAGTCAGTCCGACAATCTCAATGAATACCTTTTTTTTTTGGTGAACTTCATCTTAAAAAGTGTCTGTTAAAGTAAAATGCCTTCTGGTATCTGGGGACTTCAGCAATAATGTGGGGGTTTACTGATGACCGGGTTGGACGGAAGTATAAGTACAGCAAATTCATCAGAATTCGATTAAATTATTTGCTAAACAAGCAGAAGGATGCAATGAGACGGGGGCAAAAGATTGGCAGACAGTGTGGTCCTATTGGAATATCTGCTGTTTTTAGACGCTGTCTGAAAAAGAGCGACAATTGATTAATGTACACACCCACCAACGCTCCATGCGTGTTTGAATGTTAGCTTTATAGAAATATAAGATATTAACAAGAGAGAAAAAGTTTTCTAGCACAGTAAAAGGGATTAAACTTTTTTCCAGAAGACTTAACAGTATATTCTATGTATTTGTTGAAATTTATATTAACCTGTAAAAGTTGAGCCAAGAAGTTTTATGTTACACTATCGAGTAAGTTGCTATTAAAGATAACAATCGATAGTTAGAAACGTTTCTTAAATTGTTAAAGGAGAGGATCTATGCCTTAGCATTGAATATGATTATCGATTTTTGGACCAACTCTACTAGAGATTCGAGATCATTTTTAAGGAGTCGGTTATTGTATTTGATACGGGCGTATTCGCCGTTTTTTCCAATATATTGAGAATAGAGCGTAGTGTCATCAACAAATATACCCATCTCGGTCGCAATTACATCGGAGAGATAATTTATGAAGATCAGTAATAATAAACTTTAACATTAAGTAAATGTTCCCATTCAAAATGGTCGCTGGTCTAAAATATTTTTAAATAAGTTAGTTGAAAAAGATGTAATAGAAAAGTAATTGTTCTGCATCAAATTTTAATTTATATTAAGTAATACAATTTAAAAAAATCAGTTGAGCATGAACGTCAATACATTGCTTGAAGTAACATCACTTGGAGAATGTACATAATTCCTCGTAAAAGCCAATGAAAAGCCAGTAAAATGGCAGTGTCTAGTAGGCATTCAATTTTTCTCCAGTAGGCATTCAAGTTCTCTCTAGTGGGCATTAAACTTGGCAAAATATAAAACCACTAGAAACAGAACAAGTAATGTGGACATGTTTTTTTTTTAATTATTTTGTAATATTTTTTTCATTTAGAGAGGAGCAACTTAAACCATGCTATAGAAATGCAAAACATTAAAAATTAAAATTAATTTAAAATTAATGTTGTATATATATATATATAATATATATAATATATATATATATATATATATATATATATATATATATATATATATATATATATATATATATATATATATATATATATATATATATATGAAGACGAGATGTAGTGCATTGATTTATCGAGCGATACGTGAGAATTTTTTCTAAAAGTTTTAATGGTCGACATATGGTTTCGACGTGGTCATCAGGTTCATAAATTACATAAGCAAAATGTCTTTGTTACAATAAAGCGAACTGACAATGTATTTTATCAGGTCACCTTGACCTTAAGATAAAGTGAAACTCACCGAATAACTGAAACACATGTTCAATTCAATCGTATATCGCTAATTAAGTAATGGTTTGGCCTCATTCCAATGATGAGACGCCCCATAATGGGATGAGTCTGCAAAACAGGGAAAGTTAACAATTAAGTAAATACGTCTGCTAAGGTCACAGAAAAAACATCCCAGATTGTCGACAATTCAAACGAATTCAATTTTATGTAATTCTCTAATGATGCATAATATTGTTAGTGTTTGAAAACGCATAACAAGCAACGATATGAGTTTATGCATGACATTAAGAGACGTTTATACATAACAGTTATACACATTCTTTTGTAATAAGTACTTACTTATCAAGGCTAAAAGCCACTCGAAGATAATGGCTAATGAGATGGATAGTCTGCATTGATAAAGATACTGAATGTAATCGAATCTACAAAGGTTTGATAGTATAACACCCCAGGGATTCTTTCTTGCGCGCATTTGTATATGTATATTGTTCGTAAGCTAATGTCTTTTAATAGCATTTATGTAGGATGTAGAAAGGAGAGAGTAATAAACAGTTTAAAGATATACAAGTGAAGGGGTTCAAATCTAGTAAGTTAGAAGGTCAGATATTTGAGGGCACAAAATGCAGCAACTCTCTCTTTAAGAAGGTCTGTACTGTTTTGAACTCCTGGCAGATGCAGAGGCCTGAGTAAAAATCACTTTCTGTGGATCATAGTCATTCTTGATCCAAGACAAAAGAACCTCCAGAAACTTCAGATAATCTATCGTATTGGTCTTCAGGTCCACTTCAATCAAGTGAGGGAGTATGACTTTCCCATCGCTGACATCAGCTCAAAACACCATGACAGAGATAGGGTGTTTACTCTGTATATGGAACATCATGAGGTTCATTAGTGATAACTTAAGTTTCTGCGCCTAGAGATTTCATCTACCACAAAGTTTCTCTCGTCCACAACAATGACTACGGTACCATTATGGTATTTCAGGTGATTGAGTAGCAAGGGGCTTCTCACTTTACTAATCATTTTAGATGTCGCTGTAAGAATTTAACGATGTTATCTTCAATATTACTTTATTTCAAGATCTTTCCATACTGCACTAGAAATAGTCATCATCGTCACATTCCGCTTTTTCATCAGTTCAGCCATTCACTGTGATGGGTTTGCTGCAAATGACCATTTCAAGCCACCGAGAAACGTTCTGGGCGAATTTTATATCTTCTCGAACTGTGAGCCTTCATTTACATGTCTTCGCGTTCCCCTAAGTTCGCTACAAATATAGCGAGTGTTTCTGATGTCAAACGTATTATGCCCGGCGCGGAACAATTTAGCGATGCCCATTGTATGGTTAACTTCTTCACTGGCACGTTTTTGCAGCATTTTTTATTTAGCTAATCTGCAACATAAGAATCTAAAGCATATAGCAACTAACATTTCGGATTGATAATGGCGCTTTAAAAATACTAAATTATAAGTAGAAATTACTGCCCATTTATCGTTTACATCCTGTATGCATATCATTTATATAATTACTTTATAGCTAATATGTATTATTTTTAGTTCAACTTTATAACAAATGATATTGCAAAATAATATATCACATATATTTTTTTAATATTTACTTCAATATGTGAGTAGAGCTTAGTAGTTGCATGAAAATGTTTTTATTACAAGTAAATTACAAAGAAAGAAATCGTCAAGCTAAATGCGTGCCTGTGTGATTTGTGATTGATTTTGTATCTAGTTAAGTAAACAATTAGTTTATATTATCGATTCACTGACTAATGAATAAACACATATTCAAACAAAGAGCTCCCAACATGTTTTACGCTTCCTACTTTTTAAGTGAGTCAAATAAACAATCGTGACGTTACTTAGACACGTAAGGACTAAAATAATTTTTTTTTTCCATTTAATTATGAATTATTTGACAAATAAAAAGCCTGATGAAAAACATGAAAAAGTGTAAGTTTTTATCTGCTATTATTATTATTATTATTATTATTATTATTATTATTATTATTATTATTATTATTATTGTTGTTGTTGTTGTTTAAATTCTCATATTTCAGGCTACTGTCTGGTTTTATCAACAAAGTATTTTTCATTAATGCACGAATGAAAATAAAGCGGTTTGGAAAAGCTGGGTATTTTAAATTTCGCGCAATTTTCATTTTCGTTTTCTTAACATGCGAGTTAATCGACGCGAATCTACTAGATGACAAATAAATATGTTATCATTTTTTCGGTTCATCGTGTTGGAAATTAATATCAGGAACAAATTAATATTAATATATGATCATTTTATAAAATGGGCGAAAATAAATATTATAACTGAAGTTATGGAATTGTAAATATTTGCATGATAAGGTTTCCATTAACTAGAGACGTATTTTTAATGATACGAATCGTTACAATTGTTTCTATTACAGTTTCAATATCATAAAAATCAAATACGAAATTATGTGAAAGGTTAAGTCAACGGGTCAGATCCGAAACCAGAATTATTTTTTTGCAAATAAAACAAAATAAAAACATTTTCAAGAGTGTTACCTTGAAAATACAGTTCATGTTAACAAAAACTTTTATTTTTTACTGGAGAGAAGGGACTCCATTCATGTCATTGAATATTTATATAATAAAAGAATGTTTTCACTGTATTTCTGAGATATAGTTGTGCAAAATTACGTGACCTTTTTCATATTTACATTTATTCAGCATCTTATAGAGCCTAATATTAAGGTAAGCCTAGTCCAAAACGTAATCAGGAACGTGTGTGTGCACGACGCAGGAGCGCCACCTTTATGTGACACTACTGCGTTGTGCGGACACACGCTTATCTAAAGCTTATATTGCTTTAATGGCGGGTCTCTACTAAAAAAAAAAGCCCCAAAAAAAACTTTCACAACCAATTCTATAGGCTTTGGGTGGTTTAAATAATTTGAAGTAAAGTTTTGATTAGATTGTTTTCAAACGATTGTGAAAATACTTTTAGAATATTTCTTTTAGTGCAAATTATATATTGTTTGATATTTTATGTGCAAATTATATATTCTCTGATATTTTATATGCAAATTATATATTGTCTGATATTTTATGTGCAAATTATATATTGTCTAACATTTTATGTGCAAATTATATATTGTCTTATATTCTATGTGACAATTATATATAGTCTGATATTTTATGTGCAAATTATATATTGTCTGATATTTTATGTGCAAATTATATATTGTCTAATATTTTATGTGCAAATTATATATAGTCTGATATTTTATGTGCAAATTATATATTGTCTGATATTTTATGTGCAAATTATATATTGTCTAATATTTTATGTGCAAATTATATATTGTCTGATATTTTATGTGCAAATTAGATATTGTCTAATATTTTATGTGCAAATTATATATTGTCTGATATTTTATGTGCAAATTATATATTGTCTGATATTTTATGTGCAAATTATATATTGTCTAATATTTTATGTGCAAATTATATATTGTCTGATATTTTATGTGCAAATTATATATTGTCTGATATTTTATGTGCAAATTAAACATTGTTTGATATTTTATGTGCAAGTTATATATTGTCTGATATTTTATGTGCAAATTATATATTGTCTGATATTTTATGTGCAACTTATATATTGTCTGATATTTTATGTGCAAATTATATATTCTCTGATATTTTATGTGCAAATTATATATTGTCTAATATTTTATGTGCAAATTATATATTGTCTGATATTTTATGTGCAAATTATATATTGTCTGATATTTTATGTGCAAATTATATATTGTCTAATATTTTATGTGCAAATTATATATTGTCTGATATTTTATGTGCAAATTATATATTGTCTGATATTTTATGTGCAAATTATATATTGTCTGATATTTTATGTGCAAATTATATATTGTCTGATATTTTATGTGCAAATTAAACATTGTTTGATATTTTATGTGCAAGTTATATATTGTCTAATATTTTATGTGCAAATTATATATTGTCTGATATTTTATGTGCAAATTATATATTGTCTGATATTTTATGTGCAAATTATATATTGTCTGATATTTTATGTGCAAATTATATATTGTCTAATATTTTATGTGCAAATTATATATTGTCTGATATTTTATGTGCAAATTATATATTGTCTGATATTTTATGTGCAAATTATATATTGTCTAATATTTTATGTGCAAATTAAACATTGTCTGATATTTTATGTGCAAATTATATATTGTCTGATATTTCATGTGTAAATTATATATTGTCTGATATTTTATGTGAAAATTATATATTCTCTGATATTTTATGTGCAAATTATATATTGTCTGATATTTTATGTGCAAATTAAACATTGTTTGATATTTTATGTGCTAATTAAATATTGTTAGATATTTCATGTGCTAATTACATATTTTTTATATTTATTAAAATCTGAGGTAAAAAAAAACACTTACTGTTTTGGGTAGACTTTAAGAAAAAATGTACCGCCTATTAGTAAAACACGAATAGAGGGCGTTATATTCATACCAGTTCTGTCATCCGTACGTTTAATAAGTTAAAAATAGTTAGTGAACAGACAGACTACTTTAAAATAAAAAGAATGTCGCCATTGTCTGGTATGTACATATCTTTAAACAAAACGCATACTGCGAAAAATATAAAATCGTTTTTAGCGTTTCTGACATTCTGTAATTGTTTTTTATCTACATCACATTGATTTTACCTATTCAATCACGCTATATTCCAACGTATAAATTCTTCGCTTTGATTAAGTTTTCTTCTTTTTTCCTCTTTTATTCTTAGCATGTATTTTGTTTGTGAAATTGTTGTGTCTGTGTGTTTTTCTTTATCTTCTTTACACGATTTGTTTCCTTTGTTACGGAAGAAACCTATTTTTTCTTCCAATTCCCTTCGATGTAAATTTCTTTTTTTTTTTGCTTTATTTTCTTTCACGTTTTTCAGTTTCTTTTAAGGCGTTTTTCTTCCTTATTTATAGTTATTGTATGAACATCTGTTTCTCATTTTCAGACCTTCTATCTGCTTCTTTCATCTCTCTCTATGCCATTCTATTTATTTCTTCTTTTTCTCTTTCACTCTAACACAATTGGCTCGCTAGAACTTATCGTTTTCGTTTTCCATAGTTAGCAATTTTCATATATTTATAATATTCACACACACTCATATATATATATATATATATATATATATATATATATATATATATATATATATATATCCATATATATATATATATATATATATATATATATGATTACCGACCCCAATACCAATTATTTGTAAATCTCTAAATATATAACTATAAAATGTCGATTTTATCCTGATTAGTGTAAAAACAAATATTTAATGTGTATATATTTTCTCAAACGTAAAAAGCCATTTGTGAGGGAGTTATCTATTGCTTTTATTTCTATTAGAAGTTCAAACTAATGAATATTTATTACTTTATTACTCTTGCCAGCAGTGGAAGTTTTCAAACAAAATCAACTCATAAAAATTATTAAGAGAATCGTTTTTGGCATCGGAAAATATGGTGAAATCTTTTCAATTCTGATACCGATTCCAGTACTCCCCCCAAATTTCCATTTTTCCTGATTCCTTTTTTCGATTTATCGTTCCAACACTAATATGTATATATATATATTTATATATATATATATACATATATATATATGCATATGTTTATATATATATATATGTTTATATATATATATATATATCCCAAATTTGCAAGATTTAAAAGTGAAAAGTCTTACTAATCTTACTATTTTTTAAGCAAAAACTTTAAGGACATTTACAGATCTGTTTTGTTCATATAAATGCTTTTTGCCATCCATTACTAAACACGAAAATTTAGATAAACAAAGATTGATATACATAAAGAAAAGAAAATTACGTGAAACCGTTTAATTTTCGCGTGTGTATGCGTGCATGTTTGTGTGTGTCACAAAGTTATATACACAGACGGTGTCACAAATTACATCTAAAAATCATTAATTTTCTGTTTAAAAATCTATGTTAAAACAAGATCTGTTAAATGTAAAATGTTAAATATTCTACATCTGGGAAGTACCAGGTTGCCAAAAATAAAACTGAAAAATAATATGATGATGGTTCAATGTTTTAAAATACGAAATATTTTACTACGGGAAAGAATGTGAGTTAGGAACTATAGCAAAGTATGTGACTGTAAATTAGCCATAGTAGAATTGTTTTAAATAAATTTTAAAGTCTCAATAAATATTTGGAATTTATTTTCATAAATTCATAAAATTTTCATAATTGAGTGGCAAAACAATGAACAAAAAACTTGACCTGTTATATAGTAAAATAACAAAGCAGTAGTGTTTTTTATATACTAATACACGTAAGCATACAATTGGGGAGAGTCGTAGTAGGGTAGTTAGAGTTAATCAACGGACGGGTTCCAGGAGACTGACTGGAGATTAGTTTCGGAGAGAGTTTTGTTCTCTGTGGTCCACGGAAGTATAGGCAATGTATAAATAACAGGGAAATCCGTTAAACTCCGAGAGGACTCATCAAACGTAAATAAATGTTATATAAATAAAAGAAAAGTTCGCGTATAGCGTTTTCCTTCGGAGAGAAATTATTTTATATTACATACCCTTCCAAGTCAAGATGAACCAGTTAAAGAAAATATGTGACCTTTTTTCTGATGTGTCCCCACATGAAGATGTCATTCGTTTTAATAAAATAACTGTATCTTGGTATGTTATTCTCCCATTATTGAACTATTTCAAGGATGTCTAAATACTGGCACCAACGCATACATATCCACAAGACGACACGACTCGCTACAGGACCAGCGATGCACACATACATCTCAGAGCCGTATATACACTCGTTATCTAGACACTATATAACAATACACCTTAAAGTATTTTTTCAAAATTACGTGCGAACGCTTTATTTTTAACTAAAAGAATGTAAAGTTGTTGAGTTTAAACATTTTCTTGTGCTGTTTGCTTATGTATATTCCATTTTCTGTGATTTTATTAGACAGAGAAAACTCGCCTGTAATTGAATTCTTTTAAAGCTCGATAAGAGGAAGTAAAACAACACTGTGTAAATCGTAATAAATGTATTCGTTCTAAATCACAATTAGAAGTTTCGTCAGTAAATTACAAATATCGATAAATTTGTTAATTATGTATTTATAAATTCCTAAACAAAACATCGAACTAACAATATAGTATGAACAACATATTTGGATTAAACAATGAGAAAATGAGGTTCTGGATATGACCTTAAACTATATTCGATGGTGAGGCCTCAGCTTGCGGGCTTTGGGAAGTGTGGAGCCACTCTTTAATAGCCATTGCTCCCTGTTAGGTTCCCAACTATGGGTTGAGTAGAAACCGTCTTGAAAAAAAAACAAATATATTCTATTCAAAAATTGTTCTTCAAAATCACTGTATTCGGCATTAAATAACCTGAAAAGGGTTGATATGTTGTAAAACAAAAACAACCAACAACAAAAAATGAGAAAATGACATTATAACAGAAAACTACTTATTAAGCTATTAAGTTTGGTAGCTATTTGCAATTATTGAGAATTTGTAACAAAGAATGTTATCGGTGTTTGTCTCGGTTGTCTGTTATCAAAGGAAATCTTAGTTCCGATATATGCGTGTAATCAATAAAACTGATTCAAATATCAATTTAAAATATTAACAATAGATGTGGATTAATGACGCGATCGACTTGATATGCAGACAATATTAATTTTTAAGACGTATTGTTGCA
The DNA here is from genome assembly GCF_053919585.1 of Euprymna scolopes. Classification (NCBI taxonomy): domain Eukaryota; kingdom Metazoa; phylum Mollusca; class Cephalopoda; order Sepiida; family Sepiolidae; genus Euprymna; species Euprymna scolopes. Next base: position 56,236,118 of record NC_136494.1, read on the forward strand.
TAGGTTCGACAACGTAAAACATGGCCTTCATTTCTTATCTGAAATGAAGCTCGTACATAAAACCCTTTGCTAATGTCGCTAGAAAATGGTTGGATCATTCTACTGCTCGAGGAGATATCTCACTGCCGATGTATTCCTCTAGCTGTATAAAAGCCGTGTGGGTCCTAGGATTGAGTATTGTTACCACATCTAGGCAGGAGCTGCTAGGAGACCCATATAATGCCTTGACAGAGTTCAAAATCGAATTCGAAACCTCGTAAGTGATGCCTTTTTCTATTACCCGCAACCTCTTTCCACAAAAGGCGTTGCAATCCTGTCTCTGCTCTTTCTTTGTATTCATGACAAGTGTCTGTCTGAGCTCCAATCTATGGCCTCCTTGCCAAACATTCACAAAACACTCGACTAGCTAAAACCAATATCAATAATTTCTTGCACACTCTATCGGTGCCTAAACTTAAACGTGGATTCCATGAACAAAACTTTTTTTCCAAAAACTTTCTGTCTGTGTAACTTTGTTCCGCCTATCTGCTTCCCAGCTGACTATAACATTGCCTTCTTCAAGTCCAACGTAAACAAATTCTTGTTGAACCCGCCTCTCAAAGGGGTTTATACGAATTTCAGAGACTAGCATTTGGGGTCAAGGTCGCTCCGGTGATTTTTCAAGAAATAATGGATACTATGCTAGACGGATTCGATTTCGCAACTGCATACATGGACGATATAATTATAATCAGCAAATCCAAGGAGCAACATAGAGAACATATACAAAAAGTATTTTCACGGATACAGGATTTCGGTTTCAAAGTTAAGGAAGGAAAGTGCGAATTTTTCCTAGAAGAAATTAAATACCTGGTATACATAATTGACAAAGAAGGAAGGAGACTAGATCCTGACAGGACAACTGCAATAAAGAACATGCCAACCCCCGGGAACATCACTGAACTTCTGACGTCCGACCTATCTCTCACACATTACAATCCAGAATTAAATATCATAGTTGCCAGCAACGCAAGCTCTCATAGCATAGACGCTTGCATACTACACAGAATGCCGGATGGAAGCAAGAAACCAGTGGCACATGCGTTACGCACGTTATTACCTTTGGAAAAACATTACTCGCAGATCGAGATGGAAGACCTCGCAATAATATTCGCAGTAACAAAGTACCATCATTATTTGCAAGTAAGATTTTTCAATTTGCAAACTGACCATAAACCGTTCCTATCTTCGGATCGAAAAAAGGATTACCTGTGTATACAGGAAACAGACTGCTGAGATAAGGTACGATCTTAATTAACTATAACTTTACTTTAGAATACTCCCCTCACAAAAAATCGGTCATGTTGATGGATTGTCGAGGTAAATTCCAAGTCAAAGCGAACCACTAGAAGACACTGTGATCGCTTCTTTAAAAAACGACAGCGAGATCAAGATCTGGTGTTTAACGTGATTAAAGAACTACCAGTTACTCTACATGAAATAAAATGCGAAACCAAAGAACAGGAATTCATTTGCTCCACAAAACAGAAAATCATGGAAAAACATCGACAGATAGCAGACATTTTCTCCTTGTGTGACAATATACTATTATTTAGTGAAAGGGTGGTTATACCCAAGACTTTACAGAAACGAATACTAAGAATCAGAAGCTCACAGTATTAATGCCGGTGTCCCTCAGGGATCCATCCTGGGCCCAACTCTTTTCCTGATCTACATTAATGATCTTCCAAATCATATTCTTACATCATTTGTAGACATTTATGCTGACGACACTACCATTTATGGTACCACATCTAAGACAGTAAACGACCAAGTTCTCTCCAATTTTCTCTCCTCTGATCTTGAGCACGTAGTACAATGGGGAAAGGAGTGGCTGGTTACTTTTAATGCATCTAAAACCAAGCTTCTCTCTTTACATCATCAACATTCTAATTCACATTTGTCATCAATTGAAATGAATGGCTCTCGTCTTCAGGAGGCCTCAAGTTTTGACAAGCTTCTGGGCTTGACCATTACTCCTGATCTTAAATGGAACACGTATATCAAATCTGTTGCCAAGGCCGCTGGAAAAATGGTGGGATCTTTCTATCGATCCAGTAGATATCTCACTGCTGATGCTATTCTCTATCTATATAAGAGCCAGGTACGTCCAAGGATGGAATACTGTTGTCACATCTGGGCAGGAGCTGCTAGAAAGGACTTGTCCTGCCTTGATAGAGTTCAAAATAGACTTCGTAGCCTCGTAGGAGATGTCCTTTTCTCCTCCTTGCAACCTTTATCTCACAGAAGAGATGTTGCGAGTTTGTCTCTGATGTATCGTTATTTTCATGGAAAGTGTTCGAATGAGCTTCAATCTATGGTCCCCCCTCGCCAAATTTTCACAAGAAACACTCGTCTAGCTGTAAACACTATCAATAATTCCCCCCACTCTTTATCTGTGCCTAAACCTAAACGTAGATTCCATGAACAAAGCTTCTTTCTTAGAACTGCACGCCTGTGGAATTGTCTTCCGTTTTCCTGCTTTCCGGCTGACTACAATATGGTTGTCTTCAAGTCTAACGTAAATAAGTTCTTGATGAGCCGTTCCATATAAGTTATCAACTTTACCAAATTTTCATTACTAATGATTACTATATTGTCCAATTTCTACTGTACACTCTTTAACCCTTATCCTTGAGTGGCCTCTTGGCCTTGATAATGTGGTGATGACTATGTAAAAAAAAAAAGAAGATATTTTCACACAGGTCATCCAGGAAAGAATAGGATGAAAAGCCTTATGCGAAGTTATGTATACTGGCCAAATATGGATTTAGACATCTCAAATTTTGGTGGATTCTTGCAAGGGTTGTTCTCTAGCAACTAAAGCACCACCAATCACTTACAAACCATTGCCAAAAATAGACCAACCTTGGTCGAGAATACATATGGATTTCGCAGGACCAGTGGAGGATGTGTACTACTTGATTGCAGTAGATAACTATTCAAAATGGACAGAAGTACTCAGATGCAAGAGACACACCACAGGGATTACTATCTCTTTCCACCATTAACTTTTTGCCCGATTTAGCGTTGTTGATTGCTTAGTCAGTGACAACGGGACACGGTTCACATCAACTGATTTTAAAGAATTCTGCGACAGTTTTCAAATAAAACGCATCCTTATACCTCCGTATCATCCAAGATCTAAGGGACATACAGAACGTTTCGTAGACACTTTAAAATTAAAAAAGCTTCTGAAACACCTTCAGATAAGGCCTTACAACAGTTCTTACAGGTTTACAGGATCACACCGAACCCGAATACTCCTGAAGCAACGTCTCCTGCAGAGACCATGTTTGCGCGAAAAATACGGCCAGTATTCCAAAAACTACTGCCAAAACAAGCAAATTCGGGTAGGACCACTACCGTTCCCACAAAAAAAGTATAACGCAGGAGAAAAAGTTTTCATTAAACCATACGGAAACAATACATCCTTTGGGGAACAGAGTACAATTGACAAAAGAATTGAAAACAAAATCTACATCGTTCTAAGCCCTATCACCACTCACAAGAGACAGCTAAATCAAATTAGACGTCGTTGTGACGATAGCAAAGACACGCCTCAAGTCGAGGAAGAAGCTAGCGATACGTTATATATGTTCGATATCGAGCTTCCCCAAGCAAACCTAGAACAGCACCGTTCGACAAGGAAGAGGAAGGTTACTGAACCCCTTATCATCGAAGAAAAGAAAGCAATATAAACGTTTTTCCCCGAAACAAAAAACGTGGTAGGGGGTTTTGCGGGGACATACACACCCTTATAACCGCTAAGATGGACTTGTCCATTAGGCATATAATCAGCAAATCTGGACCGCTCAATGAGAGCTCTCCCGGATGTCGTTCAGAGATGACTCCCCACGGACTTACTAACCTTTTCTGTCCCACTAACCCTTGCTTGATATAAATGTTCTTTTTATTCTCACCAAGTCGTTGTGTTCCTACTTTCACCCTTTCCGACTCCACTACTGTTATTAATACTGATAATAGATAACTGAAGACGGTATATAGGCTTATTTTGGGTAAACACTTCTCTTAGAGATGTTCCACGCGAAAATCATATCGATTGTGATGCTCCCGTGTCTAAAACCACTTTGTAATTCTGGCAATTCTTTGTTAGAGGCGGTAATGTGTCGATTGGGGATAAATTTGGCGAATATTTTTGTGACGATGGACAAAAGTAATATGCTTTTGTAGTTTTGGAAATTATTACTGCTATATAAACATGCCTTTGTACAGTGTATTCATTGATCTTGCGAAAGCCTTTGACACAGTAAGTAGGGAAGCTCATTGAGGTATGCTTGGTTGACAACATTCCGTTTGAAAAAGTGGAATATTTCCAATAGGTATGAGGCACTATCTCTTCTAGCGGCTCCTTGGATAGGGAACTCAATGCACGAGTCAGCTTAGCCAAGCTTTAGGAAGATTTCGAAAAAAGTGCTCAGTCAGCACATCATACGTTTGAATACAAAACTAAAAGTGTACAATGCAATTCCTCCTCTGTGGATGTGGGACGTAGACGCCGTAGCATAAACACTTCAACAAATTGGAGAAAGTCGTAAATTTGTCATGTTATTCACATGGATGAATATGCTAAGGCGCTTATTGTACAAAGAATGTCAGAAATGAAAAGAGTAATCATGATCGTCTAAAAAACAACTCTACAAGAACACTATCAAATTGTTCACACATACAAAAGAATGTCTGAAAGATTGTTCCGGTAATCGATGAAACTGACGAACCGTTGTCAACAAAGCTACTGCCATTTTTTGCGGTGCTCGTCACCAGTAGCTCCCCGCTACTAGAGATCAGTGCCATAGAACATCAACAGATACTAAATACAGATTTTCGGTGCTCAATATGAGTTCCCAAAATGACGGTTTACTACTACTACTACTACTACTACTACTACTAATAATAATAATAATAATAATGCATTTCGAGCGTACAGACAAATGGTACAAGCATAAACCCGCAACAGCACTCGAAAACGAGAACCAAAAAATCCTATGGGACATGGACATACAGACGGACAAATCCATCCAAGCAAGAAAACCAGATGTATTAATTAACAAGAAAGAAAAATCCTGTCAAATCGTAGACTTTGCTGTCCCAGCTGACCACAGGGTGAGTATGAAAGAAAAGGAGAAACAAAGCAAATACACAGAGCTAGCCAGAGAGTAAAAAGGGATTTGGATGATGAAGAAAATCAAAATAGTACCGATAATAGTAGGAGCACTAGGAACAATTCCGAAAAACTTCGAAAAAAGAATGTCAGAAATTGGAATCAGAGGAATAACTGCAAAAGTACAACGACTAACGATAATGAAAACGACTGAAATATTAAGGAAAACCGTTAAATGCTGAGAATAATACAAGAAGGCAATATAATGAAGAAGCGTTGCAGGGAATGAAAAACACCGAAGCTGCATATCTACAAGTTCTACACCTCCATCATGCACCCCCATAGTTTCACCACCGCTCCTCCCAATAAAAAAATGACACCAAAGAGTTGAGAAGTGTCAAGAAGGACTGAAAGACCGAGGAGAGAGCGCCAGCCAGACCTCGGTTGGACAAGCGCAAAGAGAACTGGGACTTTGGGAGGCTTAGTGCCACTCAAACTCCAGTATAAACCAATGGCCACTGCCGACGAGAAATCAATGGTAAGAGGCTGTTGTGATGATGCAAATTCATTTGCAAATGCTTTCGAAGGAGGTGGAGAGAACTGGACGTCTGGGGAGACTTGTTGTCACAACCTCCAGAGAACACCACAGGTTTCCAATCAGATCGTTTGTTGACTTGTGTGAAAGCTCAATGTGAGCCAATAATAATAATAATAATAATAATAATAATAATAATAATATGTGTGAGTGTGTGCTGATTGAAAAATAATTATATTTTGCTAATATTCCCCATAAACTATTTACCTAAATACACACACACGCGCACACACACGACACACACACACACACACACACACACACACACACACACACACACACACACACACACACATATACAGTGATGATCATATTTATTGGCACGGTAAAATAAAAGTTAAATTTTGTCTAATAAATTCTAAAAAAGGGATTAAATTAAAGAAAATAACAAAGTATATTATGTATTTTTAACTGGCCTTTCCGATGCAGCAATCGGATTTTAGAAAAAATAAATAACAAAGGAACAACAAACATAATTGCAAAAAACCCTTGTTCAAAATTATTGGCACGGCTTTGTTTTTCTTTTAGTATCAGTATAATATCAATCAATTTCCGGTTTACGTGCTTTTTGAACTTTTTTATAGCCATATCATGCTTGTTTAACGCTAATTCAGTGAATAATTTTTTTCAGATAATTTTTAGATAGCGATTTATTTAAACTATTATAAGTGACTAAATTATAATTTTCAATCGCCACGGTTAAAACTAAGGAACACAGCAAAGACGTCAGGAAGCTTGTTGTAGCATGCCATACCAATGGGGAGGGCTATGATAAGATTTCAAAGAAGCTAAACCTTCCCAAATCCACTGTTAGAGCCATAATAAACAAGTTCAAATCGCAAGGCCACGTTATGAGTTTAGAGGGTAGAGGGAGAAAAAGGATTCTTTCCCCAAGAGATGAACGGAAAATTGTTCGGCAAGTAAAACAAAACCCAAGGATCTCTGTTGGGGAGATTGTTGATGAACAGAGCACCTCTGGAGTGAATGTATCTCGACATACAGTTGGTAGAGTTTTGAAGAGAGCTGGTTTAAAAGCATGTCGTCCGAGAAAGACTCCCTTATTGAAGCCTATGCACCTGAAAGCAAGGCTAGCCTTTGCAAAACGTCATATTGATAAAGATGTTGCATTCTGGAAACGTGTTCTATGGACTGACGAAACGAAAATATGGTTATTTGGCCATAATAAAGTGTCTTATATTTACAGAAAATCTGGCGAAGCTTTCCTGCCTAAGAACACCATACCCACAGTGAAGCACGGTGGAGGCAGTTTGATGTTTTGGGGATCCTTTGCTGCCTCTGGACCAGGGCGACTTGTTAAGGTCACAGGTAGCATAAAAAAGGAAGATTATGTTAAAATATTGGATGAAAACCTGAAAGACTCTGCTAAAGAGCTCTCACTTGGTCGTCGTTGGTGGTTCATGCAAGATAATGACCCAAAGCATTCGGCTAAACTGACTAAGAAATGGCTTGAGGACAATCATATTAATGTTTTGGAGTGGCCATCACAAAGCCCAGACCTTAATCCAATTGAAAATTTATGGAGAACATGAAAATTGAGGGTAATGCAAAGGAACCCTAAGAATCTTATTCAATTGGAGGATTATTGTCAGGAAGAGTGGGCTAAAATTACTACTGAAGAGTGCAACAACTTGGTTGTAAACTATGAAAAGCGACTGAGGAAGGTAATCAAGGCCAAAGGCTATACAATTGATTATTAAATAAATCGTGCCAATAATTTTGAACAAGGGTTTTTTGCAATTATGTTTGTTGTTCCTTTGTTATTTATTATTTCTAAAATCCGATTGCTGCATCGGAAAGGCCAGTTAAAAATACATAATATACTTTGTTATTTTCTTTAATTTAATCCCTTTTTTAGAATTTATTAGACAAAATTTAACTTTTATTTTACCGTGCCAATAAATATGATCATCACTGTATATATATATATATATATATATATATATATATATATATATATATATATATAAATATATATATATATATATATATATATTCATGAGTATCTCCTTATATTTTATTTTTCTAAAGTTTTTTTTTACTTCGTGTTTTCTGTCTTTCAGCCCGCGTTTCTTCGTGTTCGGAGATTACGGTAATCCTTCTCATCAACAAACGGATCTCACTGCCCAACAGCCGACCAATCCGGATCCGATTAGTGTCGTCTGCCCATTACGATCACTGCTCCGTTCACTCACTACGCCTTACAATAAAGACCCCATCCGTTCACCCTTCATCATTCTACTATTCATACACAATCATGAAAATAGAAAACAAAATGAGAGATCAAATCAAGTTATCAGAATTGAGCTTATGGACCTAGTTGATTAGAGTTGGCAACAATATCTCGTCGGAAGAAATCAAGCAATGTAAAATCAAGCAGCTTTTCGAAATCATCTCCATTCTAAACTTGCAATTAGTGCGGTCAATGTTCACAGACAATAACAATTGCACGAAAATGAAAAATCTCTCTTATTTTCGTTACGAAAGACCGTACTTAACTATAATTATGTACCTTCATCTAGCTATCCTGAATAACTCCTTTTAATGTCAATAATACCTAGTAGCGAAAGTAGCAAAAATTTACTCATTTATAATATTCGTCTTTCTGCTGTAGTTCATGCATTCATAATCAACGTTATTTTTCTATTATTAGAATTAGGTAATATATTAGCACTCTCATGAGCAAATAACACTTTTTTTTAATATGCTTCATATTAGAAAGGCAGAAATAAACTATAATCTTACACGCTTCTGAAGACTAATTTAATAATATTGAACCATCACTAACCGCGTCACATATGTACACTTTTATGTGTTGTCTTAGTTTTTCTCCACACATTAAATTTCATAGTGTCCTCTTTTTATGCTGTTGCTTTTGTAACGCATTTTCTCATACGAGTCGAAACGATTTTAATCCGAATTTTATGTTCACCGTCGATACAATAATAGCAATACTTGATTAAGTATTGTTAGATTACGCACGAATAACAAGAATTGAAAATTATTTGGGGCATTTGTTACTAGAAAAGCTCGATCTATTTGTACTGAACTAATTGTGTCGCTATTTAGAAGTAATTTATGTTTACAATCTTTTATGATCTTTAGGTGTGCAAAACACTTTTGTATGAATAAAAAATAAAATGGCCATGCGAATACAAAAGTTATCGATATATATATATATATATATATATATATATATATATATATATATATATAAATGGAAATATATATATATATAGAAATAGAAATATATGTAGAGAGAGAGAAATAGAAATATATATATATATATATATATATATATATATATATATATATATACAAACCGTGTATCGTTTTATTTCAGAGCAATATTTTACAGAAAATTAAAAAGAAAACTTAGCATAACTTTCAAAATATTTGTTCAAATTCCATCAAAATCCAGGCAAATAAGGCACCTAGTTATGCTTTTACATAAAGCGATACAAGGGTACATGCATATATGTTTTAGAATAATATTGAGTTTTGCCCGATTACTTTTAAAGTTGTTACGTCAGAATATGCGACCAATCAAATCACAATAAAAAAAGTTGAAATATTCGAAAAGCAACTAAACCTAAGCAAAGAGAGCGAAATGAATAAAGAATGTTAAAATCTGGTAAAACAAATAAACCAAAGCAAATGAACAGAAAGCTTCGGAAGAAAGAAAAACCCATCGCCTGTCTATAATTTATCACATCGAATTGAAGTTCCTCGGCGATGCAGAATCACGTAGAACGGTTGGAGAATTTCTGTTAACTTAGGTATGAAAATCCAAGACTTCTGAATAGCCTTGAGCCGTTAGGAGAAAGTCATTGAAATTTAATACGTTGGTTCCGTATGTACTTCGTAAATATTAAAAAAAGAATGCTTGTCAATGACCTTTTCGAAATAGAAATGAACAATTTCTCGCTTTTCTTTTGTCAGCTTTGACAAAAAACAGTAAATTATTCCACATTAAATGGAGAGGATCTACCTTATGTTTAAATTGTGATTAAACGACGAAATATTTCTTCAATAGCTTTTTAGTGCCATACAAGAGAATTAAACCATTACATCTTCCTGAATCTGGAGAAAGTGATTGTAGATATTGTCATTAAATTGACCAGGTTAAGCACAAACTTTGGCCAATATTGAACATTAAAACAGATCAATGGTGCCACACGAAAATACGAAAACTTACATATCAATTTACGGAAGTTTACTAAGTCATGCAATGAAACTCTGTCTCATTAACTAGACCTCTCTTGTCAACTGACTTCTCTATAAAATTCAGACGAAAATCTTCAGAAAAATGTCGCTGCAAATATGATAAATAAATGTGTTTAATGTCAACTTCAAACATTATCGGGTTTATTGTATTCATTTTCGATGTAATACCGTTGCAAATATATCAACCAAATTTTCGTCTAGTTGTTTTTGTTCAATTAAACCTACAAAATAAATTGCTGACAATAAGTATAGTGTGTTTGTCCTAAAAGTGCATATTTCATGCATTTGATGCCAATTTAGATATGACAATTTTATTTCATCATTTCGGTACACGTCCCCAAAATCTATTGCTAATGCTAGTTTTTGTATTTGATTAGCAGAAACCGAAACAATACTATTACTTCTATATCTGAAGCAGTCGCCATTTTCTTACTATCTTTCAGTCCTCCATTATTTATGTAGTATTTTAGTATATGTTCTGTTATCATCAGACTATTCTCTCAAACGTGGGGCTGCTATCTTTTTCTCTAATGGGGAATATTTTGTGACGTTACTTTTAACATACGTGTCAATAAAGTTTGTTGCACGAACGAAATTGGCCAATCATTGAAGCAATTTAGTAATCATGATTGTTTAACAGTTGTCATAGCATTTCTTGGAAACACAATTTATTCAGAGCTCGTGTTTTTATTACAGCCAGTTAATGAAATTGAAACGATCTACGCTTAAGCATTATCAAAACAGATCTCTAATGAAAATGTTAAAAGAGAGTCACTCAGGTTACATCGTGCAAAAATTTTTAGCAACTATCGTTATTATAATAGCATTTAGTACTTATGAAAGGAATGTATCGTACTTGTTTTTATAAAATTTTCAAGTCCAAGTTTTACGGTATCATTTGTGCGTTAAATTGTTAGGGGAAGTACAGAATAGGCACAAAGCACCCTTCTTTACCTGTTCTATGAATGGGTTCCTAAATAATAACGTTATTACTTCAGCACGATAAATTCTCTGCATAAGTACTGCATTTTTGAATGAACAGTGATATCCGACATAAAATTTTATTGAACTAAAAGAAATTTTGGTAAACCTCTAACTTATAAACATGTTAACAATTTTCGCGAAAGTGATATAAAATTATATACAGGAAATAATTCGTTTTACAATTTTGACATGCTGAACGTTTTCTTGAGGAGAATTCAGTATAGTATTATGCATGAAATCTTAAGGTAAATACTTTTTTTAGATATATATAGTATTATTGGCTTGGTTAATAGATAGCACCATATTATAGGATGTCAAATTGAAAATCGATGTACTACTTTAAAAAGTGTTAATATATTTGCCTATTAGTACTTTATACTAACTTGATTTCGACTCCAAAATCTATATAAAAAAGTATAATTTGTATCGCCTATAAATATTTTATTAAAATCTTAACTTGCCTATAATATAAACTTATACTTTTTATGTCCTTTATTGATGAGCAACATAATCAACATTTTGAGTAACAGAAACAAGCATATCATTGGTTCTTAAGGAAAGCATAGCGAGATGATTTTCGTGCTTACGGAGTAACAATCGAGTATCGCCAGAAAATACCTAGTTATTTTCTGGAAATAGTTAAACTATTAAGGATAATGATTAAGAAAAAGTCCAAGTTCAAATATTTGTGTAGACGGTTTATTACAGAGATGGATTTGACACTATATATGAAAAGATATGTTGTCATGTGCATGGAAGCAGTTCGGCTGCATTGCGTTTCACAGAATGAAAATTCTTACGGAAAAGATTTGTTCATAGAAATTCTGGTTGACTTCAGACAGAAAAGATAGGAATTTTGTTCGGTGTGACACTTTTTCCCGTAAATGTTATACAAGGAGGAGGCCGAGATTGGAGCTCCGTAAAACACCGTGGATAAAATAAGTGAGTTTTATCGACGGTGTTTTACGGAGCTCTCATCTCGGCATCCTATAACATGCCAGCTAAAATTAAAAAAAAAACTCTCGGCGAATAGAAAAGATATGCAGAAAAATCTGAAAAAAGAATAACTCTGTCATGTTCAATCAGACGTGGTTGAAGAATGACTTGCTGGCAAAATATACAAATATATATATATATATATATATATATATATATATATATATATATATATATATATATATATATATAAATCTCACCTGTCTGTTTAAATGTATGTATGTTTATATGTGTGCCTATTTCGACGGATTTTTACAAGATTGGTATCATTTTTAAGACGACGCTTAGGACAGCAAATATCGATAAATTTGCAAAAGAAACATTTATCACCTTACACTCAACTGGGAACTATTCTACAGGGAGGGGTCTCTTTTTTCACTGATATTTTCAAAAGTTATCGCCTCTTTCCGATTGTCTAGTTTTAATTTAGACCTACGTCACTTCCGGTTTGGCGATGGGCGCAACAGCAAGCACGTCACTTTTTTTCACTTTCTTTTCCTCCTTCGCGGTACGGGTTCGAGCCTGCTTACAACTCTTTTTCTTTCTCTTTGTGCTTACAATTTTCCTTCTTTTTTTTTCTTGCTCAACCAACACCCTTACACTCAGCTCCACTTTCTTTTCCGCCTTCGAGATTTAGAGCCTGCCTACCTGCCTACTACAGATTTTTTTTTGCTCAACACGCACCTTCACACACCCGGGCAACTCCGATCACCCAGGCTAGTATATATATATATATATATATATATATATATATATATATATATATATATATATATATATGATAATAATAATTTATTACCTGCATATACTAGTGTTTCATCCTTTCGCGAGTCTTCACTGCAGGGTGTCACGATTAACACCAGTCCACAGATTATATATATATATATATATATATATATATATATATATATAGAGAGAGAGAGAGAGAGAGAGAGAGAGAGAAAGAGAGAGAGAGAGAGAGCGAGAGAGAGAGATAAATAGATATGTCCGAGAGAAAGGAAGAAATTTTAAATTTTGTCTTCTTATTTCATTATTTATAACTATATGAATATATATATATATATATATATATATATAGCACATTATGATACATTTTGATGGAATGAGTTTATATATATATATATATATATATATATATATATATATATATGAACTCATTCCATCAACATGTATCGTAATGTGCTTCAATTCGTCTTTATCCGACACAGTTCTACATTTTATTGCTTTCTGCAAATTCTCTTATATATTATATAATATATATATATATATATTATATAATATATATATATTATATATATATATATATATATATATATATATATATATATATATATATATAAAGTTGATTGCAGAAATTCCCCTCTGGACTTAAGCATACTAGGTTTGCTTCAACAGATCCCACATACAAATTTAATGTCTAGACTATTAGCCATTATATTATGTAACTTTTGAACGCCATCTTACACACATTTATTCGTTATATTTATATCCTTCATTACGTCCTAGGAGCAACATCATCACAGTCGCAACAATCTATAGTAGAATAGTTGCTATTTTTTCCTCTAAATAAAATGTACTTTTACTGCTCCCTGTAAACACAGATAGGTATTCTGCATTTTAGTCAAATATGAGGTTTCACCCTTATTATCTTGCTCATATACTTATATACATAACATAATCTTTCCTGTTCCCTATTCAAAAATAATGATTTCTCCCTTCTTATATTTCACTAAATCCAATTGACTGAGAACTGACTATTCGTATATTCCTGAATGTAAATCCTTCTATAAAACGAAAAACTCCTGAGATTTACAAAAATGGCTTCTCTGTATACAAGAGGCAATCGTTTTACATAAAATACCTCAATTACAAATATATTCAGACATCGAAAAATACATGTAAGTCAAGACTGCTTACATTTTACATTAAATATACCGTACACATATACTTTTCTTGTACAGATACACTAGAGTGCTACATTAATGATGTTTACCTACACCGTGCATACAGAATGCTTCTTTCCCTCTTAGGATTTGTACACAACTGGTCATCTAGTAGATGGTCCGCAACAAAAAGAGAAAACCGGATTTCATTGTACGGAAGTGGAATCATGTCGTCTGTTTTGGAGCCACAATTTTTTGTGCCATTATATATACATATATGTGTGTGTGTGTGTGTGTATGTATGTGTGAGAATATATATATATATATATATATATATATATATATGTAAGAATATATAATAAGCTCGATAGTTAAATAGCTATATAATTTATATATAATTAGAGCATTTCCTGTATTTTAATTAAACCAGTAATTTCACTGTTACATTAAAATACACTTAGCTCTTTAGACTATTATTCTAATCTCCTTTAAATATGTAAGAATATATATATATATATATATATATATTCTTTGTACTGAAAGGTATTCATTTACCACGTTCTAAATATTATCACTACCTGTGGGGTATTACATTTGCTGGTATCCAAAATTTACTATTTCACTCTTTTTTAATTTTATTTCTTTATTACTTCGTCTCTTAATAAACCCTGAGAGAGAATAAGATAGAGAGATAAGTATATAGATTATAAGAGCTCTTAGGACATAAAAATAAAAGATGGAGAGAAAATGTATAGAAAGTAACCCGAGAATAGCAGATACTGTATAGAGAGTAAAGACAAGAGTCAAACAACAGACATTTAGAGAGGATGAAAGTGATAAATAAACATTTTGTTAATGTGTCATTTGTTACTTGCAAATAATTTATAGTTAAAAGAAATAAAACTGATGAATATTTTTAATGTAGTTTGTTCGATTAAAATAAATAAAGAAACATTGTTATGGAAACAAACGGTTATTAACTTAGATTAATTATAATGATAGATACAAGCAAAGAATGATTATTGAATTATTGAATTGTGGGACAATGGTTCGAATAAGTTGTGCGTTGCAATTATACTGTTCTGCTGCATTTCATTCGTTTTTGTTCAATTTTTATGTTTTTCTTTTCGATTTAGTCTGTTTCGATATTTTCTCTGATCCGTTCAAAGACACTGGTGTTCTTATAACATGGTTGCTATGGTAACAAATATCGATTTCCTATTTTCGGCATTCTTCTTTTCTCCTTTTCCTATTTCCCCTCATTCTTTTTACTCACCTGTCCAATTTTCGCAATCTTGACTAGTAATCAATTACAATTAATTAAATATTACATAAAGCTACGAAAATTAGTTTAATAATCGAACTTTAAAAATTCAATTAAAAAGTAATAAAAAAGACTACAAGATTAAGGTGAGAGTTAAGGATTGAAAAAGTAGGATGTACTACTTCACTAGGAAGAAGAATTTGCATTGAAATTGTATGTATTTTTTTACTATGATTAAAATTTTTGAATATTTCTTCTTTTTATAAAAAATATATTTACAAGAGATTTACAAAAGTAAATTATGATTACATGTATTTGCTGTGGATGAAGAGATGTTTGATAAACATCAGCAATTTTTCTTGTTATTTGGATGATAATAATAATCTCATTCTAAGTATTATTTTAACAGAAATATGGCCAAAGTTTAATTAGATCTATTAACGCATCGTAAGTTCTTAAAAACATGATTTACAAAAATAAGAAACTACTAGTAAACCATAAATGTTAAACCACGTGATGTTTCCGTCAATAGCTATTTCTAATTCTCATTAACCATGTACTAATTTTTAAGTTTCATATAAATATTTTCATTTATTTATTATTTCGTGATTAGTATACGAACTTTATTAATTAAAACCTAACTTTTCAAAGTTAACTAAAGCTAAATCAAAACAACAGTTTACGCAGGATAAAAGGTAGTTAACTCTTTTTATTTCAAACATAGCGATACCTGAAGAAGATCGGGGGTTACATCGACTGAAACGTTATGCAAATACCACTCTAGATGAGAGCACTAATCCGATTTATCCAAATACTACAACAACCAGTCCTTATTTTACAAAATGTTGTGCTGTAATAACATCAGTAATATCTTACTTCATTTACAGGTAGGATAAATGTAAAGCGTGAATAAAACAATCAGGATTTTTGTTTTACTAAAAATTTACCTTTTATTAGAAGTCGAAGGTCACTCGATGAAAAGGGTTACAGAGATTTTCAGTTGGATTATAATTGCCATTAAACACTGAGTGGGATGCGCAGAAAATTACTTCAAATCAATCGATTATCCAAGAGGACAATACAGCAATTGTTTGTTTACATTTGAATTCAGACGACAATGCTGTAGTCGGCTGGGAAGCAAGCTGGTGATATTTTGTTTCACAGATGTGACATCTAGGAAATAAACTTTGGTTTCTCAATAAGAGGGAAAAAGTAAATTTATCTGCTGTGACTAAAGAATAACAAGCTTATACCGTGAATGTTTATTGGGGCTATAAGATATTTTAGCTCTTTTAAGCATAAACCATAAGCGTAATAACACAGTGGAGATAGTATCACATCTCTTTTGTGTGAAATGCGCCGTAAGGGCAAGAAGAAAACGCCCCCTATCAGATTTCGGAGTCAATTTAGTATTCTGCCAATATAAACAAGTAATAGGAAGCATGTTTAATGGTGTATGCGAATAACTCGTTAGCTTCATAGGAGAGATTTTCGGCCAAGAGCAAAAAGTTTGAACTCAAACGAAATTGAAAATATTTCTGATTTTGAATTAAGCGGTCAGAAATTTTAGTTTTCTTTAAAATAATTTATGTGCTACATTAAACTGTTGGGAAAAACTTACTGTTATGTACATAGATTGGATGACGTCCTACCTCTTAAAATGGGCATTGTCTACATGATATCTTAAGTTGATATCCGTGTAGTCAATCTGTGTATGGTCGAATGGGGATTATTGACATCAGAGTCGGAGGTTTAGGATTAGGTATATTACAGAAGATAGGAAGGCGGGAGCGAGTTAGAACATGCCCTCTGGCTGTGGAACAAGCATTTTATTTATTTGGTGTTTGACGAGCAATTCGACCTGTGTCTCTCCAAGCAAAATGAGTTTTTGAGGTTGTAAGCTTTATTCGTGTTATGTTTTGATTTGCTTTGACCAAAGACTTTTAGTTGCAATCTGTTGCATAGAGGATGAGTACCATTTGTAATCGCCAAACAAACTAATCTCTAATAAAAGTTGTTAAAAAGAGAGATCACCTCTCAAGATCATCACAACCAAAACTAATGAATAATTCAATGCATACATTTTATTGTTTTACCAAAATCTTAAATACTTATTATTATTTTAAAAGTCGCTCTGGTATGAAGTGAAGGTCTATTCTATATTCATGTGTGAATAAAATATTTACGATATATATTTAGCATGGATAATCAGCTTTACGATAATATATAAAAATAAAACCAAGGTGGAATACGAAAGTCATCTAATAGTTAGCATTAGAAAGCTTATCGGAAATATATCAATAACATCATGACGAAATTGAACGGTAAACGTTTATGAAAATTGAACGTGCTTAAACAAAATTGACGACCTTTTTTACAAGGGATTCACTAATTATCAAGGTCTGAAGACTACTCGAGGATAAGGGTTGATGAATGTAAGGTGGTAGTTTACTGATCGTTAATGGTGTAGATTAGGTAGAATTTTTATTATTTAAGGAGGCAGCTGAACACAGTCCGATAGTCACTTCCAGTTTTTATTTTATTTTTATATTACAACTAAAACATATAGCAATTGTTCTCTATTACTTCTGGTCATAACATTTTGAGGTGATGATTTACGTCAAGATGTTCGTTTCAGAAGTCGTAGTAATCAACATGGCTGAGTGAAAACTAATTTTTAAATGGTGTTCAACTAGTATGACATTTAATTTTAGTTTTAATTTAAAAATCATAAAAACACGCTCTTTTTTTTAAATTCTGTCATTAATCCTAGGTTTGAGCCGCAATATCAACACTAGATATTAAATCATTTAATTAAAAAAAACATGTATGCGACATGGGTATGGTAAGATCGCTGAATGTCAATTTAAAACGTAAAGAGATCTGTATGACTCAATTTCAACTAATATTTTTCCTCTTGTAATGAATTGAAATATGCGTATGGCATCCTAATTTCTTTTATATTTATTAAAAAACTAAATAATATTTTTGATGTTAAGCGCCATAGCTCATATAAATTTTACAGTATATATTATGTTCCTAATTATATTAGATATATATTCATGGTCTAAGTATTTTGGTGATTTTACTTTTGACAGGGCACTCATAAATGCATGACAGTTTAAACAATAACATTTTTGTAATGATTTTAATGATGTTAAATATTGATTAAATTGCATAACTAGCAAGAATCGAATTTTAGAGATATGTTGGAAAACATGAAATTTTTCAGACAAATAACTAATCGACTTTGCTGACTGTGTGAGAATGGAAATGTTATGAAGCGGTCGAATATAACGTCAAACAATATGAACAGCAGGATATAGCGAGAGAAATACCTCAGTTTTGGTGGGAGGCGTAATGGAGATACGATGCATTATAGAATTGCTTATAATTAAGCGATGCCCTTTGTCATCGAAATCGGTGGAAAGAAACTACTGTTGCTTTGATACGTTAAACCCCTGACTTGTGAGGTGACAAAGCTTTTCACATGCACTTGTGATGTTAGGCTGTATAACGGTGTTAAATTTGGTGAATATAAGACTGTTTCTTCTTTAATTGAATATTTTCGATTACACTGGTCAACAACAAATTTGTTGTCTGCGTTTTTTCAGCTGATTTAAAACGATCTTGATGCACTGAAGCCGAAAATCACATTAGTTTTGCTCAATCAGGTAAAGTTGTTGAGCTATGACTACATTTTTTTATGCATTTTTGTTCACATTCGTACATGTGGAATATTTTAGAAGTTGATGGGAGTAAAATATGTCAAATAATTATTTTGATTGGAGATGATTATTTTAATGGCGATAAGTATTCAAGTCCGATAGTTTTAGGTGATTATGTTGGAAAGGGATAAGTTTGAAGTCATAATACTTAGAATTCCTCCCAAAATCTTTGCTCAGCATACTGCATGAAGACTGGCTTAAACAGGGAGAATTAGTGCTCTACAAAGAAAGGAATACCCCAACGACCTTCTCGTGAACAGAGACAGAATACTCTTTCCAGCGCTGCACATCATGCTCTGCTTAATCGAGCAGTTCACCAAGGCTATGGACAAGGATGGTGACTGATTCAGGCTTTTCCAGGATCAATCATGGAGAAGTTGAAAGCTATCATATTTTATGGTTCTCAGATTAGGCATCTCGTCAGGGATCCAGTTCGAAAATTCGGTTAATGTTCACCGTTACACCAACTGAAGACGCCTCTACATTTTTCGATACATGGATAACTTTTATAGGTTTTCATCTATGCTAAACACTAATATCGCAGGGAAAATTAGAGCAGACAATAGTTTTCGAGATATAAATACCTGTATTATGTATCGTAATTTCTAGTAGTTTTAATTGACCGCCATCTTTGTTATTTCAATGAAATGGGATAGTGAACATGCGATGTGTGTAGCTTAGTTGACGGATGCAAACATTTATTCAACGTCATTTCTTTCGGAATAAACACCACCCACCTCCCCATTTTAAGAACGGCTTTCTAAATAAACACTTCCACCTCTCAATGTTTTGAACGGCTGTCGCAATAAACACACCACCTCCCCACGTTAGGAACGGCTTTCGAAATTGCGTCGAGTTAACTATACAGATCATCTGCTCATTGCAGCGTGCGCGCGCATGCTCAATATACCATTTCATTGAAGCAACAAAGATGGCGGATAAATAAAACTGTACCCCCTCGACGAAAATACACCCGACAAGCCGACAAGCAGCAAAGTTTCACCTCTACACAGCCGAGATCCGTAGATGTAAGAAAGCCTTTTACTCTTATAGCTTCTTGCCCAGAACTGCAAGATTTGTAATTCTCTTCCGGTTTCCTGCTTCTCCAACTGTACTGACAGGCAGAAGTTCAAGTGTAATGAGAACAGACATATGCTGCTAAAATCCCTACATAGTACCCCTGCCACTTAGGTCCCTGATACTAGCCCCCTACATCAAAGTTGCAATGTGCCTTGTTTGGGGTAAAAATGTAATGATAATAATAATAATAATAATAATAATAATAATAATAATATATATATATATATATATATATATATATATCTTTATTAGAATTGCAAAATTTTAAAATGATGAAAAAGATATGAGCCATATTCGGATGTTATAAAATAAATAAGTCGATTAAAAAGTCTATTAAAAAAATCACAAATTATAATGAAACCCGAAGCGCTTTTCGTCAGACAAACTTTTCAAGGATATATGACTGAATGTTTTTTTTTGTTTGTTTTTTTTCCTGTAGAAATACTTATATGAAAGGGAATACGACGAAGGTGCCCAATTAGTAGAATCGGCCATTGGACAACACTTATTAGATGAAAAGGACTGTGGTTCTACATTCTCTCCGGAGTGTTTTTCTGTTTTGCACAGAGGACGCACTAAGTTCCATCTGTCTGTCCTCGAGGCGCGTGCCATCGGTGTAAGCCTCTCTACTTTGGGCAAGTAGAGGAACATTCGGTTACACTTGGAACTATTTGGGGGACACATTCTATTTATTTATTTATTTATTTATTTGGTGTTATACCTTTTCGTATGAGTATTTCCATTTTATAACGTCCGAATATGGTTCAGTTCTTTTTCATCATATATATATATATATATATATATATATATATATATATATATATATATATCCGTTCTATCACACGAAAAAAGTAGCTGATAGGCAAATCTATTTCATGTATTTAGAGAAATTGAGAAAGAACATAGCAAGTCAGAGAAGCGATACCTCTCTTTTTATTTATTTCCACAACTCGTTTTTTTTCATTTATTTTCTGCTTTTAATATCGATTTTATTTCTTTTTTTTTAATTCTAGTTTGAACCGCTTTCTTTCTCAACTTTTTAGCTCATCGATCTTAACGTTTCATTTCAAACATTACTTTCACCCATGTAAAGAAGAATTTGTGTTCCTTGTTTTTTGACTGTGGGTAAAAAACAAGGTTCTCATGGATTTCTATCGAAATGTGAAAGAAGTAGAAAAAAGAAGAACGATAAAAGCAAGCGACCTCTTCAAACCAGAAGAGATGGCGTCATACAACGAACAGAATACAGTTGTCCAGAAAATGATGCGGCAAGAAACAACGGGCAATTAATGAACAATGCAAACAACAATAAGGCAAATCGGTCACCAACACCACAAAAGAGCTATACATAAGTTGTCAATAATTGTACAAGATAGTTCAAACCAGCTACTGATGCTATAAAAAGCAAGACTGAAGAAATGCTTACTGAAGGCCCACAAGTTAAAGAACGATGGAAGACATATTGCGAAAATCTTTACAAGAAATAAAACATCTGACCAGCCGACCAATACGCAAAGGGGAACCAAGGAGATGAACTCTCACCAACATACGCAGTAGAAAAAAAGCAATTAGAGACTTGAAAGTGGGTAAATCTCCAGGAATAAATGATCTTCCAGCTTAATTTCTGAAGAAACAACAAGGCATCCAATATTTTCACAAAATGTAAGCAGTAACAACTGAACTTGATTAGTCACAGTAGTAAAATCATACTAAAAGCTATAGTCAATCGGATGTGAGACAAGTTAAGTGCCGAAATAGCAGTGAAACAGAGTGGTTTCAGACCAGGGAAATGACGTCGACTCAACCTAAAATTGGTACTTGAGAAGATCGAGAGAATAGGAACAGATATTTATTTCTGTTTCATCGATTATTGAAAGCTTTCGACACAGTGGCACAAAATGTCCTCTGGAATCTGATGGTAGACTCTTCATTAGCGTCAGCAAAATAAAAGTAATGAAAATAACACAGGCATCAAATGATGAAAACCTCAATCTGAAAATGTAGATTTCAACTACCTGAATGCAGTTTTTACAAACAAAGTGGATAGCACTAAAGAAGTAAGACGACATTTTGCAATGGCTAAGACAGCAATGATTGTGCTAACCAATATCTGGAATGGCGGATCCATTTTACAACGCAATTAGATAGGACTACTGCAAGCTTTGGTATTCTCAATAGTAACATAAAGAGGAGAATGTTAGTCTTGAAGAAATCGCCAAGAGGAAAATTACCGCTTTTGAATTGTGGAACTACCGTAGACTTCTTCATGTCAGCTGGGTTGAAAAATGTACAAACAAATACATTCTGGAGAAGATTGGACCACGCCAAAGGCTGGCGGGTAACATCAATGACAGGGAGTTGTGATTTTAGGGGGCACGTTGTCAGAACAGACTGTTTAACAAAAGATCTACTCTTTGGTACAACCCCTGGCAAAATGGACATGGAAGACAAAAAGACGAAAAACAAAATGTTAGACAACGTGACAACGCACGGACATTAGCATGGCTAAGTTGCTCAGAATGGTGCAGGACCGGAGTGAATGGCAACGATTCGTGAAGAGTGTCACGGCTGGTAAATAATGACCATTCCGTCAAAGAGAGACTTGTATGAGTATATTTTATTCATAGGTTTCATGTTGGTAGGAATTATTCATCTTGCCCTTCGCAGAACAAGATATTCTCTGATAATTTTTTCGTGTTGTTTGTATAATAATAAAGAATGCGGTGATGACAAATTAACTCAATAGTGTACGTTATTTAACCTAACCTTATCGGAGACACCAGAAGTCTAAATTTTCGTATTTCACTATACATAATATTCTTCAATAAATTTATTTCAGAACTGAAATCTCAATTCAAATGTTTTAGCTAACCAATCAGCTATATGCCCCTTTTTACCCATTTCGTATATTTGCATTTCAAATTATACTAGATCATCTGTGACACTTTGGCTCAATATTATATGATAATGTTATAAAGAATGAATGACATTTGTTAGCTGCTATTCTTTCTTTATGAGAACATATTTTCAAATATATATATATATATATATATACATTTGAAAAGAATCATTGGGTTGTCATTCGCCTTAACTCTCTCTCTCTCTCTCTCTCTTTCTCTCGCCCCTCTCCCGTCTCTTTCCAACCCATACTTGTATTCTGTTTTCGTCCCCGCTTTCCCTTTTTCGCCATCCGATCTCTTAATTTTTTCTCTCTTTTAATTATTAATGTCATTTGCCTCCTGAAAGAGCGGCATCTTTTTGGTAACTTGTAACCGAAACAGGATACAGTGCGGATGAAATATGGCTGATATCAACAAAATTGCGATACTACGTTTTTTATCGTTTAAAGTACTGACACATCCATTTTTGAGCGATTCCCGTGCAAAGCATCATGGGAAATACTAGTTTCTCGCATCTTTTGTGATTTTTTTTGGAAATATAAGAAATAAACAGAAATGGAAGCATATAAAAACCAACAACTGTATATAAAATCTCGATGATCAAACAAAAGACTATCAAACGATTGCATGTTCTTCGTTTTATTTTTTTAATCAGACTTATTGTATATTATTGATTTTCATGAAAGTGTACGTGATCAGTCCGAATATATCCTGATTATATCCTAAACTGTAAAAGAGGAAATCGTTCATTCCATTTTCATTTTTTATTTGAGTAAAGAAAATAAATGTGAAAAACATTTTTTGTCGTTTCCTGCCTATGAGTTTATGGAAGAAACTTAATTCTGAAACTGGAATGCCAGCTTATTCATAGAAGTTATTAGAACATGGAAATGTTTATTGGATATTTAATTAAAGCAAACTAGGCCGTTAATTTTTATTTAGTTAAAACTTATTTTAAAATCCGTATACGAAAGTAACGTCAGTGAACATGAAACAACTTAAAAATGTACACTCGATAGCTCTCTATCGATATTAAGGTAGTTAATATTTTTTATAATTGCATTTCACTAATCAAATGAATAACAGACCATTATGAGTTTGGGAGATCATTATGGACTTTTGTTTGTCAGTAGTCTACATGTTGGCTATATTTATTTAATTTTAGCTTTTTCAAATTACGAAATGGAGGTTGACTTTATCATTGGATGCCTCTGATTTTTGTGTACTTTTAACGATCGTATTGGAGATCAAACAATAATTATACCCTTTACTTTAGTATGCTTAAGTATTTAAAATTGAGATAGTTTTAGTTAACATAATATTGATGTTATCATCTTATTTGATGATCCAAATATTACCGATTAGCATTGAATTTTATCCATAATAATTAGTCACAAATTAAGCAAGATTCCTTGTAATTTCAATGTAATTTTAAAACATCTTAAACTTAAGTCATTTTAGAATCCAAATTATGAAACAGATTTTGATCAAAATTATTATAAGGATTTTACTGTGATTTAAACCGAAATAAACCAAGTATAGCATTTTTCTTTTATGATTGTAATTATCGTAAGGTGACATAAAAGTGGTGCAAACCCGTTGCTTTGGTGGATTTTCCTTGTTCTAATACAGGTATTCTTTTAGTTTATGGAATTGATTCGTGAATAAACTGATTAATCATCATTTCAACTGTTGATTACTGAGATGCGTTAATTTTACACAAGAAAATAAATTATTGAAGATATAACTTAAGGTTAACTTAATGTTGTCTGGCGTCCTCTAGTAGTATGAACTAAAATAGAAAAGACTTTATGAATGTTTCCTGCGTTGTTTAGATTTTTAGCTTGACATAAAAGTAGACATACGACTTTTATTTATATATGGAACTAAAGAACCCGTGATTTATTGGATAACGCCAACTTCCACAATTGGCTCAACTTTGATCATCATCATCATCATAGCCTTCAGCCACTGGAGAAGCATTCACGGTCCTGGGCGATTCTCTCCAGCTTCCCCAACAGTAGCTGGTTTGCTTGCGTATACCTCCAAGTCTCTTCTTCAGACATTCTTTGGTCGGCCTCTTTTCCTCTTCTCCTGAGGATCCCAGGTTATGGTGTGACGTGTGATGTTTGTTGATTGTTTCCTCAAGATGTGCCCGATCTGTCGCCATCATCTTCTTCTAATCTCTTTTTCCGTTGGTTCTCTCCCAGAGGTCTGTGTTACTGATGGTAGTTGGCCAGTGAATCTTTAGCATTCTTCGAAGGCATGAGTTGATAAAAGTTTGCACTCTTTTCATGGTGGTCTTTGTTGTTCTCCACGTTTTCGCTTCATACAGTACGGCTGATTTGATATTGGAATTTAACAAACGGATTTTGGTGCGAGATGTGATGAGATTGGATAGCTAGATTTTCTTGAGGCCTATGAACAATGCCCTTGCTTTTCCAGTGCGGGTCTTAACGTTTCCATCTATTCCTCCCTGCTGGTTGATCACACTCCCAAGGTATGTGAAGGTCTCCACCTCTTCCAGATTGTTGTTGTCCAACTTGACTGCCTCTTTGCTGATTTTCAGGAGTGTGGTCTTGTTGAGGTGGATGTCGAGACCAATTTGAGAGGTGTGGGTGACTAGGCTACATGTCTTGTTCTGTATCTGTTTCTGCTTGTAGGAGAGCAGAGCGAGGTCATCAGCGAAATCGAGGTCGTCCAGCTGAGTCCAGAGAGTCCACTTGATGAATTCTCTCTATCCATTCGTTGTCGGCCTCATCACCCAGTCAATAGCGGGGAGAAACAAGAATGCCGGCAGAAGGCATCCCTGTCGTAGGCCGGTCCTTATATTGAAACGACGTGTCAACTTTCCTCCATGTACGACCTGAAAAGCCATTCCCTCATCCGAGTCTTTGATAATTCTCGTGAGTGTTTCTGGATCCCGTAGTGCAGCCGGAATTGCCACAGTGAAAACTGTCGAAAGCATTGAGGAAGTCCACGAAGTTGACGTACAACAGGGACTGCTCGAATATGATGCTTAGCGTGGCAATCTGGTCGGCACAGGATATGTCCCGCCTAAAGTCCGCCTGGTGGTCCTGGAGCCTAATAACCATTGCGTTTCTTATCGTCGCCAACAGAATCCAGTTGAACACCTTGCTACTGTCAGAAGTGTGATGCCTCTATAGGACAGCTGCTAAAATCTCTTTTCTAGGGCAGGTTTATGATGGGTCCGTTTTTCCAATCTGTTGGTATAATTTTGTTCCCAAATCTTCTTAAAGAGCGGTAGTAGCATGTCGGGTTTTTTTTCTACATCTGTCTTGAGGGCTTCTGCTAGAATTCCATCTGGGGCGCCTGCCTTGCCGTTTGTTTCACTTTGATGGCATTCAAAAATTTAAAGGCACTTCCATATATACGCGATACACTGTTTCTTTCATAAATAAGCTATGAGCGACTTTACTTCTATATTATCAGGTCGTCCTGAAAGATTCGTGCCGATTTTTTAAGAAATAGAAAATTAAAAGTTATAAGGCATTAAATATTTAATGA
Organism: Euprymna scolopes; assembly: GCF_053919585.1. Taxonomy (NCBI): domain Eukaryota; kingdom Metazoa; phylum Mollusca; class Cephalopoda; order Sepiida; family Sepiolidae; genus Euprymna; species Euprymna scolopes. The sequence goes on from NC_136494.1 coordinate 56,262,482, forward strand.
ATAAAATATAAATAATTCCCTGTGATTTTCCACGAGAAGCGGTCGATTTTTCACTAAAGTTTGATTGGCTTTTCTAGTTGTCTAGTACTTTTTGTACCCATTCAGTTGAGGTCCGGATAGTGATTTTACAGAGTGTAAAGATAAAGTTTCCCCACCAAAGAAAACAACACTACACCTTTATTTTAACACCTTGAAAAAATCAATGCACGTAACTTGATTATGTAGTAGAGCTGACATCTATTCAATGTAGCCGCCTTTAGCCTCAATCACCACCTCGATACGGATCTGGAAATGGGAGCATGCCTTTTCCACAAACGCCGGCGGATGAAGGCGATCAGGCTGGCTTTAGCATTGTGGGGGGTCATGTAGGTGATGTTCTCGGCGTATGACCAAACGAAGTAGTCTAGCAGGTTCAGGTAAAGAGAGGAGGGGCCAAATAAGAGAAGGGTACATAGTCGTAGCACTCCTTCTGAAGTCAAACCTGGGTCTCTTTGGACTTGTATGATGGCGCCGAGTTCTGCTACCACACCCAGCTCTGCCAACGGCCACCTGATTGTACAGGAGACCACCATACTCTTCAACATACCCAGGTACACTTTGGCATTGAATTTAAAGCCAACTTAGAAAATGTAAGGTGACATGATATGGCCCTCACTTGTGCCCACAAACGATCATAACCCTGGCTGAAAACTTTGTTTTCCTCACCATGGGAACGTTTCTGATATCTGTGGCAATTCAGCGATGCATTTTGAGAGTGCTGGCAATGGTCTTTTTATCATAACTTGCCTCGATAGAGAGCATGAGTTGTACAGCGGCGCATCCCTTATCTCGCTCATTGAACATTGTGTCACTTTCATAATGCCCCTATTGCTCTTGGGATATGTACACAACTGGCTAACTAGTAGATGGCTAGCAAAAAAAAAAAAAAAACAGAAAACCGGGGTACATCAAACGGAAATGGAATCATGCCATATTTTCTATGGTGATAATTTTATCGTTAGCTATGTATGTCCTTTCAAACCTCAGAATAATTTCCTATGGCACTAACCGATGTTGGTTTGACCTCGTTTATTTATTTTTCAAGGGAACGAAATGGGCGTAAATTTATATGATATTTCTTATGATATATTTATCATGATAGTTTCATGTCCTTTAGGTTCGACACTCTGAGCTTCATTTGTAGGCGTGTTTACTAAGTTCTATTTTATTTTAATTTACCTGTATTCGGATAGCGGCACATCATCATCATTATAGTCGGCGTCGTCGTCATTCTGTTTATCATCACCACAATACTACTGATACTACTACTACTATTACTACTAGTACTACTACTACTACTACTACAACTAATAATAATAATAATAACAATAATAATAATAATAACAACAACAAATGTATGCTAATTTGTTGCTATGATGTGCTTGACTATAGTTTTATGTCTACTGAGAACATGTATCCACCAAGTTGCTTCCGTAGCTTCACCGTGTTATACATTGTCAAAGATCAACCAATGAATAGGACTAATCTTCATATTTAATACCAAGTATTCCAAAATGGTCAACTGCCTGATGACTGACCAGGTTCAACGTCGCCTTTCGGGTAATATGACTAGAATCGATGTATCAACGTTATTATGCCGTATAATTTTGGTCAAATAAAGTGACTAAAAAGCGCGGTTGGACAGTTTCTCATGATTTCCAAATTGCTGGTGTCAGGTTACGCCGTTGGCTAAATTTGTTTAAATAAAGTGGCCCAATTTCTCGCCTTTTATTTCGATTACTTTTTATGTTAAAATTTAAAAATGAAAAAAGTAACAGAAAACAAGTTTAGTCTGATTATAGAACGATCAAAATAAAAGAAAATAAAAAACAGAACAGTATTCATAGAGAAATCGCATTTTATTTTTGCGTGGTTGTGTATGTCTATATCCATATGCTTGTATGTGTGCATGTGTGTGTGATTATAATTTATAGTTTACAATGCTATATGAGCATTGTATGCAGGAACTTATTGTAATGCGTGTAAACAGATAATTTTCTTTAAATTAAAATAATGAACTAATTAGATGTCATTTTGTAAAAATAAGCCAATATTAAAATATATTATTCTAGTTGTTTTTATGCATTTAACATTTATTTATGCTTTCTTATTCATTTATTGTTTATATATGTTTTCTAATTTCCTGCTATTTTCTTTTCCTTTTATACCCGCGCGGATTTTTCCGATCACACCCTCTCCACTAACTCTCACCCAATGTTCTTTAATCTTGATGAAGGCAGCTGAACGATTTCCCGTCTGCTTCTGATTTTATGAAACAAAATTATTGGACGACTGACCTCAATTAATGTTCGCAAAACATTAATTCCTTCGTCATATTATTATTTTGCTTTGTTTTTTTTTTTTTTTTTTCTTTATTTGGATTTTGTTTATAAATTTTTAAATTCAAAACGAAATGAATGGAAAATTATGAGTTTAAGATAAACGATTCCATATTGATTCCTGATACATCATTTCATTTTAATAAATAATCGGGGAAATTAGAGTACATATTTGAAAAATAAAATGTTCATAATTTTTAACCTCACAAATATTAAACATATTGACCTCACATACAACAACAACAACAACAACAATAACAATAATAATAATAATAATAATAATAATAATAATAATAATAATAATAATAATAATAATAATAATAATAGCTACTCGTGCTCTGTCCATTAAATAGTGTAGAATCACCGACATGCAGATTATGTAATAAAAGGAAAGAAACATTAACGCATATTATATCAGAATGTCCTATGCTAACACTACATTAATATAAAGATGTAGAAAAGACAAAGTCGATCACGACCATAATTATAATAGGGTCCTAATAATTATAAATAATTTGATCTGATTGACAAGACAATTCATTTTCTAATTCTGGAAAAACTTGCCTGTTAGGAAAAGCAACAGCGTTAAGGTACAATATGAATGTCTTAAATCCAAAGAATTGACCTGATCTTCCAAGAAAATATCCAACTAAAAACAACTAAAGGTGGTGATTGCTAAATTAATGTAGTAATAATAATAATAATAATAACAATAATAATAATAATAATAGGTCCCCAGATGTACTGTGCAGCAGCTAGGGTCCCATCAGTTTTGGCAAATAGCAAACAGAATCCTGAACAGAAGTGCGTGGTCTATCCCAACTATCATCAATGGACCTGAGGTAATCTCGTCAGCATCAGACAAAGCCAAACTCTTTACCAAGATCATTGAAGCGAATTCTACTCTTTGCGACTAAGGGCGCCAACCCTCAGTATTTCCTCGTGTATCTGAACACACGCTATGCGACACACAAATATCTGTACGGGAGGTTTCCAAGCTAATCAAAAACCTTCATTCCAGTAAAGCAACTGTCACTGACGGCATTCGAATTATAGTACTCAAAAAGCTTCAATCAGAACTAGCGCCCATATTTACAAAGTTATTTAGGCGTTGTCTTAAGGTGAAATGCTTCCCAACACCTTGGAAAATATCATCCGTATACCCTGTATTTAAGAACTCGGGTGATAGATCATCTCCCTCTCAGTATCGACCAATAAGTCTCCTGCACATCATGTATAAGCTGCTGAAATCCGTGTTAAATAGAGAAGTAGTCAACTATATCAGCAAAAACAACCTTCTTAGTGACACGCAATATAGTTTCCTTTCTGCTAGATCTACAGATGCAATCCTTTCATGAAAGTTGGTAACAGTTGAAATAAATGGATCTTTCTTGGGGAGGCTCCATGTTTTGACAATCTTCTGGGTTTGACCTTTACTCCTGACCTGAAATGGATCACGTATATCAAATCCATTGCAAAGAGCACTGGAAAAATGGCGGGATCCTTCTACCGCTCCAGTAGATATCTCACTCCTGATGCAATTCTCTACCTATATAAAAGCCAGGTACGGCCAAAGATGGAGTACTGTTGCCACATCTGGGCAGGAGCTGCTAGAAGCAGCTTATCCTGCCTTGACAGAGTTCAAAATAGACTTCGTAGCTTAGTGGGGGAAGCCCTTTTCTCCTCCCTGCAACGTTTTCATACAGCCTGTGTCTGCTTTATGGTTATTTTTATGGAAAATGCTCAGCTGAGCTTCAATCTATTGTCCTCCACCGCCAAACTTTCACGAAAACACCCGTCTTGCAAAAACAACTATCAATAATTTCCCACACTCTTTATCTGTGGCTCAGCCGAAATAAAGATTCCATTAACAAAGCTTATTTCTTATAACTGCACGCCCGCGGAGCACTCTTTTGATTGCCTGCTTTCCAACTGACTACAACCTGATTGTCTTTAAGTCCAACGTAAACAAGTTCTGAATGAAGCGTCCCCCTAAGTCATCCAATTTACAAAATTCCTAATACTTATGTTTACTACGCCATAAAAACATTGACTAAAGTAGACCCATTAACCCTTATCCTCGAGTGGCCTCCGGGCCTTGATAAGTGGTGATTCCTGTGATAATAATAATAATAATAATAAATGGATCCATTGCTTGTAAATTTATCAGGAATGGAATTGAAGGCGAGTTTTCACTTCCAAGGCATGTTCAAATCTATAGCCTCTGGCAATTTAGTCTTACACCTGGCTTTCTCGTGTGGCTTTGTCACGGCGGACCTGTTTGTATCTAGGAGGGGGCTGCATCAGGCAAGTAAATTTCGCCTTAAAAATAATAGCTTTGGGTGGATTGTGATTGACAGTCTGGCAGGACGGACAATATAGACGAAAGAAAACTCGGATTTCAAACCACCGTTGTCTACAGATGCTGTCTCGACAAACAATCACTAAGTGTTGAATAACCTAAAATTCACTGCATTTTTTTAATGAAATGTCAAAGCAAAGTATTGAGAATAACAGCATGAATGGGACTGGAACTCAAAGTGAAAGACACTGTAAGACAATATAAATGAAGTAATGAAGTATGTGAAATGCAGGAGTATCACCGAAACAAATGATTAGATCATAGCAGGAAGTGTTTGGATCGCATTAATATTTGGATTGAAAAAATGAATGGCTTTTACAAAAATCAACCAACGTAGAAACGAAAATATAGAAGATAATATAATTAAGACAAACTGTGAACTTGCTTGAAATAGAGTTGAAGCGACTATTTGTTGCAAAAAGACACAGAAAGTCAAACAACTGAACGAAATCCATAGAATAAACAGAAATATATTAATAGAGGAAAATAAACAAAAGAAGATATTGTTAAGAGATATCGGATTAAAAAATGTTACCAACTTGCAAGAAAGGATTGCATCTCAAACCGACGGAATTCTGACAATAATTTAATTCTTGAATAGTTCATGTATGAACGAACAATGCGCTGCCAGAAGGAGATAAGTGTAATGCGGTGGATAACTTTCGGCCCATAATCTGCATTACATTGGTGTGAAAACTTGTCAGATTAGATTTAACAATATATAGAACAGCAAGAAATATAACCTGATTAACAAAAGTTATTGCTTTTGTTAATCACTTAAGACGAAGTAGCAGTAAGGACCAAAGTTCAATTACTTATTAGAAAGACAATACTTCGAGATTGTAAGAGAAGACTCACACAGAAATATTTAGAATAGGGGTGAATGTGTGAGATTTCTTGGAAAGAATTATAAAAAGTAGTTTCAAAGACATTAATCGAGGAAGATACTGGGGAAGTTCACGTGAAGAGAGGAATTTTCATGGGGACAGCGTATCACCACTGTCGTTGTTTTAGTATGCTGCCTTTGTCGTTCATATTACAGAAAATAAATGCATGTTATGAATGGGGAAAGAACGAGTACCAGGTAAACCATTTATTATTTATGGACGACTTGAAGCTCTATGCAAAGAATGAAGATCAAGTAAGTGTGCTTGTGAGGAACGTTCACATGTTCAGAAATAGCATAGGTTTGGAGTTTAGCACGATGAAGTGTGGCGCACGAACATTGAGATGAAAATGCATTGAAAATGAAGAAATAAAAGTTTTGAATGGAAAAATGAGAAAAAGGTTTGAGAAGAACGATAGACCATTTTCGCAATTGTGACATTAGATAAAAGCTGAAATGAAAGAAATAATAAGAAAAGAATAGAATAGAAGACTGCGGTAGGAAGAATGGAGTTGAAAAAATATATATCCACATAAAAAAACACATGGGCAGTAACTATATTTTTGTATGGTGCGCGTATTATTAAATAGAAATAAAACGAGCTGAAAGATATGAACAAGAAGCCAAGGAAAAATGACAATATAGTTTTTCACCCGAAGAATGATGTCGATGTGTTATAAGTGAAAAGAAAAGAGGGAGGAGGAGGTAGATTCAGTGGAAAATGATGCGGACAGAAGAAAATTGTCTGAAATTTTACATCTCCAAATGTAGGGAAGAGCTTATAAAATGTATGTAAAAATTTGAAATTTTAAGCGAGCGAATATGTAAGGAGCAAAGGCAAGGAATAAACAATGACTGAAGAAGAAGTTTCAAAGAAAATAGATGGTCTATTCAGTAAGTATCTACCAGAAGCAGTGGACAGAAGAAAAAACCTGGCGATGATTGTCAAAATGTGACCTGAAGGTTGTGATAATTACGTAATTGCAATATTAAATATATTCAAAGAGAAATTTTTAAAATATTTGTACGCATATCAAATATTTTCATGTATGAATAAATTGCTGGCCGTGCTGTGTATGACTTATATGTACTGACTTCAGATAAATAAAAAATAAATTCAAGGATAGGCAAGCTGTAAATGTATATATAAATATATATATATATATATTTCTTTAGAAATATATATTCTTATATACCAATCCTTATTTAAGAAGCTCAATGTAATTAAAGAGCAATATATATATAGTAAGTTATGAAAATATATATGGCAATTGAGCTACACAGAATATTCCGCGTTTTATTCTCGTGAGAATTCGTCAGACTTATGGAAAAAAAGTTGTGGTTATCACGCATTTATATATACATACATGCTATTGAATTTACTAGTTAACTAATCTGCTTTCTAGTTGCCACCGCGCCCATCCTAATCAGCCAATGGGTGGGCACTTACAGGAAAAAGGCACAGTTGACCTCCGATCCACCCCTTCACTTTGTGGGTTTATGAGTAGGGTAGATATCCTTTTGTTGTGATAGGTTGATCTACTTTCAGCCTAGGTGTAGTTAGATATGTTATTTCGTGTTTTAGTCTATATATTGAAAATGTTATTTAGATGGTTCTTAAGAGTCATAGAAAAAGGATATCATACAACATCAATATCAGAATGCGTTCAATAGTCTCCTAGATATTACTGCCAGGTCGGTCGGCTAGTGATCCAAGGGAAAAATCAGAGGTGATCGAGTAATCCGATATATCCAGAATATTTGGTTCTCCCATACCGTTTTTCTGAATGGTATATGAGATGGTCGTTCTCTTCGGCAATATAAAGATCCGTTGATAGAAGAAATCCAAAATCATTGGTGTGTGGAGATATTGCATCAAATAGTGAGTTAGTGTTAAAATCGATTGCATATATTTTCGTCGATAATGAAATACGTATATGGGTGTGTAAATTTCCAAAGTTTTATACATTAAGTCATATATGCAAATATTGAGTGCGAGAATCTCCGAATTCAGCAGGTCTTGGATTGGTAAATATTCAGAAAAATCTTTTTTCAGTCCGATATCCACAAGTATGGGCTTCTAATATGGGCCGATTTTTTCTGATTTTTAGAAGATCGTTTTACTTGATGTGAAGAATGAAAAGAAAGCTATTTTTTTTTTTTTTTTACACAGTGATCACCACTTATCAAGGCCCGGAAGCCACTCAGGGATAAGGGTTATTGCAAGTACATTACGTTAGTGAGGAGATTTTATGAAGTGTTTAATTAGGGGGGCGAAGAAGAAGAAGAAGAAAAAGAAGAAGAAAGAGGAAGAATAAGAAGATAGACTGAAGTGCATGAGAAAGGAGGGGGAAGGCTACGACTGTGCGGGCTGGCTTCCTATATTAAACATATTAAGTTTCTTTGGGGTGGAATTTAGGTGTTAGGTTTCGGTTAAATTTTATTTAAGGTGACCTTTTATTTGTGGGTTTAAATGGGAAATATACATTCTGTGATCTTTTTAAGGCGCCATGAGAGGTTTATAAATAAGTAAGAGGAAATAAAAACACGTAAGAATACAGAAATTTGAATTACGCGGAGGACTTTAATTTAAGTGAGTTAAAAAGCTGGGTTTAATTATGAAATGGATTAGTGCAGACAGAAGGTATGAAATACGTAAAATTAATTTAATTTGGGGCGAATTGTTCATTGATTAGAGTTTAATTTTGATATTGACGGGAGGGTTATTGTGTTTTTATTATTTATTATTATGAGTTATTGTACATGCGAGAGTCTGTTAAAGTTATGCGATGTGTTGAGGTAAAGTCTGATCGTTATGCTTGTCAGAGTAGTGTAGTCTGGTTTAATTTGATTTATTTCAAGGCGCACAAGTTGTTGTTTGGAGACGATGTATAAATAAATAAATAAATAATATTCGACCGCACAGGATTGATGGATTAAGGAAATAAATATAATTTTTCTCCATATATTCCTTGTTTCAAACAATAAATTCTTAACTTAAATATATTTGTATATACTTTAATCTACAGAACTTAACTTTAATCAATTAAGTTATATATTGCTCTTTCTTTATATATCGAGCTTTACCATTTTGACTAGGATCACACTGAAAGCATTACCTCAATATAATATCTGACAGAAAAATTCACTTGATATCTAATCTGGCACTTATCTTATATATATATATATATATATATATATATATATATATATATATATATATATATATATACATACATATATATACTTATTTTTTAACATATGTGTTTATTTTATTTTTATTTCATTTATTTATTTATTTTCTATTGTTTTTGTCAGTTTTAACATTTATTTCGTATCGCTATCCAAGAGTAAAGTTTATTGTGTGCACACAGTTGTTCGCTATTTCTCTCCTACAGTTTAAAAGTTGTTGGAGTTCTTTAAAAAATGAGATAGAAAATTTTATTTAGGCATAATCCCTCTGGATCGTCTTGATCCCTACTTGCTTGTCTTACTATTTTCCATTCGACAATCGGCGAACGTCCACTTTCTTTGAAATTTTAAATAGAGGAACGAACTTATACTAAGTAGATATTAATAAGTCGCTGGTACCTAATTCTTCTTTTTTTAAATAGAGAGTAGATAATGCACTGTGGATGCGTTATCGGCAGCTCCAGTAACTCTCACTTCTCCTTATTTGTCCATCATCCCTCATTTTCAATGAATGATTTTTTCCGACAAAGAGAGAAGAATACGCTGTTTACTAGGTCGCCAGTATTGCGTGAACAATAGCCTGATATGTCGGAAATTGTCTGTTTCTATGTCTATCCTTGTGGCCATGCTACTAGTAAGGGTGCTGGAGATAAACATTTTATCTGGGCTGACGTTATCCGCTTGATAGTCAGGGACCCGAAACTTGGAATAACCATAAAGGAAGCTGTTCTATCAGCAGATGCAAAGTACTGGTGCTGCTGTATTGCTATTTGATGAATGGATTTTGGACCATGCAGTAGCTTCTGGTGGGGCTTTTCGATGTCATATTAGTGGGTAATTGTTACGGTTTTACCTTATCATGTGTTACAAAAAATTTTTTAATTCTTCTTTTCTTTTCTCTCTTACTTTCCTTCTTTACTCTGCTCTAACCAAGTCTGTCGATCTGTTCCATAATCCCAAAACTTTATGATAAAAAAAATCTGCAGAAAGAATACGGAATAAACTCAGAACCCAATCTTCCAACGAAGATCCCTACTACCACGTCTCCTTCTCTAACATCAGGGGTCTACGTTCCAACCTCCCAGAGATTGAAACATAATTGCAGGAGACAAAACCCGACCTATTATTCCTAAGCGAAACTGGCATTGGACCGACTATTCCCTAGATAAGTTCGTAATTAAAGGATACTCTAACTTAACATCCAAATCTGACTCCCCCAGGGCATGGAATATGTGTCTACATAAAAAAATGGTTTTCCATATGATAGACACATCTCAATAGAAGACCCTAATTTACCCTATATGTGCTTCTAAGCTGCACTTGCTTACACCACCGCGTTTATTTTTGCCATCTGTTTCCTCCACAATAGCGGAGTTACTATCTTTAAGAGCATATCTGAGAAAATTGACCACATCTTCTCTGCTCATCCTTCGGCTAACATTCACATTTGTGGGGACTTCAATGTCCACAATGTGGAATAGTTTATCCACTCAAACAAGACAGATGATGAGGGAGGGTTCTGTCATGATTTCTAAATTGCTTATGACCTTACTCAGATTGTTCATAAACCCACCCGTGTGCCCGATACTACCGGTCAGTGTGCAAACCTTGTAGACCTTTTTCTCACAACTTTCCCTGAGCTATGTTCATCTTCCGTTCTGTCCCACTGGGATCTTCCGACCACTCGGTTGTATCAGTTAAGATAAAACTTAAATGTAATAAGTTCTCAGATGCACCTCTCCATCGTACAGTATATCGTTACTTTATGGCTGACTGATATAGCCTCCATACATTCATATCTGATCAACCTCTGCGTTCCATCTTTAAAAAGAATGTGTCCTATATTGTATCAGACCAGACGGAATGGTTAATTGTAGGTATAGACAGATTCATACCCCCCCAAAACATTCCAGTAAAAATCTAATAGCCAGCCGTGGTTCTCCCCAGAATGTGCTGCTGCCATTACACACTTTTTCCATAGCTACAAACGTAATAGATGTAATGAGACTAAAGCCGCTTTCAGAACTGCTAGCAACCACTGTAAAAGAGTAATAAAAATGTGAGAGAGTTATATCTTCAGTCCTTTTTTGACAGAGTTCAAAATGGACTTCGTAGCTTAATGGATGGTGCCATTTTCTCTTCCCTCCAGCCTATTTCCCACGGAAGAGATGTTGTAAGCTTATCTTTGTTTTTTCCACTCGCCAATCATTCGACGAAAAACACTCGTCTATCTGAAACCACTGTCACTAATTTTCCCGCTCTTTATCTGTGCCTAAACCAAAACGTAGATTCCATGAACAAAACTTCTTTCTTAGAACTTCACGCCTGTGGAACTCTCTCCGCTTTGCCTGCTTCCCAGCTGACTACAATTTAGTTGTCTTCACGTACAACGTACACAAATTCTCGATGAACCGTCTCTTCAAGTAATCCAATATACCAAATTTCCATTTCAAAAGATTGCAACGATATTATCCCATTGACTACTGTACACTCAATCACCCTTATCCTCAAATGGTCTCTGGGCCTTGTTAATTGATGACCCCTATATAAATATAAGAACTTCCCAGTATTGATTTGCTAGTGCTGTTTTCATTCTGTATTTTGTTTTTTGTTTTTTGTTTTTGAAGGTACATTTATCGTAATAATACCTAGTTTTGAAAACTAAGGAGGTCATACCTACATAATAGTTCTTGTTATTCGTGTTTTCTTTTGCAAATATTGTGGTCTGATAAACTATGCTTTATTTTGAAGTGGCAAAATATGCGGGGTCTACAGTTGCATTTATTTTGTTCATTATTAGTATTTGTATTTTTATTTTTATTTCTATTAGAGTTGCTGTTGTTTGGGTATGGTGTATTATTATTATTATTATTATTATTATTATTATTATTATTATTATTATTATTTAGTTAGTTACATTTTTTCCTTTGTGTTAGTTTTATTTTCTCATGTTGTTCACATTTTTATTTGTCTTGTTATTATTGTTTTCATTGCTCTTATTCAATATTTTATTATTATATGTTTTACTTATCACCTGTAAATTTTCGCAGCAGCTGAATAACTTTAGGTTATGTTTATTGAAAATTTTGTGTGGGTGATTGGTTACGGGGGAGTGCTTTTCGATGAGATCTAGAAATTTCTTGCCAAGTTTCGTGTTTACTATTTGATTGCATAGCGGTGTATACCAGATTACATTTTTTTTTCTTATATTTTTAATCTTATTATAGTTATCGGTGTAGAGACCTAGACGATCTATGTAAATAAGTCTGAATACAATTTTGGTACCCTATTCTTTAAAGAACCCCAACATCTATTAAACTGTAGGAGAGAAATAGCGAACAACTGTGTGCACACGTTAAACTTTACTCTAAGATAGCGATACGAAATAAATTTTGAAATTGACAATAACAATAATAAAATAAATAGATAAAATAAAAATAAAATAAAATAAACATATATGTTCATGATTAAGTATATATATATATATATATATATATATATATATATATATATATACTAACATAATATCCGAAATGTAGACTAAAACACAAAATAATATCTAACTACACCTAAGGTGAAAGTAGGTAAGCCTAATACAATAAAAGGATATCTAAAATTTATAATCTTAAGTTTATGTTGGGCCTTTACGTTCACAAAACAAAAGTTCAACAGTTATTCCGGTCACTCAGAACAACTCTCGCAGTACTACAGTTTGATCTGATTGTTTACAGGAGACAGGTGCTGACACGTGTTTCTGGTTATTCAGTTTAATAAGGAAAATCTGTCAATCAAGGGAGACAGGTGTTGATCCACGAGCCACGGCCCTCTTTCTGGCACTGAGGTAGGCACTTTCTCGCGGTAGATTACTTCTGAAAATAAGCAAAGTTGATCGTCCGATCTGGTAGCAATGCAAACCCCTTCAAAAACCCGATAAGTAAAAATAATTATCGTTGGCTTTTGTTTTTTAACAAATTATATTAACAGAAGCATAAGACTTCAGATTTCTAAAAACATACCACTTTACAAAGATAAAGGTATTGATATTTAAAATTAATTCCTTAAGCGTCCACATTTAAACAGGCATCGTCTCGTCTGCGTTCGAAAGCGCTTTTACCTGGGCAATGGTTATCTATAAGCGATGGCTGCCGTGTTGGAATAGGGAAATTTGGCTGCAGTAATCTTGTTAGTCAGTCAATTCAAATACAAAATGTGGCGAAATTGTTTTACAGCCACGAGCAAGAGATACTAACAGCAGAAACTCGATTTTGACACATTTTGGGAGCCTCGATTATATTAGACTGCCCACCTTTCTTACTTCTCTCATCTCTCATCTCATCTCACTCTGACGATTTCTTCCTTCTCTTCCCCCATCTGTCTTCTATTCTCTCATCTGACTAAAGCCTAAGCTTAAGTAGATGTAGCTGGGTGGGGGAGTGAAGGGTTCCCGAATCCTAAACGACTAATGAGGGGTCGCCACAACTCATTTTCCTCTCTTTTGATTGACTCCGTGAATACTCACATGTCGAAGTAAATTTCCATCGGTTTTTTCCCACATCGGCTGTACTTGGAGATGGGCCCTCGGGTCAAATACTGTTTCCCACGTTTAGCAAAAACACACTTTAATATTATTTTCCGTAAATCAATGGTTTGCTTCACAAACAATAGTATTATTAAATATTATTATCAATGCCAAATCCGCTAACCGAAGCCATCTTTCTTTGTTTTGGGTTGCCTCATCGCCCAAACAAATGGAGTCTAACTTAAGTCTATTTTAACCGTTATTAATGTAAAATAATGTGGCTGCGTCAAAATATACAAAAACAAACAGAAATATAAGGAACAAAAGTGAACAAACACGCACGCACGCACGCACACACACACAGACAGACATACACACAGACACACAGACACACACACACAGACACAGACACAGACACACACAGACACACACACACAGATATATATATATATATATATATATATATATATATATATATATATATATATATATATGGGGAGAGTTTTTTTGTCTGTTGCAATTCTAAATTGAGGTTAATAAAGAAATATCTTCAATAATCCATTACAGTCATCTTCGGTCAGTAATCTGAAAAAGAAAATATTTCATTTTTTCATTGGTTTTAAATTATTAGTCCACTCACGAGTATTTTTCTTGTTTACTCTTGTCTCAGATGAAATTTGAAAAAAATAATGCTCTCACACTTTCAAATTTTCTTCCTGCTCCCCAATTTACCATGGATCATTTTTATAGTATATATTTATCTCATAACTACCAGTTAAAATGATAGTAATAATATCTCTAGTTTCTTTGCTTTGACGTATACATGCATATATAGTGTCTTCTTAAACAATTACTTTATGAAATTACTGATAATTCTGTATTCTTGATTTTCAATTTTAACTTCAAAGTACATCTCATTCTGTTTCCGTACAATTTTCAGTATTTTACAAAGCAATAGAAATTACACCACATCCACGTATGGCATTTCTTTTAAACTGAAATACATTGTCACAATTCGTAATTCGCTTTCATTAAAAATAAAGAAACTAAGTATGTAAACTTCAAGAAACAACTCAGTTCATTTCTATTTCATTCCTAAAATCGTGCACAGAAATACTTGTCGTAATAAAATCATTGGCTCACTAATAGTGATTAATGCGGATGGGAATTTCTGTAATAATTTCTCACAATCATTTGAATTAATATGCGTTATTAGTAGTAATTAATAGTGATTTCCTGGATTATTGCTTACTTTAGAAATACCAATTATTTCACTCATTATTTTATATATAAGAAATGCACCTAACATACGTTCAACTAATATTAGCATTTCATCTCTTCTTACGCAACCGTCCTACCATATATTTTCAGCGTTTACTATCTGAGGTAATCACAATTAGCTATTAAACAAATTTATTTTTACATTTTTAAAATGATTGGTTTATTGATAGTAAGTCACTTTATTAAATCATTACAATAGAAAAATAATCTTATTCCTTTATTCAAAAAATAGCGATTACAAAACCTTTATCAACATTATAACAATTTGACAGCAATTACACGAATGGACAGTTCTGTAATAATTTTTTTTTCAAGTACTTTGAAACAAAAATAAAAATTTACACAACAGAATTTATGTAGCTAATTATCTCTTTCATTTATTTTGAAAACTTTTCCTCAAGCACCCACAACTACCAAGTAAATGTCTTCGGTTTATCTCTAAGGGTGTGAGTAATTGTGAGCCAAGGGTTGCACGACCACCAACCACACCTCTCCTGAATCGACTCTGCTTAAGTCTAGGTACTAGAAGTGATAGACGACTGGAAACAATGCCGAGATAAGCGGAGAGCACATTCAGTATCTGGAATTCTTAAATGGTCACCCATTTTAGTATCAGACTCAATTTTGCTTAACTTCAGTGAACAAACAGCAACTGGTTTGCACACGTGATTATGCCGTATATAATCACTAGCAACATTATTATTTACCTCCGTCGATAATAATCTTTCCTCATCGTGAAAGTAGGAGTTTCAATGTGATAATGTAAGATCTACCCTACTAATACGGCTATGGAAGCATCAAGGTGTCAGTATTAGGATCTATCGTACTCTTTTTGTCTATACATTTGCATGTGACAACCCAAAATTGTAAGACGTTCAAAATGTAAATAAATCAAGTGAAAAAAGTTAGCTCTATTCCATTTGCTTTCTGAGTTCTGAGGCAGATCGTCACCCATTTCTTATGCCACCGCTGAACGTTGTTGTTTTCATGGTCGGGCGTAAAATATTGCAATCTTGCAGGCTAACTACGATCAACGAAGAGGACATCATGCCGAACAAACAATCCGAAGTTTAATGTAAAAATTGAACTCACTTAAAAACAACGGCCACCACCAAAAATATTATGAACAAAAATGTATTTCCATTATCATTTACACATACTTATTTATTTTTTATCCCCCCCCCCAACATAAGGAGGGTGGACCTGTAAATTCTCCCTTGTCCACTCGTCCGTTCGTCTGTTTGTCTGTCCTCACTTTTTTCAGTAACTACACCTTCGAATTTTTTGTAAATTTTGCACAAACATTAAACATGATATGAGTAAAAAAGTAACAGAACAGATTTTCCGGGAAAACTTCAGTTTCTCCCCTAGGGGTTCCTTTCGGGTTAAAATGACTAAAATTGACACTTTTGTGCTTATTAAAAAGAAATTGATGCTTTGAATTTTTATAAAACTTTCTGAAAAGTTTTAACTTATTTCTATATAATTTTGTTTGTCTATATTTTGCTATAACTCTTGGGTGTTAAATCCTTGGGGAGTTTTGGAACTAAATAGGGAGGGAATGATGGACTTAGTCACTTATATTTTTGCATTGTGCAGCACTCAAATTTACCTATGTTAAGGCCTAAACCTGCACCGCTTGTTCGTTTTCACCAGGATTTGACGTCCTGGGGACTTTGGGGGCTAAATGGGGAGGGGAGACAAATGCTGAACTTAGTCATTTTTTATGCCTCGTTCACTGTGCACTCACGGTGGACCATGCATGCTTCACTTGTTATATATGTAATTATTTGTAGGTAGGAGTTTTCAATTTTTTATTAATTACATTCACATGACGGTTACGAATGCTAATATATTTTTTAATAATCACATAAAATTGGCAGGGCGATAACTCAATAAAAATTAAAGAATATAGTAGGTGTCGTTTCAAAATGTACTAACGGATAAAAATCAAATAAAATGGCTTAGGTTCAATAACGAGAGATTGATAATTAAATGCAGATCAATTAAGCATATTTAGATCAATTTCAAGATATGTCTACTTATATATAAAAAGTACATTGTCTTTGTGTGGGTCTCTTAGATAGTGGCTGTGAACTTAAGAACAGCTGGACCGATGTTATTATTGAAATTCCACACTTATGTACTTCATATGTCTTGCAGTATTCATAGATAGGTGTTGTATCTCAATTATTATCGAAAATCAATAATCTCAAAAACCCGATTAAAGAAGGAACAATCTGATTTTGACAAGGTTAACATCTTATATGACGTAATATCACAAGTGCATTTGAGTAACATAAGGACGAAGCGTACAAAATCAAAGTAGTTCTTTGCAAAGACAGAAGCACGTTCGAAATGAATGTTTCTGTTTAGAGCACAATTGAACTATGATACATAATTTGAACTTCAATTCAAACCATTATATAATAACTTTATAAACTTGGAAGTAGGTTCTCTACATGCAATGTAAACTACAATATCTTGTGGACTAAGTCACTACAGTGAGCCATGTAAACTTCCTCCAGTATACCATGATGAGTCCCCTACAAGAACAACTAATCAATGTAGCTTACAATGGGTGATTCCGTCGATTTCGATGAAACTAAAAGTATTCAACATGTGGAAAATTCGTTGATCCTCAATCAATCTCAGTTAACGTAAGGTATTCCTACTAGTTTAAAATAAGTCGAGATTGGTAAATTTACAAAGAAAGAGAGAATTTAACTAAAATACAAAATTACTTTTAGCTCTCATTCTCTGTAAAAATGTCACGATTTAAACTAAAGTTGTTTTGCCGCCCGGTCTACCTAAAGATTTGCCAAAGCAATATCTGAAATATTTC
This sequence comes from Euprymna scolopes, assembly GCF_053919585.1. Taxonomy (NCBI): domain Eukaryota; kingdom Metazoa; phylum Mollusca; class Cephalopoda; order Sepiida; family Sepiolidae; genus Euprymna; species Euprymna scolopes. The sequence continues at coordinate 56,279,945 of NC_136494.1, forward strand.
TAAATGTTCGACTTTGTCTACGATTTTAGAAACTGGACTATTGGAGAAATGTAAACATTCAACCAGATAGCACACATGGAAATAGCACAAATAAATATTTGATATATTTTTATGGACTTAGATTCATCTACACTAATATTTATTCAATCTATTATATTAATGCGTTGAAATTTTCTTGCTTTTCGAGGATGAAATAAAAACAAATACAAAGATTAAGTACAATGTTGGTTAAGTAAAATTTTACGAAAAATCAAAAGTTTGTATAAAATGTTGTTCTTTTACACCTTACTTAGCATTAAATATGGATCTTGCTTTTTGATCCTGAGAACTGGCTTTACGATGTGGCGTGCAATAAGTAATGCCCCTGACCCACTTCACATAGCAGTAGAGCAACGAAACTTGGCACAATTATTAGTCGTTCTCTTCATAGGAACCACCCAGAGGTATGCATTTCTCCCATCGTTTGATGCAGCTCTGGAGACCGTTTTTGTAGAACACCCCAGGTTGGACGTGACTTCAGAAATCAAGGCTGCATCATCTGGGAAACGCTTTCCTTTCAAAAACAACTTCATGGATGGGAAGAGGTGATTGTCAGAGGGTGCAAGGTCAGGAGAGTAGGGAGGATGGGGAATGATTTCACAATTACACGCCCGGCCCGATCTTCTGATCTGGCGACATGCGAATTGTGGACCATGGCGTTGTCATGCAGGTGGAGGGTACCTTTGCTGATCTTGTCCCGCCTCTTGATTCTAATAGCTTCCTTAATTTCCTCAAAAGTGAAGCATAATAGGCTCCTGTAATTGTGGTACCCTTTGCCAGGAAATCTGTCATCACTTCTCCGTCCTGGTCCCAGAAGACTGTGAGCATGACCTTACCAGCGTAGAGCTGCACCCTTGCCTTCTTTGACGGTGGTGAGTCCAAGTGCTTTCACTGCATTGACTGGGCTTTGGTCTCTGCATCATAGTGATGGACCCAGGTTTTATCCTGTGTAATCAGTTTTTTTGAAAAACTTTGACTCATCTTCTTGGCACATCTCCAAATTCATCCTCAAGCACTCGACGCGTTCTGGAATGGTGTGAGCAACTTGTGAATCCATTTGGCAGACACCTTATTCATATGCAAATGGTAATGAATGATGGTTTCCACAGACCCTGTACTAATCTTGACATCTTGGGCTATTTGGCGAATAGTAATGCGCCGATCTTCCAAAATGGCAGTCTCAACATGACGGACAGATGCCTCATCAATGGCAGAAGGGGGGCGACCAGGTCTGGGAGCTGTTTCCACAGACATCCGGCCATGTTTGAATTCACGATACCAGCGTTTTAAAAGGTCATATAATGGGACATTATCACCATAAGTTTATTTCATTTCATCAAACGTCTCCTGTGGTGTGCGTTCTTTCAAATACAAAAACCGGATCACTGCTCGACATTCAACAGACTCCATTTCACACCTGACTCAGTTCAAACACCTGTAAAACAGAAACCATAACTAGTTCGTAGCTGTAATTTGCAACATAACTCGTAGAGATATAAATCATTGTACATGCAAAATTTCAGATAGATTAGACAGCTTAAAGTGGGTCAGAGGCATTACTTATTGCACACCCCTCGTATGTCTAAAAGATTTCTCCGTTAGAATTTATACTTTTAAAATTAAAAAAAAAGTCGTGTTAAAATACTTTAAGCTATGTTTCTTTATATATATATATATATATATATATATATATATATATATATATACATAGTTAGTAAAACTGTTAATTAATAAAAACCTGAAGGGAGTGGACAATACTACTACAGAGCAAATATATATATATATATATATATATATATATATATATATATATATATATATGTATATATATATGTGTGTGTGTGTGTGTGTGTGTTTGTATAAAATGGAATAAGCTAAAAGAATAAAGAGTAAAGTTACATGGAAAATTTATGATATTATCAAGTCAATAAGAGTTACAAAAACTAAAAATGAGTGTGAAACCATCGCATTTCGCAGCTAAATGTATCTCATAAGAAGAAGAGAAAAGGCCGGCAATATACATTATTTTTTTATTATTATATATACGATTGTACTGGATATTAACTTTCTATTCATTTTGTTTTGGTGCATATTTCCCATTGGATTATTCTCCAAGAATGTGCGGACTTTTATTTATTCCTTATTCCTGCAGAGGAATTAAATAAACACACTAAAAAGTAATAATGCGCTATCGGGTATAAAAATTGCAAAAAAACATATTTCATACGACAAGGAATCCACACTTGTGTAAAAATTTAATAAAAAAAGAGTAAGGTGAATTAATTTTTATAATAATTATTATAAAAAAAATAACACTTTTTAAATAGACGTAAATATGGCTCCACTAGTAGAAAAGAAATGTCCTATACTACTCTGTAATAATTGAATGTGATTTAAGAAAAGAAAGAAGTGGCCAAAAATGACGCAATCAAAATGTCGGAGAAAAAAGGCAACCTGTACATATAGGAATGTACAAAACGAAAGAGAGAAAGAGAGGGAGAGAGAGGGAGAGAGAGAGAGAGAGAGAGAAAAGAAAACATTCCTCAACTGAAAATTTACTATGTGGTAATAGGAAACGTTATTTTCTAATCTTATTAGTCGTTAATAGCATTTAGTTATATAAAAATAAGATAATAGGCAATCAAAATGTCATAAAAACATAAAGTATAGATGTGGGGAGCAATTTATATTTAGTTATTCAAATTTAATAGCTATAACAAATAAGCAAGAAATAAAAAAAAATCAAATGCTTGCCGTCAATTTATCATATACAGAAAAATTTTCCCATGTACGCAAGTTGGAATAGAAGTTGATGGAAGCGTACATTCAATTTTTGCACTTGAAAAATTGAATGGGCGCTTACACGAACTTACATGGTGACCAGTGATAACAGAAGGAATTACATTGGATAATAAAAATCTTAATATCATAAAAACTACTTTTTGACCGAATTTTGAATGTAATATTCGTTTTCAGCAAACCTCAAAATCTGTAAAACTCGTTATTTAAAAGGTGAATATTGAGAAATAAACTGCAAATTGATCATCATTGTAGATTTATTCAAAATTGAAACAATGAGAAAATTTGAGCCTCCATAAAAGTGACACTTGTTTGATGCGTTAATTGTTTTCGTTTCGTCTCTCAAAGTTTTTCCGAGACGAAACCGAGGCTGGAAACACGGAGACAACGAATTCCTAAGAACAACAATTGTTTCTAAAACGATTAGGAATATTTATTTCTTATTATATTTTGGATGATTCCGAAGGCGTCATGTTCAATGCAACTCCATAAATAAAAGTTAAAATATATATCTAAATTTAAAAATACATATATCCAGTTAAAATTGAAAAATAAAACTTAAAAGATGATTATATTTAGTATAGATAATTTAAATAAATATTAAAATAGATTGTGACATAACTGATAACAAAAGAAAAACATTAAAATATGGTAGAGCTTTAAAAAAGAAATATCAAAATACTTTGAACATAAAGGAGACAAGGAAACATGGAAATGGATCGTACGAAATTGACGTAATTAGTAAAGCAGTTAGTAATAACTTATAAGCAACATTCCGTATAATATTTAAACACGACATATTATTACAAGGAAAATATTAATAATCACAAGATATGACACAATAGTATGATTATAGAATTAGATGAATTATAAATGAAACTATGTTAAAAATAAATACAAAAGAAAGTATATACATGCACACACACACACACACACACACATATATATATATATATATATATATATATATATATATATATATATATGTACATGCATACATATAGAGAGAGATAGCTTAGTGAGTTAGAAGAAGAGAGTAAGTTCAATTCTATAAGACGAGACTTATCGGGATAATATAAAGCTCAACAAGTTTCATTGGAGCTTATATTGGAGAACAATAAGAATGGACAATGAAGTCACAAAAACTATATATTCGTAAATATAGATTTGTTCACTTATTCAATAAGGGTATAGAAACATTTAGTTGGGGGATAGAATGAACTCTTTATCCAAGGCATTTCAAAACCTAATGCTTCACATCAAAAGTGTAGAGAAGATGCTAGGTAACATAATGGGTATGCGACGTCTATCGTGGGATTCATCAGGAGCGAAATAAATCAATACAATTTTAGATGATGTCGGGGAGAGTTTTATCGAATACTAAAATAAAGGAGTAGCGTATTGTATAGAGTGTAATGTAAAAAGATGTGTAGGGTCTCTATCATAGTCTTAAATGTATGTAGTATATGTCTTAAGACTTAGGGGGAGGTATACTGTGGATGGGTGGTAATTCTATTTTATGGGTATGTAAGATGCCTATTATCTATGCAGGGGCATTTTATTGACAGATGCAACCGAGACGACAACAGCACTTTGAGGCGGTGTATAATTTCAGGAGGAATATTGCGATGATGATTTTAGGCGAAACGATGTATTCTAAGCAGGGTTGAACATAAGTGATTACATGGGGCGTCGTGCATTATGGTTTTGATTTAGTGAGGCTTGGGAGGGTCCGGAAGTGAGCTAAAGGAGCAAGTTATGGGGTGGGTAGTTGCAAGGCTATAATAATAAATTTCGGAATACAAATATATGTTAGAGAATATGTAGCAATAATCCAAGGGTTGCCCTGTTATTAGATGTACAGGGAGTATAAGGCAGGGATATATGATAGGGTAGCAAAGTTTATGGAGGTGGATAAAAATACAAAAGAGATCTTAGTATATGGACGATTGGTGGGGTGGGATAATAGGCGGAAAAATATACTATTAATAATAATAATGATACTATTACTACTACTACTGCCGTTGCTACTACTACTACTACTACTACTAATAATAATAATAATAATAATAATGATAATAATAGCGAAAAGGTAAATAAAATTAAGAGATAAACAATAAAAATAAAATTAAAAATAACAAATGAAATAAAATTAAGGGAAAAAGGATGAAGAATAAAATAAAAAGAAAAAAAAATGAAAAAATAAATAACTAAACTGAAAATTTGGTGAAATGGGGGCAGAATTGGATAACTAGAGTACATGCATACAAAAATGGGTCACAAAGGAATAATGTATATATGGATTTAGCCAGCAGAGCGGAGAGTTCGGTAGAGAATACTCCCGAGGATATAAATCTCTAGGACAGGAAAATGTCTGCATAAGTCAACTAGTCGTGAATATCCCGACTGCAAGGATCATTGATATATGTTATTTAGGAGCAAGCTAGACATAAACAACAGAATACATATATACTCGTTTATAAACGAGAAAAGGTTTCTTGCTCTATGGCGTTTCGGTAAATTGTGTTATTACTCGTACCAAGAGAGGTTTGCAAATTCAACAACGAGCGCTTAGTTTATCGATAGATGTGGAGGAAGGAAATATTACCTCTGTTCTAAAAAAAAGACAATGAGAAGATTGGGATTTAGTTAGTTTCAAGGTTGGTGTTGGTATTTCCACGTTTGTCTCGTATATTCCTAGTTATATGTTTCCGTGGGTGTTCCTTGGTTAGTGTTGACCAATTGTAGTCTTTATTCGTCCTTTGCGTATATTGAGTGCAGATTTGAAGTAGCACAATCGAGCCACGTTCAATAATTATGTCGAAAGGGCCGGTGGTAGCGCGATCAGCTGCTTTACACTCGAATGAAGGTCAGTGTATAGTTAGTAGTAGCGACAAGATAGCTGGGTGGAAGGAGGTTGAAAGAATACGCTACATATTTGCGTGGGAGTGGTTAGATGGACCTGAATAGTCGGGAGGTTTAGATGGGAGATGGGAGTTTTGGGGTATTCGCGTGGGGGGCGAATTTAAGGAAATGAAAGTCGGTTGCCATTATCGTCAGGAATTTTTAGTAAATTTAAATATAAGTATTTCTGGATTGACTGAGTTAGTATTATTTATTCTAATTGCATAAGTTTATATGTGTTAATTGTATAGTATGGATTAGTTCGATTTGTGGAGGGGATTTGCGAGTGGAAGGGGCAGAGGGAGATATTTTAAGGTTCTTATTATTGGTTTGAGGTTTGAGGCCCGGTAAAGGGGGGAGGTTCTAAGTTTCTTTTCATTAAGCTTTGGCTTTAAATTGATGAGGACAGAGTCTTGGTATAACTAATGCTTATCTGGCGGTGTTCTTTCAGCGGGGTTATTTGTAGTTCCATATTTGAATTTTCTCTTGTGCCTGCAACTGCAAATTATCTCTGGTTTAGAGTTAAGGATGTTTAATTTATTAGGTGATGTTATAATCTCGGTGGCCTCTGCGTTGCAAAGCAGACAGTATTTAGAGCATGGGCTGTAAGATTTGGATTTTTAAAATATTTTTCATTTTAATGAGAAGTTTATGTTGTTTTGTTTCAGATTTCTAACTAAGTTCGATGGGGGTGTTTTTGTCTCAGGAGTCTCTCTAGAGAACGATTGTAAGTGGTTCGAAATTCTGGCTTTTATCGGGAAAGAGGATAATCCTATGTACGTGTGTATTTTGGGGCTTGTGTGAGGTGTATTAAGGGTTTTTTTCGTTTATTTGCGGATTAATTGAGTTTAGATGTTCCGGGGTTATTCGGTGTGCGGATCAGTACCGTTTATTCCTATCGGCTGCGTGATCAGTTGTTCGGCGAGTGTGCTATTGTTTATTGAGTTATGCGCATTCAGAATCCCGAAAGGGAGTTCCAAAGTCTAGCAGTCCTAGGGAAGAAACTATTAGAGTAGAAGGCTTTCTTACATCTATGAAGGGGTAGGATTTAACAGCTTGCCGGGCTTGTCGGGGGTATTCATGTGGACGGGGTAAACCAGTGCTTGTAGTTTGTCAAAGCATTCACCATTAAAATATTTGTAGAACAGGCAGAGGGATGAAACATTTCGTCGATGGGATGTAGGCTGAAGCCTAGATGACAGTTCAGGACCTATCACGTTGGCGACTCTCTTTTGAACCTTGTCCAGGAGTGACAGATCACGTTGGCGACTCTCTTTTGAACCTTATCTAGGAGTGAGAGATACGTAGCAGACGCACCAGCCCAAATGTGACAACAATACTCCATACATGGGCGAATTGTAGCTTTATAGATGTACAGGATACTTTCAGGCGTAAGTAATTTTCTAGCACGGTAGAGAGAGTCTACCTTCTTTGTGTCAGCTTGGGCAATGCTCTCAATGTATCTATTTCAGTTCATATTCCCTGTAAATGCTTCGTTTTTAGAATGTTATTTTTCTGATCTTACTTTGCTGTTTTGCTTACTCTTCCTGTGTGTACTTTCGTTTTACTTAACTACGTCTCACTATAAATTTTAGTAGTCCCTTTAGTCAATTTTCTGTTCATGCTGTTATATACATATTGTATTGTTTTTAAATATATAGTTATATAGATATTTTTATTTCATTTTTTTCTAATTTAAATTTTCTTAATCCAGTTTTGATTTTTGGGTCTGCAAGCTTTGCTCCTCTTTCGGTAAGAAGAATTTAACTTCGAAATGGCATGGCCTAAATAGGTTTTTCTTTTCGACTCCCCTTCATTCCTTATTATGATGATAAAATAAAGTTGTATCTCACTTTTATTTCTAATCATTTATTTATTATATGAATTGCCCCTCTTAACCGCGTTAGGCTTTTACTATCTTGATAGGTTAGAGTTAAACAATTTAAAAAATATCTTTTATGATGTTTATTATTCTTCTGATAGTAGTTATTGCCTTGTGTTACATATCACTTAGCAGTAATATTTTCGAAGTAAAAATGACTGCCAAGTAAAAAAGGTTACTTAGATTTCATCAGTCCCCTACCCTCCTGTGTTAAAAATTCAGTCATTATTATCTATCAAGTAGTTTTAATTTCTCAAGGCCACATATCAATTTCTCACCTGTGGCTAGAAACTGCCTTTGAAGGACTACGATAACAATGTAAACTTTTGATATACAGTAGAACCCTGTGATACAGTGGCCCTAGGATACAGTGTTTTTCAGGTTACGATGTGGAATACAATGTTTTTCCGGACCCTAGTTATGGTATTTGCCCCGCCTTACAGTGTTATTTATGATGTCATTTGATGATATACATATGTATTATATGCTGTACAGTGTTATTTATAATGTTATTTGATTATATAAAAATGTGTATAATATATTGTACCGGGGTTCTAGTGTACTTTATTTTTTCTGTTAATTTACCTAACCAGGTGAATCCCATCATGTTTCATCCTTTCACCCCTTACATTGGTTTGCCTTATCTGGATAATGCCAATGTTACTTTAGGACAGCAATACATATGAAAAAATAATAAAAAAATAAAATGAACAAATAATTATTTCAAATAAAATAAGCTAATATAACCTCTAAAATAAAAAAAGTACTCCAAGCACACGTTTTAAAACAAAATCAGCAATTAATTTGACAAATTCACAAAAAAAATAGCATCACTTCTCTTCAAAACAAAGGAAGAAATAAGACTGTCAAACCTTTATCTGAGAAAATATCTGCCATTAACTAGTGAAAATATGAACTCATGGAGACGAATAACAATGAATCTGATTAGTTTTTTAGTTGATATGTGATTATTGATTTAAACAAGAGATTTCCAGAGAGGCGTTATATGTAAATTAATTTATGAAAAGTAGAAAGTGATCCTTGGGTTTACTTTCAGCAGCCTCATAAATCTTGCTTCACTTATTTTGTCCTTTAGTTCTTACATTCCATGGGTGAGGTTTTTGACAAAAGGGGAAAGATTTTTCTACGAGGGGCGTGCAATAAGTAATGCCTCCGACCGACTTCCAGTTGTCTGATCTAGCTGAATTTTTGCATGTACAATGATGTATATATCTACAAAATTACAGCTCTGAACTAATAGTGGTTTCTGTTTTACAGGTGTTTGAACTGAGTCAGGTGTGAAATGGAGTCTGTTGAATGTCGAGCAGTGATCCGGTTTTTGTATTTGAAAGGACGCACACCACAGGAGACTTTTGATGAAATGAAAGAAGCTTATGGTGATAATGCCCCATCATAATATCTTGTAAAACGCTGGTATCGTGAATTCAAACATGGCCGGAAGTCTGTGGAAACAGCTCCCAGAATTGGTCGCCCCCTTCTGCCATTGATGAGGCATCTGTCCGTCAAGTTGAGACTGCCATTTTGGAAGATCGGCGCATTACTATTCGCCAAATAGCCCAAGATGTCAAGATTAGTACAGAGTCTGTGGAAACCATCATTCATGACCATTTTCGTATAAATAAGGTGTTTGCCAAATGGATTCACAGGTTGCTCACACCATTCCAGAAGCGAGAACGCGTCGAGTGCTCGAGGATGAATTTGGAGATGTGCTAAGAAAATGAGTCCAAGTTTTTCAAAAAACTGATTCCACAGGATGAAACCTGGGCCCATCACTATGATTCAGAGACCAAAGCCCAGCTAATGCAGTGGAAGTACTTTGACTCACCACCTCCAAAGAAGGCAAGGGTGCAGCTCTACGCTGGCAAGGTCAGGCTCACAGTCTTCTTAAGGGAAGCTATCAAAATCAAGAGGCGGAGCAAGATCAGCAAAGGTACCCTCCTCATGCAGGACAACGCTCCGGTCCACAACTCGCATATCGCCAGATCAGAAGCACGGGCGTGTGGTTATGAAATCATTCCCCATCCTCCCTACTCTCCTGACCTTTCACCCTCTTACTTTCACCTCTTCCCATCCATGAAGTTGTTTTTGAAAGGAAAGCGTTCCCAGGTGATGTAGCCTTGATTTCTGAAGTCACGTCGTGGTTGGAGGACCAACCTGGGGTGTTCTACAAAAACGGTCTCCAGAGCTGCATCAAACGATAGGAGAAATACATAACTCAGAGAAAGACTAATAATTGTGCAAAGTTTCGTTGCTCTACTGCTATGGGAAGTCGGTCAGTGGCTTTACTTATTGCACGCCCCTCGTAAAATGGTCGAATTATCCAAAAAAAATGTTAGCAAACTTAGCAACAGATTAGATAACTCTTCCATTTTTAATTTGACGTGAGTCGGAGGGTCTAGGCCATTATTAAGGTGGTCTGTTCTTTATTGAGGTATGATCCTGTGTAGTTATAGGGTGTCCATCCTCCTAAGCTTTATGAAGGGGTTAGTTTATTACTAATCGGCTGAGTCATGTTGACACCTGTTCTCGTTAGATCACTAAAGTTGAGCAACATTGAGATTGATCAGTACCAGTTATGTAACTATTTGGGAATACCATGCACTGTATGCAGGAGGATATTGACACTTTCCTGCAACAGCTACAAAAACCTAACAGTCATCTCCACTGATGCGGATATACATGCGACTGGGGGCTGCTTGTGTATTTCATACTCCAATAAAACTTCGTTCTTTGTAGGAAGTTGGTTCAACTTGCTTATGATTAGTGCTGCTTCTGTATGGTTTCGTAATTGCCTTAGACTCAAGGAATGTTGATGGGGCTGCTCAGGTATGTTTTGCAAGCCAGCGTGCTCTTCCTGGCTTTTCAAATTCTACTTTATGGACTTTGTGTCACATCCGCTGTGGTAAGGAGATAAATCTTATCAAAACCAGGAGAAATAGCTTAGTATAAATCCTTCGTTTCCTATGCAAACAGCTTTATACAAATGCTTTGCAAATAATGAATGCCAATTGTTTCAGTAATCTTTCTATTGAGGGAAATTTAACAACTTCTTCACATGTATCATGAATGAAAAATTGAGTAACACAATATTTTTTAAACTGGAAACATTTATTTATTGAAAACAAATAGAAAGTTAATGAGATGCTAAAAACAGTTGTTATAACTATGAAAGATCTTAAAAATGCAAGGATTAGTGTGTCAACATTACACATCTCTTATTGTGTCAGCAAATGGCTAAATCATGTGTTATCTAATAAGTAGTCCTTATTCGTTTATTTAAGGGAACCAATCGTCTCAGATGCAGTTTTGTTGCTATATCTTCAAAGCAAATTGGACCTAATTCTAAAGGGGCAATCCTATTGGCTAAGCCACATATTTGTAATCGCTTTCAGGGAATCAAAGGGAGATAGCATATTTGATGCTTGTTCAGAATTCCCACTATATTAAAAAAACTAAAACAGAAAAATCTGTATGATGCACATACCAGTGACAGAAAAAAAAATTATACCATATCATATCATATAGTATTGTATGAAATATCATATCATATAGTATTGTATGAAATAGCATATCATATAGTATATTATGAAAGTTTTTTGTTTTTGTTTTGTTTTTATTTTGTTTTTGTTTTTGTTTTTTTGTTGTTTTTTTTTTGTTTTTTTGTTTTTTTTTTTGTTAAGCATGTAATGTATTTGATAACATGGAAGAGCCTTCCTCCTCCATTAAAAAAAGGTGTACAAAGAAAGAAGTTTTAATGTAGGGATTCTGGTAATTGTGCTTGAAACAGGAGCCTGACTTTCAAGCGTGCCGGAGGCTGACCCTGCATGTGTCGGTTGAGGTATAAAAACGCAAAACAGATACAATACTCCTGCTATTATTAAAAAAAGGCTTACTTATATATTTGGGCAAAATATTAAGATATTTTTTATTAATATATTTGTTCAAACATATTTTTTCTCAAATATAAGTATTATATTTTTTAATGTACTTTATTTAAATATACTTTATTTAAACCTGTGTAATCTATTACGATCTTTGTTGGCAAAAACTATTTTCTGTTGCACATTCACATTTTTGAAATGCTAAAACTGTAAAAAATGTGACACATTCATAGGTTTTTATTTTTTTATTTGTTTTTTCCATGTTTCTGTAAATAAATATATATTTAAAATATGTAAACAGTTTGACAAAATATATAACATTAACTTAAATAAACATAGTTATTTAAAGAATGTGCGAATAAATAATTGATAAAAAAAGTTAACGTATGTTTATATATTTTTAATATGAGGGGGGGGTGAAAAAAACATAAAATATATTTTAAAATTGTATTCGTTTTTTTGCTTCCATGCCTCAATTGGGACACGGGTGCCAGCTTCCGGCATGATTGAGGGTTGGGGTCTGGTTTTATGCACAATTACCGGGATTCCTAGTAAAACTTGTTTATTTGAATATCATAGACAACAAGTAATCCTTGTGTGTATAAGCCTTGCTATTGCATATATAAAATTTAAATAGTGGGTGTAGTATATAATTTCAAATAAGGAAATTACAATTTCTTTTTCTTTTTGTTACTACTCTCCCCATACTTTGATACCAAAATCCAATACTCTCATTTTTAATATATTTTTACCACTTTTTCAAGTTGTTGTGGATTATAAAATAAACCCCAAATGTTGTTTTGAAAAACTTGAATTTTGTCTGGAGAAGGCTGTGAAAAACTTTGAAACTCCATGGAAAATTGACATTGAAAATCTATACTAACCCTGTCTTTGAAAACTGTTTATATTAATAATTAATTTTCTACCGGAGAAACACCTAATATTTTATCAGGATCTATAAAAAGTGTTTGTAACAAAAAGAAAATGAAATGGATGTAACTTGTTAGTTGGTTTGTTGTTTTTGTTTTACGGCATATCAACCCTTTTCAGGTTATTTAATGCCGAATCCAGTGATTTTGATGAACAATTTTTTAATAGAGCATATTTATTTTTTTAAGTCGGTTTCCATTTACCCAATACTTGGGACCCTAATAGGTACTACCAGTCTGGGTCAGAGTGTACCTGGGAGCAATGGCAATTAAAGGGTGGCTCCACACTCCCCAAAGCCTGCAAGCTGGGGCCTCACCATCGGATATAGTTTAAGGTTATATCCAGGACCGGATGTAACTTGTAATTTTATAATTATAATACATGCATAGACCGGTGGTTTATCTAAATAAGATTAGATAAATTAAATTAGATAAATTAGATAAAAAGGAAGAAAATCTAATCAAACAAATTTAAACACCATCCTATATATATATATATATATATATATATATATATACATACATACATATATATACATACATATATATATATATATACATACATACATATATATATACATATATACATATATATATATATATACATACATACATATATATATACATATATACATATATATATATATACATACATACATATATATATACATATATACATATATATATATATATATATATATATATATATATATATATATATATATATATATAACGCTGAATTTTATTTAAAGCAAAATCTCATTTTCAGTCACGAAGGACGTATTATAGCAGTAAAGTTATGAATTTGTAATATTTCTTTTCTGGGTACAAGTGCTAATATTATATTTATTTCAGTCTTTCATCTTTATCTTTATTTCATTGTTTTATTAATTGTGTAAATGGTTTTCTCGTGGAAAATGTGCCGATTCCATCTGGCAAGTTCATTTAGAATATATTTTGTTTTATTTTTTATATTAGATTTTTTGTCCATAAATGTTGTTTGTATGTTCCAAGTTGATAGCCTTAACAGATTAGGCAATTATATTCATTTTCAGTTAGGGAGAGGGGAATCTGTCACCATACCTTCCCTTAAATACGCCAAATGGGCTTTTATTAAGTACAATACTTTTTTTTTAATGGAGAGTAGACAATGAATTTTAGATGCGTTATCGACAGCTCCCGTTACTCTCGCTTCTCTTTATTTGTCAGTCACTCCTCATTTTTAATGAGAGATTTTTCTGACAAAGGGTGAAGAAAAAGCTGTTTTCTAGGTTGGCAGTATTTTGCGCGAACAGTTGCCAGAAATGTCGGAAACTTTCTGTTTCTATGTTTATCCTCATAGCCATGTCACTAGTAAGGGTGATAGAGGTAAACGTTGTATCTGGGCTGAAGTTATTCGCCTGATAGTCAGGGACCCGAACCTTGGATTAACCACTAATGAGACTGTCCTATCAACAGGTGAAAAGTACTGGGGCTGCTGTATTGCCATTTGGTGAATGAATTCTGGACCATGTAGTAAGTAATTGTTACGGCTTTACCTTTTCATGTGCTACAAAAAAAATTCTTCATTTCTATTTCTCTCTTACTTTGCTTCCTTGCCCTGCTTCAAGCAAATCTGTCGACCTAGTCCACAAATCCCAAAACTCCATCATGAAAAGTTTCAATAAAAATACACGATTAAACCCGGATCTGAAACTTCCAACGCAGACCCCCACTACCATGTCTCCTTCTCAAACATCAGGAGCCTACGTTCTAACCTTCCAGAGATTGAAACCCAATTACAGGAAACTAAACCAGACATATTATTTCTAAGCAAAACTGGCATTGGACAGACTAGTTCCCTAGATGAGTTCGTAATTAAAGAATACTCTAATTTAACTTCCAAATCTGACTCCCAAGATCGCCATGGGCATGAAATATGTGCCTATATAAAAGATGGCTTTCCATGTCTCCAGAGAAGATCCTAACTTACCCTATATGTGCTTCCGGGTTGAACTTGCTCTAACTACTGCATTTATATTTGCTCTCTATCGCCCCTACAACAGCGGAGTTACGGAGTTAAGACTGATGATGAGAGGAGGTACTGTCATGATTTCTTCATTGCTTATGACCTCACTCAGATTGTTCATGAACCCAGCCGTATGCCCGATACTAACGGCTAGTATGCAAGTCTCCTAGACCTCTTTCTCACAACTTGCCCTGAACTGTGTTCAGGTTCTGTTCTGTCTCCACTTGGATCTTCCAACCAGTTAAGATAAAAATGAAATGTAATAAGTCCTCAAATCTACCTCTCCATCGTACAGTATATCGATACTCTATGGCTGACTGGGATAGCTTCCGTACATTTATATCAGATCTACCTCTGCGTTCCATGTTTTAAAAGGGTGTGTCCTCTATAGTATCAGACCTGACCGAATTGTTAATTGTAGGTATAGACCGTTTCGATAAAATTCCAGAAAAACCTAACAGCCAGCCGTGGTTCTCTCCAGAATGTGCTGCTGCCATTGCACACAGAAATCACTTTTTCCACTGCTTCCAACGTAATAGATGTATGGAAACTAAAGCAGCTTTCAGGACTGCCAGCAAACACTGTAAAAAAGTAATAAAGTATGCAAGAGAGTTGTATGCTCAGTCCGTCAAGTCCAAAGTAGCTGAGCAGCGATTTGGTAAATAGCAAACAGGATTCTGAACAGAAGCGTGTGCTCTATTCCAACTATAAACAATGGACCTGAGGTAATCTCGTCAACATCAGACTCAGCCAAACTCTTTGCCAAGAACTTTGCAGCTAATTCTACCCTTTGCGACAAAGGCCGCCAACCGCCAATATTTCCTGCTATATCAGAAAACACTCTATGTGATATACAAATATATGTACGTGATGTTGCCAAGCTAATTTAAAACTTTGATTCCAGTAAAGCAACCGGTCCTGCCGGTATTCCAACTATAGTACTCAAAAGACTTCAACCAGAACTAGCGCCCATACTTACAAAACTGTTTAAACATTGTCTTAAGGAGAATTGTTTCTCATAACCTTGGAAAATCTCATCAGTATACCCTGTATTTAAGAATTCCGGTGATCGCTCATCTTCCTCTCAGTAAGTCTCCTGTGTGTCATGAGTAAGTTGCTAGAATCTGTGTTAAATAGAGAAGTAATCAACCATCTCAGCAATAATAATCTTCTTAGTGACACGCAATATGGTTTCCGTTCTGCTAGATCTACAGCAGATGTGCTTACAGTTATAGTATTAGCGAATCTCTCGATGGAGGCTACTTTTCTAGGGCAATTGCTCTTGACATATCAAAGACTTTTGATAGATTGACATAAAGGTTTACTTCACAAGATCTCCAGCTACGGTATAGCTGGAAATGTCTTCTCAATTATTAAATCATTTGTCTCTGATAGGTTCATAAGAGTAGTGGTTGATAGACAGAAATCAGAAACTCACAGTATTAATGCTGGAGTCCCTCGGGGGTCCATCCTGGGCCCAACTCTCTTTCTGATCTACATTAATGATCTTCCAAATCACATCCTTACATCATTCATAGACATTTATCCTGATGAAACTAATATCTATGGTAGCAGACAGTAGACGACCAAGTTCTCTTTGATTCTTTCTCCTCTGATCTTGAGCCAGTGGTACAATGGAAAAAGAGATGGTTTGTTACTTTTAATGCATCTAAAATCAAGCTTTTATCTTTACATCATCAACGCTCTGATCCTCATATGGCATCAATTGAAATGAATGGCTCACGTCTTGGAATGCCTCATGTTTTGACAAGCTTCTGGGCTTTACTTTTACTCCCGATCTTAAATGGAACACAGATATTAAATCTGTTGCCAAGGCCGCTGAAAAAATGTTGGGATCCTTCTATCGATCCAGAAGATATCTCACTGCTGATGCAATTTTCTATCTATATAAGAGCCACGTACGTCTAAGGATGGAGTACTGTTGTCACATTTGGACAGGAGCTGCTAGAAAGAACTTATCCTGCTTGATAGAGTTCAAAATAGACTTCGTAGCCTCGTAGGAAATGTCCTTTTCTCTTCGCTGCAGCCTCTTTTTCACAGAAGAAATGTTGCGAGGTATCTCTGCTTTATCGTTATTTTCATGGAAAGTGTTCGCATGAGCTCCAATCTATGGTCCCCCATCGCCGAACTTTCACAACAAAAACACCTCTAGCAGAAAACACTATCACTAATTTCCCCCACTCTTTATCTGTGCCTAAACCTAAACATAGATTCCATGAGCAAAACTTCTTTCTTAAAACTGCACGCCTATGGAATTGTCTTCCATTTTCCTTCTTTCCAGTTGACTACAATTTGGTTGTCTTCAAGTCTAACGTAAACAAGTTTTTGATGAGCCGTTCCATATTAATTAACAAATTTACCGAATTTCCATCACTAACAATTACTATATTGTCCAATTTCTACTGTCTCTTTAACCTTTATTCTCGAATGGCCTCTTCGCCTGGATAAGTGGTGATACCCATGTAAAAAAAAGTTTTGCTTTGATTAAGATTATATTTTCATCGGTTTCATTTATACACACACACACACACATATATATATATATATATATATATATATATATATATATATATATATATAAGTCCCCCCTATTTTGGGGTAAAGCGCTGTCGTAAACGATCTCGTCGGCTGATTGTTTAACGTTATACGAAGTTCTTTGTACGTAAATAAACAAATCGAGCACTTTCAATGTAGTAGTTAAATGTTTTATACAAATAGACATTTTAAAATATCGCTTGCGGACGCCGATCCTATGGTCCGGAAAATAGAACTGCCAACTATCAACTAGATTATTGTAGGTTCGATCCATGACTCGGGATGGGTGCTAGTCTAGAAAAAGTATGATATAGTGAATTAGTCTGTGCATGAGTTTTATATATATATATATATATATATATATATATATTAGTGTTGTATACGTGTGTCTGTGTGTGTGTGTTTGCAACTAATTTGTGTACGCGTTCTGCATCGGTATGATTGAGTCAAGTGAAAAACGTTTTCTAACAATTCGATTAAAGAAAATTGAATTTGGTTTGATTGGATTTTAATGAAATAAAAACGAAGTTTATTGAGGAGATGTTCCCCATTTCTTAACCCGAATGAAAACGTAGATAAAAAAATGTTTTTGTTTAACTTAAACGTCTTTATCATATAAACGAGGACGACATTCTTATTTGCCAAACCAATAATAGCGTGATCAATATTTTCTGGCTCCAAACGAATAGTATCTCTCCGTTTCCCGAATGATGTGCCATCAAACATCAACGGCCAGATAAATGTGACACGCTGCCTGTACAGCTTTTTGAAAAACATATACTACGTTCTTTGCAAAGTGTATATTCTCAGGCAAAACATGTTCGAAGACATTAAATTCCATACTTTTAGAAAGTTTTAGATGAAGATGAATAAATTGTATTATTTAGATTATTCGAATTGCTATTCTCATTTTGGTTGTTTTATTTTTACAAAGTTTTGACCACCGTAATATCCGACCTTTCATCAAGTGCAATTATTCAAACTCCGGAACGAAACATCGAATTTGAGAACCCATAAAAAGTTTTGAATCGAATTCTTTATTTAATTTACGATAGTGTATTGTTGTACTTTCTTAGCTATTTTCTTGCAGATGTATTAATTATTTTATTATACTTAATCATTGCGTTTAGTAAGGATTTCATCTTCAATTGCCATAATATTGTTGAACTCTTGCCCATTACGCCATGGGTAACTATTGATTCAGAAAAGGTTCTATTAGAAAGTTTCTATTTTGTTACTCGAAATACGCAAGTGTGCGCAGCCATACAACATATATTACGTACACAGATGCATCATTAATCGACATTTATCAAGATGATACTAACATTTATGGAACCGGAAAAGATCATATTAATCTGGCTTGGAGCACGTTACAATTGTGTAAAAATTGCTAGTTACATTTAGTGCATCCAAAACCAGACCTCTATCTTTTCACCACTTGCGCTCTGATTCTAATTAAAATGAACAGATATCTTCTTCATGAAGCAGCCTGCTTCAACAAACTTCTGGTACTGATTTTTTCTTGACAGTACCTCACTCCCGACGCAATCCCCTAACTATACCCGAGTCAAATACGTCCTAAGATAAAATACTGTTTGCACATCTGGGAAGGAGTAAGAGTACCGCTTCCTGCTTTGACAAGATACCAAACATTGAAATCTAGAGGGCGAGGACATTTTCACCTCCCTACGTCCTCTTTTTCACCTAAGAGACGCTGTGATTATTTCTGTTTTATCGTTACTTTTATGGTAGGTGATCGACTTAGTTTCAATCTTCCTTGTAAAACATTCGTAACAAATACTTGTCCAGCTAAAACAACTGTCACTAATTTTCCACATACTCTATCTGTGACTAAAACTAAACGAAAATTCCATAAATAAAGTTTCTCTTCATGAAATCCTGTTCTATGAAACACG
This sequence comes from Euprymna scolopes, assembly GCF_053919585.1. NCBI lineage: Eukaryota > Metazoa > Mollusca > Cephalopoda > Sepiida > Sepiolidae > Euprymna > Euprymna scolopes. Next base: position 56,298,880 of record NC_136494.1, read on the forward strand.
GCTTACTATAACATAGCCATTTTCAAGTTTAATGTAAACAAGTTATTGTTGCGCATTCCTTTTATATATTAAACCATACCCAAGTTCCAGCATTACTGACTCTTTGACTCTTATCCTAGAGTGGCTTCCTGGCATTAATAAGCGGTAATTCCTTAATAATAATCTCTCTCTTTCTCTTGCTTTATCTCTCTATCTGTTTCTCCCTCTCTTTTTCTCCTTCTCCCTCTCTCTTTTAATAACTCATCCTTGAATTGTTTCATTGGTACATTAAGCCGAAGGGTTCACAACCGTCGCAAGCCGCATTTCTGTATGACATATCCACACAGCCTACACCGGAAATAACTAAATGATCTAGCGTTAATCATTAACAACAAAATCAGCACAACGGTATATTACGTGTTTTGGATTACATATCTTTTATTAGCTCAAATCTGCCTGGGGGCTGCTGCAGTAATTACTGAACGCAAATAACTTAAAACGCCTTAATTTAATGTACTTAATAATCATTTCTTATTAGAAATATTCAGATAGAAATTATTAAACAATTTTATACAGTACGTTTGATATTTCTAGGTAATTTGAAATTGTGCCGACTGTTTTTCTTTAAATTTCAAAGGATCAAATAAGTTTCCGAATCTAATGAAACACATATGCTTAATGATCGCAAAAATATGTATTTGTTACTTAGATTACAGAACGAAATTTAAACTCGTAAAACATTGTATAAGAACGAATTTTTATATTTTCTGTAAAAGGTTTAAATTTCTCAAAAAAAACATAAATAAATAAAATCAATTGCAAATTAACAAAGAATCATGTTTAAAACATCATACTTTTATTAAAACATTAGCAATAAATAAGAAGTATGCCGTAGTTTGCTTTGTTTATCAGATAAAAAGGTGTGGTTGAAGGCTTGTGAATACAGGAATTATTCAGTCGTTGGAAACGGAGAAATAAATAAATAATGATAAAAAATTCAAAGAGTCCAATAATCTAACTCCCCTATTAAAAACACCGGACTGTACGAACGCACGTATTCAGTGTATCAAATCCAATGCACTATTTAAAATATATCTTATAGTGGAAGTACAATTAGGCCGTTGCATATCAGAATCACAGAACACATCACCACAAAGACCTTGTGTTTTCGAAAAACACATATCACATCCACAATCCCAATGAAAATACAATTGTTAATATACTAGAAACCGAGTAAGCTCAAGGAAACCTAAGAATAAAAGAATCCTTGCTGATAGAAAAATAAAAACCAAACATTTATAATAGAGCAAAAATATCCAACATTTTTCTTTTAAACCACAAACGTATAAATTATCTTCCTGGGACAGAATTATAGAGTGGGTTTTCTTAGATTATAAAAAAAATAGACTTACTTCCCATCAACAATTAACGTAATTTTCCGAGATATTCAAAAACAACGCTTTAAAACAAAAAAAAAAACAACGGTCAATTTCAATCAAATAAAAAACAACAGCAGAGAAACTTGACATACATTTCTTCGCTTTTGAAGGTGGGAGATTCCCTCGATATTATTTGAGGAAATATACCAACTTTAGTTATCGAAAATAAATATTTATTGAAAATTACTGGACTCTTTGAATTATTTATCATTATTTATTTATTTATTTGTTTTCAACGACTGAATAATTGCTGCATTGGCAAGACTTCAACCACACCTTTATATCAACAATAAATATTTTAATATTTCGTCTAGTTATATTAAATATAATTCAACCTAAATCTTCATACTTTCAAAAAGAACTGAGTACGTTATTTTGTTTACTTTCATATTAGAACAAATGGGATAAAATAACTCTTCAGTTAAAGGTGATATATTCAAATTTAAAATTTGGTAAAATAATATATTGAACAAAAATATAATGTATATTAAATAACCGTTTTGAATACATATTTTTACTTTACATTTTTGTATTCTTTAATTGTTATCATTTATCTCATTTAGCTATTTTTCAACAATTGATTTCATGTACAAAAATGGAGTAAATCAATTCCATAAATGAGAGCAAATAATAAATAATAATAAAAAGTCATTTTAAAAATCAATATCACAAAATTTATTTTGATGTTCTGCTGGTTTGGCAGGCCGAGAGCAGGATCAAGGAGTTCGATAGATAATAGCGATAGAGATGCCTTCATAAAAGCGAAGTCAATCTCTGTGAATGCAGTGGGTCGAATTATATCCTTTCATGGAGAAGGAGCACCTGCAGATTCCTTAGCCACAACTCTTGAAAAAATACTATCCGACAAACACAAGACATTGCTAGCTTCCCGCCAATCATAGAAACAGCTGGCTTTGATGTGGTTTCTTTACAAACAGAGGCTTTTGCTGTGCTACGTCTCGAAACTTTAGCACCTGGCGACAGACTTTGGACCTGTAACAGTGTCAACGTTGGATACCGATCAGAATGCGTCCATTTTGTCGATAAATTTGTGCTCTAACCAATCGCCGTGGAAAAGAGTAAAGCAATAGGCCTCATCAAACAGGATTACTTAATATCCTCTTAACCGGAGACTGAATTGACTCGGCATTACGTGAAATGGTGAAGCAATATGAGAAAATGTTCAGAGATTTTTTACTTTTTATATACAGTGGATATTTTTTCTATAAATATACACAGAAAAGTAATACAAACAAATTGAGTGGTGTGTGATCTTGATGAGTGCTGACCCTTAGAAAAGAAAATTTAAAAAACAATTTCTTTTGTCCACGGAAATAAAGTCCGTGAAAAGAAAATTCTTGGGAAACAAAGCAAGATATTTCAAGTGTATATGCGTAATCAACCGAATTCAAAACCCGTCTATCACTTTGCTAAGTAACCGGAATTGTAAAATGAAAAACACCCAAAGCTGATTTTAACAGCGATAACATTCAACTCAGACCTCCATGAGGGATGAGAATAAAATAAATTACCGCATCTTCACGGATATATTTAGAATTGTTCATCGATATTATCTGACTTATAGAAAAAAAGAGTCAGATTTGTCTTTGATATATTCAATTCCATCAAATTCCCGCAGGTCGAATATAGAAACCGCCCTTTTCATGAAAACTAAATTCAATATCAGTCGGAAAATTTTCTTTTTTTTTAAAAGTACTTTCGATTTCTTTTTAGTCAATTTCATTGAATATATTTTCGATTTTTAGTTAATAGAAGGGAACTATAGGATTGAATAGGTTTTGCTAATAATAAATCATGACAAATTAAATTGGCGATCGCTAAATAAGACATTAAGAACATTATAAGTGAAATTATTTGTATCAAAGACAGCATTTGATATTAATAAAAGCCTGAGTGCAATATAAAACTGAGTGTACTTCATTTCTGCTTATTTTCTTTGAAATTGTTTGAAAGCTTGAATAAATTTGAGGTATGATTTAAATTAAAATGGACTTGAGTGACACCTAGTATCTGTCCTTCCTAAAGACAAGTTAATATGTTTTTCTACAAAAACTAGTGAAATTCAAATTTTAAGTTCGGTGGTAATTGGTCTCTCTCTCTCTCTCTCTCTATCTCTCCCTCCCTCCCCCTCTCTCTCTCTGTATCTGTTTCACTCTCTCTCTCTTTCTCTCTCTCTCTTTCTCTCTCTCTCTATGTCTCTCTCTCTCTCTGTTTCAGTCCACGCAATGGATGAAAATCAATTGTTGTAATTTATGCAAATAATTACAAATTTTATTTATGTTCCAATTCGATTGACACTACGCGTATTTTCATCACTTCCTACTTTCACTTCGAACTCGAATAAATAAAATTCTGACAGAATACATAAGAATAAATGTGTATATTTATTTTATTTGATAAACGTTATTATTTTAATATTTAAAAAGAAACCCGAAAAATATCATTTCATTTGCACAGTCTATAACGTATTATTATAGTATTTGTAGTAGTAGTAGTAGTAGTAGTAATAGCCGCAGCAATGGCAATAGTAGAAGCAACGAAGGCGAAATATTAAACCATATTTGAAAAAAAGATTATATTATAAATGCATTGCTCTAACTGAAAGTAAACTTACTTAGAAAATATATTTATACACAAAAATGAAATATGTAAATAATAATAGAAATGTGAAGGTATCGATACAGTATTATACGTTTAAAATAAATACGAATTTTTGACGGTTTTATTAACTTAAAATGCCGATTAAAATGTAATAAATCAACAATGTCTCGGCAAAATGTTTACTTGTCAATTGGTTATTGTTTTCATAAAATCTCATCTAAGCTGGTTATTGTAATCTAACAATCGTTTTGTTATCGAATTTAACGTATATAATTTTCACAGCATTTCAGTGCCTATTAAATACATTTATTTATTTACTGATATGTTAATTCTTCGAACACCAATTCTTCGGAATAATTTCAATTAATTTAATACTTAATATTTAAATTAAGTTTCTTTTCTTCCTGACTATTTCCTTAAAAAATTGAATTTGAATGACTTTTCATAATTTCGAACAGAGAGCAAAATTCTTTTCTGAAGATTATGCAAAAAAACTAATTTATATGATAATCCGAACATGAAAAACTGAAATGATACGAGGAAACCATTTTACGTTTTACATAGCAGCTTAAAAATTAAACTTCTTTAAATGCTATATCTAATAATAGATAATTTCGTAGTAAACTGACATTAATCCAAAGATATTTACAAAATGAATTATACAAGTTGGTGAAGGTAAATTATATTATTTATCGCCATTTTTTTTAAATTTTATTCAGTAGATTCTTTGAAAGAAACAAAGACTTTCGTTGGCACAAAATAATTTTCTGTGGTTAAATATAACTTTTAATTTTTACTAAATCAGAGTAAAATCTATATCAACGTTATTAAACGGAACACAACAAGCGACCGCAAGGTCTCATATTTTCTAGTTATTAAACATGTTGAAAATTGAAAAAATGGTTAATAAGCATTAATTGTTATTTTAATTCTCTACTTTTATTCCATCAATACATTTGCAATTATGCAGAAAACGGTGAATATTTTCGTTAAAATATCGAGTTCAAAGCATAAGATTATTTAATTAAAATTTAGATGGATATTTTGACACAACAATAAAGTATTTTCACAATAAGGTGTATAAAGTGTGCTCAAAATCTAAACTCAAATGTTTCGACGAATTAAAAAGTTTGATTTACTTCAATAAAGCAATTATGTTTAAAGTTAGCCAATAGATTTGCGAACAGTTTTGTTGACCTGAAAACTATAATTGCCGAGGACGCGTCTTATTAAGTTTTTATCGCTTATCAGATGTGAATAGGACAAAAATGACAAATAATTATAGGATATATTAAAGAACAATACGAAATGTACTTGTTGAATCAGGCTTTGAGACGCTTGAAGATAAAGACAATTCTCTAGAATGTTCCATAATTACGGTGTTAGAATGAGCCTGTTTTCTCATCTAAAGTTGGCGCCATAATAATAACACTCTGCATCAATGCGAATACGATGATTGTAGAATTTTTTTTCACCAAGAAATCCGCATGTTTTGTTAATCAAAAAGTATCTCTATTCTTGGACGGTGATTACTTAAATCGGATTTGCGCAGTCTAAGCTTGATTAAAGAACGAGTCTTTTTAGGTTATCTTTTTGTTTTCCTTGGGTTTATTTCGGTGTTTGAGTTGTTTATACAATCATTACACTTCTTTCAGCAAAATCTTATGTACAACCAGAAAATTGGTTAAAACATTCAATATCAAAGGCAGAGGTTCCATAAAGGGTAAGTACAGGATAGGTTGATTAGTCATTGTCATAAACGGTACCTCTTTCTTTGGAGGTGTTGTTATACATACTAGCTAAAATATGCAATCAATGGAAGCATATAATTACCATTAATGATAATAGAATATTTGAACATCGAAAAATAATGCAAAAATTGTGTCTGTCAACGTTTTCAATAATAAATTTAAACATGGTTTTTATTAAGCATTTTCGAATTTTAGGATTTGACTTTCTGGGTAAAATCAATGGGTTTTGTTTGGTAATTATTTTGTTGGTAGAATAGAGAGGGTAAATACAATTAAAAAATTTAATGTATTTCAAAAATGCCGAGGATATTATTTAATGTATTGTGTAGTTAACAGCACATGGGAAATAATTTTATATTCTTCACAAACCTCGCAAGAAGACGCAGTGGTTGGTGTCACAGAAAAGATCGTAGCGATCTCGGGGGATGGAAGGTGTAAGAAGTTAAAAACAACATTAAGTTCTAGACTAATATGGAATGAGAAGTAAGGAATATCATTATATTATTATCACTACAATGGAAAGAAAAAACATCAAGCTAAACAGTGAAGATCTAATGTTAAATGATAGGCCCAAACTCGGAATTCGATTACAATGTTAACAATACAAATGTGATTAGAAATCTAGATATCTTTTTAGTTATCTGTCTTCCGGGAATATCATCTCTTTTGTGTCAGTAATTAATAACTGATAATGATTTGTATGAGACCCTTTAATTTGTAAGTATTAATCGGATTTGTTATAAAACAAACCCAACATAAAGTTTACTTTAACCTTCCGGTGTGCTGATGGAATATATCTACTGACTTCCATGCAACGAAACAGGCTATTGTGGACTAAGCAATATGTTCTCATGAGTGGAAATTAGAGGTAATCGAAATAAACTAGTACCGCTCACCCTCAACCCAGGACAGTACCCTAATAAACAAAGTCTCTGACAGTATTGATATAGCACCCCCCTCGATATTAGCGCAAAAGTACATGTATTTGGTGACTTCAATGTCCACCACAGTAACTGATTTGGATTCTTTAATTACACAGACGTAGCTGGTAGCAGAGCACATAGCTTCTCTATATTTTATTCCCTATCACAGATGGTTACATTCCCGACACGTTTCCCAGACGAGCAAGATCAGCATGCCTCACTTCTAGATCTATTTCTGACCACATTTCCCGATGATTGTATAACGAATGCCTACAGCCGGAAATGCTAATCACGCTGTAATAATAGTAGAAATCGCCCTAAATTCTCGACCTAAAACTGAAGACCCACTGCTCAAAAAAACGAGGTATTACAAAAAGGCTGACTGGGAAGCTATCAGGGATCTCATCAGAGATGCCCCATGGGGAAATATATTTTCTCTTCTAGCTGAACAGTGCGCAAATGAGACCACTGAATAGTTCAAAACTGCAAATGAAGCACATGTTCCCACACGGAAATTATATAGCAAGCCCCACTCTCCCCAATGGTTTACTTCTACTTGTGCAGCTGCCATTGCTCAAAGGCAGCATGCGTACCACAGATTCAATCGACATAAGTCTAGTTCAAACAGGCAGAAGTATATAGTAGCTAGAAGTAATTGTAAGAGAGAAATAGCTACAGCTAAGACAGAATACACTGACACCACCAGAAAACGCATCGAAGCATAGAAATTAGGAACCCGTGATTTTTGGAAAATCTACAACAGTATAGTAAATAATGGGCAATCAACGATTCCCCCACTGTCTAACAATCATAAGGGTTCTTGCACGGCAAAAAAGAACGCTAAACTACTTGCCAGTCGGTTTTCCTCAAACTTCACATTGGACCCGGCACATCACTCCCTCCCTGATTTTCCTATGCGGACAGATGCCACACTAGATGATTTAAAATTACCCCTTCTCAGGTACATGGTATCATAAAAAAACTAGCACCTCAAAAGCATGTCAACCCGATCTCATCCCGGCTGTGCTATTAAAAAAATGCTCCGCTGAGGTTGCTCCAGTTCTCTCCAAACTTTTCAACAAATGACTTAACGAATCTTGCTTTTTTGACCGCTTCTGTGGTACCAGTTTTCAAGAATTCTGGCGAAAGAACTGAACCATTAAATTATCGCCCCATTAGCCTTCTCCAGCTTTTCGCCAAAATATTTGAAGCTAAACTCCTGACCGACAGACATGGATTTAGGCAAGCCCGTTCCACAACAGATATCCTAACTGTAACCTCTGAACGTATACACCATTCATTAGACAAAGCAGGGGAGAGTAGAGCGGTAGCCCCCGATATATCTAAGGCTTTTGACAGGGTATGGTACAATGGTCTTCTAAGGAAAATTAGATCATTGGAAGAATACATAATGCAATTGAAACCTTCTTATGTACAGAAAAATCCAGGTTGTCCTCGACGGTCGTACATCTACACAATATGATATAAATGCGCGAGTACCTATCCTTGGACTAAGCTTGTTTCCTTCAATAATTACGAGAAACCTTCTCTACCACCAATAACAATGGCCAAGAACACATTCCACAAAAGTATTTCCTTTAAACTCCTCGGCCTAACGTTTACAGGGAACATGATCTGGAATAGATACATTGAGAGCATTGCTAAGACTGCTACGAAGAAGGTGGGATCCCTCTACCGTGATAAAACTACTTACGCATGAAAGTATTCTGTACTTCTATAAGACCACCATTCACCCATGTATAGAGAACTGTTATCACATTTGGGCTGGTGCATCTGCTATTTGTCTCTCATTGCTGGGCAGGGTTCACAAGAGAGTCGCCTATTTAATAGGTCCTGAACTGTCATCTAGGCTTCAGCCTCTGTCCCATCGACGAAATGTTGCATCCTTCTGCCTGTTCTACAAGTACTTTAATGGTGAATGCTCTGACGAACTACAAGCACTTGTACCGCCTTGACGTGAATACTCCCGACAAACCCGACAAGCAACTAATCCCCATCCCTTCACAGTAGAGATTCATAGCTGTAAGAATGTCTTCTACTCCAATAGTTTCTTTTACAGACTTTGGAACTCCTTTCCCGGATTCTTCTTTCCCAACTGTACTGACATAAAGAAGTTCAAGTGTAATGTGAACATACATCTTGGTACTCATCTCCTTTCATAATACCCCTGCAACTTATGTCCCCTGCTTCAAAGTGGCATTGTGCCTTATCTGGGGGTGAAAATTGAATAAAAATAAATAAAATAAGTATACAGAGTGACCCAAAAAACAGAGGGCATTCAATTGTTTTTCTGAGCATTTTACAGTCAACGCAGAAAAAAAGGCCAAATACCCTAATGTTTTGATGTGATGTCTTGAATATAATAAACTAGTTATGACGAAAGTTTCATTTCATTCGGACAAAACACTAAGAAACAAGGTCTAATTAGAGTTGGGGCCCGTTTTTTTAGTCACCCTGTATTAACAAAACACTAGAAATATATACTCCCAGCGAGAAACTCATAGACGCAATGTAAACATTGGAATTATAGAAAACACTAACTATAACACCCAGGCAAAATGTAAATGCTATTGTTAAAGAAGGAAATTGGAAGGAAGTAAAAAAACAGAAACAAAAACGTAAACACATTCCTCTAACATATCTCAACAGCCAATAATAAACACCAGAATAACTTATTTTTCCTGTTGTCAAATCTCTAATGACGACACTATAAATAGAAAAAAAAACAGAATAATTTCTTGGATGGAAAACAATACTGATATCGTAAATTAGGAAAATACCAATTATAGCTGAAGTTGGTGAGACCAAAATTTTTAGAAAAACTATAATACAATATGGTAGCAAAAGAAAAGTAAGGCTGGAAAGATGTAGATAAAAGTCAAAAAGTACAAACAGAAGATTTAAAAGCAATCAAAGTCAAATTTTAACACAGCACATAAATTGAGAAAGGACTAAAATGGAACATCTAGATCCATTATAAACAGGTATTTCTTTGTCAAATTATGGGGAAAATATGATCTCCCGGTTTGAATGTTTGAAATAAAAGATGAATTACTGGCATTCGGTAGGATGTTCCATCCTTAGTAAAAAAAAAAAACTTATAAAAAGATAATTAAAAAACAAAAAATAAAAGGCAAAAGATGTTTTTTGTCATTAAATTTTGTTAGTAGATTCTGCATATCTGCCTTATTGAATCATTTTATGTGGTTACTGATTGACAGTTATATGGTATAATTATTTTTTTTATTTGAAAGCTTGTATTAAAAACGCGTTCGTCTAGGAAGAAATTAACTTATGATTAAGGCTGCAACCTTTGAGAAATTGTGAGATCTTCTCAATTTATGCGCCTTCATCACGCTTTTTACCTGCCATAAAAACGAATCATTTATCAGAATATTCACAGGCGCACCAGACACAGTATCACTCACGCATGCGCAAATACCATTTCAGATGCGTCGTGTAGAATCAGTATGCACAAAGCAATAAATGTAATAAATGCGATAAATGCTCGTCAAATGAAACACATGAAAGAGCGAACATGAGATTATAATTTAATATGCGCATATTAAGACGGGACAATATAGATATCTATTATTTTGGTTTGTCACGCATAGTTTTTTGAAAAATCTACAATAAAGAATAAATGCTATCTAGGATTTTTAGGAAAAAATTGTCTCACATGCACACAAGCGCACGTGTTTATTGAATTGAAAAGAAGAATTGATCTATATTTACGTTAATACGTTTAGTCTTTTCCATATTTAAGCATGAATAAAATCAGATGACGAGATGTGTACAAAAATGAACATGATAAAATACATATAAGATTATGGATGCGCAATAGTAACAAAATATATTTTCCTAGCAAATATACAACACGCGTAGATTTATTATTATATACTCCAATCTCTATTGATTATCATATTTTTCCTACCATATATAAATGATTTCTAAAGTAATCACAAAATATGACTTGAGTGCAATCAGCCAGGATTTAAACCAAGACATTTTGCGCCTCAGCGTTATTGTTACCACGTAAGCTAATGGGTACCAAAACTTTAAAAATTAAATCGAGTTAAAAGTATAAATGTATATCTGCGCATGAGTGTAGGGACACTTTAAGTTGAGCTACGCCTGCCAAGTTCTATTTTTTATTATTATTTTATCCCCTTTTACAGCTATTTTAACTGGCTAAAAATCAAATTGAATGTTTTCAACAGGCCTCAAACCGCTATAGGAGGTGCATTGAATAAGTTTCCAGACTTTTTTGTACAGGCATTTAAAATTATTGTAGATTTTTGAAAATTCAGTATGTTATTATTATGCATCTTATGAGATGACTGACTAATTTTTATCATTACAGGTTTAAATGAACAGCTTCAACAGGAATTGGAATACTCCCTACTAAAGTCTGAGTGTCACAACTGAATTTCAAAAAACGCAAACGTCGTGATATTTTAGAAGAACGATGTGAAATGAAATTTTAAGTTGAAAAAATGTCACAGAAACGTTTGGAATGATTCAGACTACTTTTGAACTATCTTGCATTAATCGAGTATCAGTTTTTGAGTGGCATTAGAGATTGAAAGAAGCCAGGCAGTCTGCGAGAGATAATGAGAAGTGTGGGAGGGCTAAGTAAATCAAAACGCCAGAGTTGATTGACTAAATAAAGAATTCCATTATAAAGACCGCCGTGTGTCTATAGAAACAATAAGGGCACATATTGATGTCAGTATAGAAACTGTACTTACAATCATTAACGAAGAACTGAAGATGCAGGTGAAAGGTGTTAAAAAAGATTACAGACTATTAAACCAAGACTGGCATCAAGGCAGTTCCTCAACTCCCAATAGTCCACACTTTGCTCCCTGTGACTTGGTTTTTCTCTAAGCTCAAAGAAAACCTTAGAGTATGTCTTTATGAGACAATTTAGGAAATGGAAAAGCTTTGACGATAGCCATTGACAGATAGAGTTTATTGTGTGTACTATCAATAAAAGTGCAGACGCGAAAAAAGTACGGATACTTATTTTTGTAGGGGCCAAATCACCCTATTTGAGAACTAAGTGGAATCAACCAGTCCTATGAATACCACTGGTTTAAGAGACTAGACGGAGGCATTCATACTATGTTTAACCGCATGCTATGAACACGTTCCTCTCATACCACTTTAGTGGCTCATGTATTCGTTATGATAAATACATATATTTATACACTTTACACTACGTGTGGTTTCTTTCCTTTGTGACCCTAGTACGGGTCTAAAACAACTGGCTTACGAGGATGATTAAAGAACTTCCCGGATCAATCTATAACAATTGTTTACAACAACTGAATGACGAATATTCTGGCAAGGACTCACTCTAAAAAAAAACAGCCATTTGAAAACAATATTTGACGACCAAAAAGATTCAAGAAAAAAGAACACACGCGGAAATTCGAAATAATTTCTTCCTGCACTCGGGGGAAATTCAAAACTTCACAAGTATTTCTTTTCAAATGTTCGGTGAAGAACGAGAAAAACTATTTGTCAACGTTGAAAAAAAACAACATTCGAGTGTAAAATCCAGAAATACGGGATAAAGAAGAATTCGGAAAAGGACAACAATTTCTTGCCGGAAAAGGTGTTCTACAAAGACGTCGTCAAAAGCCTTATCTTGCTGTTAAAAAAAACTATTAACAGCGTAACTATGAGTTGAAACAGAACTCCAAAAACGATTGCGTTGAGAATTATTACTACTGAATGAACGAGACCAAGTTTTCAGTAGGTACAAACAATTTTTTTCCATCTCTATGAATACAAGTAATGTTGATAAAAACAATGCTGTTCTAAAAAGCATGTCTCGCTAATATGTTTTATGGTTAAAAGGCATTGGCTTTGGGGAAAGAAAAAAACTAAAGCGAGTATTCGCACATTAAAAAAGACGTCGGATTTTAATCCGATTAAAATAAACTTTCCACTGGTCGACGGACGGCACATCGAAGAAGAATGAAAATAAAACTATTTCGCTAAACACGACAAATAAAGTGTTAACGAGAAAAAGATATTCTTTTTCGCACAGAAATCGAAAATAATAGCCAATATTAAATAAATACTATGAACTCTCTTTCACAAATAAATAACTAATTCTTTTTGAGATAAAAAAGAGGAAATAGGAGTAGGATCAAGAAGGAATTGAACCCAGTACCTTCACGTTACAAAAATTGAAAAAAGCAAAATCATTCTACTGCTTTCTGGATGAATACAAACGCCGAATCATTTTCTCAGGAAAATTTCCACACTAGGAAATACATGCATGAAAGAAATATTCGTTAAATAACCAGGTACGAATTTTGTAAAGGTTTTTTCTGTAGTGTTAGTACTATAGGAAAAGTAAATCAACGAATTGTTTTGTTTCTGAAAAGAACTCATTTTGTCATATTAAGGAATTCTAAACCTTCCAAAAAATGGACAATTTTGCAAAATAGATTTTGGAAATGGTGAAATTCTGAAAAGGTCAACGATTAGAACTTGAAAAAAGTCCCGAGAAAGAATTTTTGGCAATAGAGAAACAAAACGAAGAGAAAACAGTTCAATTTAAGGAAATACTTCGAGGAAAAATAGGAAAGAGAAAAGAAAGAAATGAAAGAACAAATATTAAAAAAATAGTTAGATTTAATGAAATACTTCGAAGAAAATCAGGGAAGAGAACAGAAAGAAATAAACGAACAAATATTGGAATTGAATAAAATATATAGAGAACAAATATTAGAAAATTAAAAAATTACATTTAGACCAAATAAGCCAGTTAGATAAAAAACAATGGATTTGATTTTTGATATAAGGACAGCGGAGAAGAAACCAGCACGGCTTTTTTCCCAAAATGCGATCTGCTCAGCTACTGATACATTTCACTCTGCTCCTGAGAATGACCTAACAATTTAGGCATACTTCAAAATATTTGAAGACATTTTTAAGAATGATTGCGGTTCATGGACGGATCAAAAGAAGGTTCGTTTATTGCTACGGAAGTTGGGTGCATCCGAACATAACAAATTCGTGGACTATATTTTACCAGGAAACCCCAACGAATTTTCGTTTGACGAGGCAGTCAAACTGTTAATGGAGTTATACTGTCCAAAAAGAAGCCTCTTTTATATAAAAGATGGAAATGGATTAATCTTACACATAAAGAGAATCAGGACTATACGACATTTGCGTCCATAGTTAATAAGCACTATGACGATTTCAAGTTGTCATTAACAGCGGACAATTTCAAATGCTTAATATTCACACAAGGTTTGATAGCCATAAAAGACGCCGATATAAGAGGCGTGCTCTAAATAAATGAAGATTGTCAGCTGTTCGTAGCAATGAAGCAAGATTCCCGAAACATAGAGGAAGCAGGTATCGCTTACATTAAACGATACGCTTCGAAAATAAAGGACACTCGCCCGCCAACAGTTACCAACAAAGAGGCAAAAAGAACACTTCAAAAAATTATCAGGATAGACAAAATCCTAGGACCCCTTGAAGCAAATTTGTAGAACCTCGTGGGTACAATGCATATCAGTACCAAAGGAAAATAATGTGACCTATGCAAGGGAGCAGTGCACGCAGACTCATATTGCAGAGCAAAAGTAGCAAAGAAGAGCTACGTAAAAACTGCAAAAATCAGCTTTCACGAACAGAGAATATTAGGAAATATGTTACAGTGTGAATCAGAAATAAAGAGGTGAAACTGCAACTCGATTCAGGGTCGGATTTACCGATTATAAATTTTCACACAGGGAAGATGACAAAGACGAATAAAGTCGCAAAGTCGCTAATTAGTAAAAAAAATAAATTTTGAGGGTGAGGTAGTTAATAATGTGTCACTAAAAAGAACGACAAAACATCTAAAAGTGTTCCTTCTAAGGAACGCAACGAACTTATTTAGGAATGATCTGCTTCAGGAATTTGAATTATGAGACTTGCCAATGAGTGATTTTTGCCACATAGTCGAAAAGCTAACGGGCGAATCCGACAAACTCAGAAAAGATCTCAAAAAATATTTCCCAAGTCCGAAAATACTGCACATAAAAATAAAGTGAGATTCGAATTTCTGGATCAAGCAAAACCAATATTCAAAAAGTCACGAAGCGTATCGATCGCTTCAAGGAAAAAAATTGACGAGGAATTGGAAAGACTAGTTCATACTGGTATTTTTAACCCTATTAACTATAGTGAATGGCAGCCCCCACCGTATATGCGAAAAATCTAAAGAGGTTAGGGTATGCGCGGAGTTATCTACCGGATTGAATGCAGCGCTCAAGGACCATTACTATCCGTTACCAAACCCAGAGGAAATATTCGCTAAGTTAAATGGTGGAAAATATTTTTCCAAAATAAATTTAACCAGGCGTACCTAACAGGAAGATAATTTGAAACTTTTGTGCATCTCAACGCACAAAGAAATTTATGAATTCAATCGATTAGCATTTGGTATAAAAGTAGCAACTGCAATTTTCCAACTGGTAATCGATACTTTGCTAAGCGGTTAGGATTTTGCAATAGGCTATCTGGACGATATTTTTATGCGTAGTCAAAATGTTGAACAACATAGAGAACATGTATTTCAAGTGTTTGACAGAAAAGGTATTTTCCAGGTACGCAAAAATAATAGTACGATGGTGGAAAAGGGAAAGGTTCAGAAAATGATCGGGCAGGTGGTTTACATTATCGAATATCCAAGATTTACTCACAAGAAGCATTTAAACCAAATTGGGAAACGTATCACAGATGACGAAAGAAAACCTCCTGCTGAATAAAAGAAGGTAATGGACCAGATATATGACACATTCGACCTGGTAACCCAAAAGCAGCAGGATAACGCTGATCTCCCAGAAAGAGGAAAATGATCGACCCGATAGAGATCAACCCCAGGAAAAAGAGCTATACGATCATTCCAGCTCGGGAATGTGGTGTTGTGGAGGACATATCACCCCTATTTGAGAACTAAGTGGAATCAACCTGTCCTATAAATACCACTTTTATCAGAGACTAGACGGAGACATTCATACAATGTATAACCCTATGCTATGAACACGTTCCTCTCATACCACTTTAGTGGCTCCTGTATTCTTATGATAAATACATATATTTATACACTTTATACTACTTATTTACTTTCTTTCGTTTGTGACCCCTAACATGGTTCTACAACACTTATTCAAGGCACCTCTTTATATAAATATATTTATATTGTCCAGTTCATAGAAAACCTATTATATTAGGAAGGGATACTAAAAACTGCAATCTATTATGAAAATAACATTAAATAAATTACAATATTTCTTAATCCAAACATATTAAAAAAAAGAATGATAATTTAAGAAAATCTAAACTTACAGCTTCAAATATAAGCTCTGTTCATCAGATGGCAAATATTAATAAAAATGTGTCATTGGTTAGCGTGAAATTGGGAATATATATCAAAATATCATTTTTGTTAAATAGATAGCGTTTTCAATAGAATTAAATATAATAAAATATTCCAAGTAAAAAAATTATCAATGCTGTAAATGTTAGTTATATTTGAAAATATCAAAAAATCAATTAAGTTGTACTTCATAAGGTTCACATGGGAGAAATTGCAATTCTTACTGTGAATAGATAAATGTTAAATTTGAATAGTCAGTTTAATTTGAAAATATGAATGAAATGTATCAATCAGCCAATGAAATGATGCTCCGTAAGATCTAAAATAAAGTATTTGCGAGGTTTATGGTAAGGTACAAAATGTCACTTAATAATAAATTGAATTAAACATCTTAAGAAATACTATGAAATATCTCAAATATAAGATGTTCATAGAGAATAAATGTATAAATTAAATGTTATGCCATTAGAAAATGCTTGCTGACAAGTCAAAGATGAAAACGCAGTTCAATAAAAAAAAAGAAGTTTAAATAGAATAAATGAAATAAAAGTAAATAATGATAAGCTAGAAAAAATGAATAGAGTCAAGTATAAAATGAATATGCGAAGCTAAAGTAAAGTAAGAAACAATTAATAATAATAATAATAATAATAATAATAATAATAATAATAATAATAATAATAACAGAGACGTAGATATAATAAAAAATAAAAATTG
This sequence comes from Euprymna scolopes, assembly GCF_053919585.1. Classification (NCBI taxonomy): domain Eukaryota; kingdom Metazoa; phylum Mollusca; class Cephalopoda; order Sepiida; family Sepiolidae; genus Euprymna; species Euprymna scolopes. The sequence goes on from NC_136494.1 coordinate 56,315,732, forward strand.
AACTGAGAAAAAAACGAGAAGATATCATTGAAATTTTTTAACTTTCCGACTATTCGAAATAAAAAGCAAAATCAATTTTTAAAAATAAAAGAAAAATTAGATTTTAATTTAGAAGAATAATTATAATAAATAAAAAAATTTAAAGTTAATGAATTTAAAAACAAAAATCAAATACGTATTAAAATTAAGAATGAGTTCTAAAGTTCTAAATTGTAATTTAAATATCGAAGCTAATAGTATTATAGTTTAGAATATGTAGTTAATAATAAAATGATCAAACTAATGATAATATACAATGAAAGCTACAATCAAACAAGAACTGTGCAAGGAGTATGAAATCATTAGTGGAAATTATATTAAACTCTGTAATAAACCCTTATATAGGTACAACATGACGAAGAGTATTTTAAATCGCAAATAAAATAAATTAAATAAAAAAATAACAGATAAGCAGAAAAAGTAATATATTTAAAAAAAAAAGATTAAAGACCATAATAAAAATGTTATAGTTTATACGATATTAACATAGAGAAATGTTTTAATGTAAAAGTATAAACAACGAAATTAATAAGTTAAAAATAACATTCTAATATATCGCTAGATAACAAGAGAAAGTAATTTAGTATAAATATATTAACACATTAGTAAAATGTAAATAAACTTTGGAGATTTATGTATGAACGGTTTTTATCAAATTATATTATTTTGGTAAAAATACAATTTAAAAATCCATGCATTGAAATAAATTATAAACCTTTGTTTCAATTAGAAAAGTTTTTACGGCTAGTTAATTTCAAGTAAAAAGTAATGTATTGAAGCAAGAATATAAATGAAAGGAAGTAACGCAATACTTAAATCAATACAGGCAATAATATAAGAAAACGAAACAAGCGATAAGGAATGTATTACTATATATCAACTATAATAAAAATAATTTTTAAATGAGAATTTTAAATTTGTAAAACAAGACATGTAATAATAAAGCAGCGTTCTGTAGAAAACAAAATAACGATAGAAACAGTTTGGCAAGCAAATGAAAAAATATATATAAGAATCTACAAAATTGCATCATAGTAAACATCTTAAATAAAACAGTTAAATAGATTCTGGCTCATTGGATAAAATGGGAAGAATTATATAAAAAAGCAGCATTGCAAAAGACAGACAAAATAGCCCATGTAACAAATCAAACTTGAAGATGAGTTGACGCTACTCGTGACACTAAATGGCATCACAACGAAATTAAGTAGACGTCCATAAAAATTCTGAAAACATATTCAGAATTCATTGGTTAGAACTGTTTAATTGAAGACTGAGTGGTATCAGCTCTTCGGTAAGATTGTGAAATAATGCCAATCTTATTATGAATTTTTATAGTGTCTGTGTGTGTGACGCGTTTTATCTCAGCCTAGAGGCAACCCACCCAGGCAAGTAAGGTACCGAAATGAAGCTTATGACCCAGCGGATGTTTTGGTGTATGGAAATTTTTAGAAAATGCAAAAAATTAAAAAAAATAACGTTTTACTAAAAAACGTTTTATTTACTGAATATTTTTCCGGTATTCACCGGAAGTTATTATCTCCCTTAGTAAGTTCGATTTACTGTCTGTGTGTGTATGACGCGGTTTATCTCAGCATAGAGGCAACCCACCCAGGCAAATAAGGTACCAAAATAAAGCTTATGACCCAGCGGATCTTTCAGTGATATTTATATCCATGTTTGGTGTATGGAAATGCAAAAAAAAAAAAATGCAAAAAAATAACGATTTACTAAACAACGTTTTATTTACTGGATATTTTTCCGGTACAAGGACTCATTTTGCCCAGCTGAACAAACTTGGGTTCTTGTAGTAAAAAATATCGGTTGAGATTTACCTGTAACATTATGAGAAAACGAAAGTGAAGCGCTGGAAGACGATTTTATTTGCGAGATAAAATAAAACATCACAAAAGATCATAAAGTTTTTCGACAGCGAAAGAGTCGTGATTCCAAAATATTACAAGAGCAAATCATAAAGATTTCTACGCACCGAACCCCATGCAAAGTTATGTCTACTGATCTACCATAGACAGGGACATAATAGAAATGATTAACGCATGCAGAACATGCGCCTTGTTGGCTAAAGCATCAGCTACTATCTTTAAATCATTACTAAAAACGCACCGGCCATGGCAACCCACATATATTAATCTTGCTGGCCCGTTTGAGGAGTATTATTACTTATCCTGGTGCACAGGTACTCCAAGTGGAGTTAGGTCCTCATGTGCAAGATCCCGAAAACAGTTGCATATGTTTCCAATATTTAGTGTACCAGACTGTTGTTAGTGGCAATAGCATACATTTTACGTTGGCAGAATTTAAAGGCATTTGCAACTATTTAAAATTGTCGCCAAGACGACATGATTCAACTTCTATTTGATGAAAACCGATTTTCTTTTTTTGTTGTTTTTTGTTGCAGACCATCTATTAGTTGGCCAGTTGTGAACGAAAGCGATAGGAGCCTTCTATTATGCCTGAAATCGACACAATGTTCAATGAGCGGGACACGGATACAGATCCAAGTTATAACAAAAGAACCATTGCCAGAACCCTCATAATGCATCGCTGGATTGCCACGAATAACTCGAACGTTCCCAAGTTGATGAAAACAAAGTTTCCGACCGCAAGTATAGTATGTTGCGTGGTTTAAACTAAGGCCCACATCATGTCATCTAACATCTTCGAAGTCGGTTTAAAAGTCAACACCAAAGTGTACTTGGATGTGCTGAAGGGTATAGTAATCTCCCGATGCAATCAGGTGTTCGCTGGCAGATCCTTAGTGTGGCAGGAGGGCTCAGCGTCGGCCCACAAGTCCAAAGAGGCCCAGGCTTGGCTTTAAAAGGAGTGCTACGACTATGTACCCTTTTATCACTTACTCCCCCCCCCCCGATCTGAACCTGCTGGAGTATTTCGTTTGGTCATGCGTAGAAAACAATATTAACATAACTACTCAAACAACAAAGCCAGCCTGATCGCCGTCATTCGCCGAGTATTCGTTGAGCTCCAACCGGCGCTTGTTGAAAAGGACTGCTCCCAGTCCCGCACCCGTATCGAAGCGGTGATTGAGGCTAAGGGCAGCTACATTGAATAGTTATCAGCTCTACTACATAATCAAGTTACCTTAATTGATTTTTTTCAGTAAAAGTTTTAAAATAAAGCTGTAGTGTTATTTTCTTTAGGATGACAACTTTACGTTCCACCCTGCAATAACGACGCGAGATCAAACGGGCAACCGGGGAGGCTTGTGCACACGCAGAAATGCTCAAGGAACATCTGCCAATAGAGCATTATAGTAATAGTTGTCAGTCTATCGCATAACGCTAAACCCAAATACCCCATCAACTGAATGACCGGCAGAAACCATGTTTGCCAGAAAAAGTGTAATTTGTGTTAGAAAAAGTAATACTAAAAAAGGTCAAAAACAACTAAGCATGAAAAAATCCCAATAACACGAGAGCAGATCATAAAATCATGTTTGTAAAAGAATGTGCTGTAGAGGTCACAATCATTAGCAGGATCGGCGTGATGATGTATAAAATCCAAAGGCAAATACATACCCATAATAGGTATTTAGAAAATTGCATGAAATGGACGTGACAGGATGAAGTGAAAGAACCTATCAAGACCATTTACAACGTATTTGATCTCGAGTCCCCTAAACATACAACAGAACAACGAGGGTTGGGAGGGGGAAGCAAATTTATCGAATCCTTAACCATTAACTCCAAAAGGAGAAGATATTACAGTGAAATAAGTAACCCTTTCACAGAATAAATGCTTGAAAGGGGATGTTGTTGAGACCTAATTACAAATGCACGCTTCAACGCCGTAAAAATACTGCTACCAGCTCGGGGCGAGAAAAGAGTGGCCACAGAGTGAATTAGCGATGAAGTCAGAATGAGTTCGAGGGAAAGTATTCTCAGCTACTCGATTATTTCTATACTATGCTTTAGCACACATATAATATGCGAGCTGATACTTGCCTCAGCGTTATTTTTCCTTAACCATCGGACATTTCAGATAAATATATTTCTTATAAACTCACCAGCTGATGGTGCAATGATTGACGATTTTATTATGAGCAGAAAGCTATGTGTCAAATGTTATGATCACTTATTGCCATTAATACCTTCAGCAGATGAGACCGGCTATTCACTACTGACATAGTTTTGTATAGGAAAGTTTCCAGGGAGGAACTGTCTAGCATCACATCATTCTGAATAAAAATGCAATTTAAAACGTTTCTAACTGTTCTAAATCGCATTGCCCTCACATCATTTATGTTGTTTTAAAGCAAATGTATCCATTACACATCAAGATCCAAATACAATTATCCGCTTTTGATACAATCCTTTTCTTAATAACAAAATTAATTCCTTGATAAAAAGTAGAGTTCACTTACGTTGCTACGTATACAAATGTAGCAGAATAATTCAAAAGTGAACGCATCGTCTACTACTTCGGTGTGTACGAGTCTGGAGCAAATGCGTGTAAAAATAAGTCAATACTTTTTTCTTATCTTTTATCATTTACATAAAGAGGTCTAAACTAATCCATGTCATAGATAAATGGAGTAGTTTCCATCATTTCTGGAGTAGATCAGCAAGTATTATGATTTGGTTACTCATTTTCTTAACTTACTACATAGAACTCAAGGATATACTTCAAGTCTCATTTTCACTATCTTCAGCTGCGAAAACTGCAGCTGTGAGTTCTGGCGGTACAAAACTGGTTTTACCCATAACAAGTATGCAGTAGATTTTTTCACACAAACATGATTATCTAGGAATAAATAGAGGTCATAAGTAAATATACTACAATCTTAAAAGTGGAGAAGTTCATATTTTTGATGTTAAACAGAAAGGGAGAGAAAAGGAGTTAATGTTTTTTCACTGATTTGCTTTTTAGTCTTTAAGGGGATCCAACTCGCAACAAATATTTAGTTTTTTTTATGCAAACAAATCAATTTTACTAATTCATGATAATACAAATAAGATAGAGTTAAAACGAACAAAATTAATACAGCTGATAATCAATACAACCCGTTTTTTTTGTCTTGTAACAATTGTTTCAGTGTTTTTTTTTATAAATTTAATAATGTTATGAATTTAAACTTACGAGAGTTTGTTTACCGTAACAATCAGTGATGAACAAAATAATGTTTCTCTTTTATTAAACAGATGCGTTATTTCTTGCATGTATCTACTTTTTTTTTACTTCAACGCACATATCATGATGTCATAACTAAAATAAATATACGTAATGAAGACGGCATGAACAAATGCATAAAACAAGTGAAAAACAGAGAGAGAGACACACAATAAACTTATATACCAAATATTAATCTTTCTATAGTGGTAAGTTATTTTAACCTGTTCAACCAGTGTTAATCTAATAATATGTTATCAGACTGTTATTTTTATAAAATTATATAATATCAACAACAGATCATACAAGGTAGCTAACTACATGAACTGTTACAATTACATCATCATCATTATCATCATCATCATTTATATTTCTTTAGGTCTTTATCTTTCAGGAGTAAGATTCTCTTCATAGAATGTAAGAATTCATTTTAAATTACTTTAATAGTTCATAATTATTGTCAATATACCTGGAGACGTGATGCCATTTAAAAGCTTCATCCGTGAACTTGTGTGACATGGACCCATACGTATGCGGCATCCAACCAGAAAATCATTAAACATTTCGTTGCCTTTTGGGGGGTCTCTCGGTAGTTACGACGGTACACCTGTGTTTTCTAAACAATTGCTGCATTCTGCTGAACTGGCACATCTATATGAATAGATATAGTGATAATAATAGTATAAGTTTCCGCTGCTCATCTTGCACCCCAGTCGAAGGAAGACAAATAATATGAAAAATTTTAATCACTTTTGAGGATTTTATTAATAGCTAAATACTGGCTTTTTTTTCTATTGTTCACAATTCTCTTTATCTCTGTCTCTCTCCCCCCTCTTTGTCTGTCTTTTTGTCTCTTTCTCTCCCTTTCTCTTTATCTATCTATCTATCTATCTATCTATCTCTCGTGTATGTCACAATTTAAACAGAAACTTGAACTTCCTCGTGTATCAAATATATAAAATATTTTAGTCCCGGTAATAATGCTCTGGTTCAGCCTCTTGAAGTTCTTTTCACGTTGGAGCCTATGTGTTATTTCTTCTGCCTGGATAATCAGCATTTCATTTAAACCCAAGTTATCTATTTCCGAATTAACAGATGATTTTCTGATTTTTTTTTTTTTTACTTAGAATTGTTTTAAATCTGGTAATTGTAGCGCAAGGTCATTTTTCTCATAACTGTATTTAGTAAGACACACTGTGTACAATCACATATTTCTTGAAAATATTTTGGTTATCTATTTTTTATTGTTGTTTATCGATGCATATTATTCGTGTTTTGAAACAAGTAGAAATGTATAAGAGTATTTTACTGCTAGTTTTTCTCTGTAAACTTTAATATTTAGCTTATGAATCGATCTTATATATAGAATATCTCGAAAAGTAAGAGTTGCATGCATTCATTTTCGAACAGGTTGATGTTAGATTTAACTTATTACTATTTAGACAGCATATTACTCGTTTGATAAATATTTGTTATACACACACACAGACATGACAGAAAAGAACAGACCCCCATAGAAGCAGTTTATTGCAATAAACGTACAATTTATTGAATAACATCAAAAATTAATGGTTACAAATTTAATAACTTACACTTGGTTGACCTTTCCTTTTCTGTTTTTAATGCTAGGGTCCTAATAGGCATGGCATTAATTAGTTGAAAAATATCATCTTTAGGAATTGCTTGCCTTGTCTTACGCAATTATGCTAAAAGTTACGCTTTAGAAAATGACTTCATTTCCTTTTTGGGAAGGTTCCTGTTTAATATGCACTAAAAGTTTTCAATTGGGTTAATATCCGGGGAATGACTCGGCCATAGAAGTTTATTTATCCCATGTTGTTTTGCCGTAGCAGAGGAATAAGGAGCTCCCTAGTCCGTAAATAGGGAGTTTGGTTTATTTCTCTGATGGTCAAATCGTCAAATGTGTTTTAAGTCTATTTACTTTCTAAAAAAAATAATCTTTGTCATTTCTCAAATTATACACTCGTTGGCGATATTTTCACGCAGCTGGTTATAAAAATATTTCATTTATTTATAAATATAGCCTTTCTGTTTTCGAATGACATATTGACAAGTTTAATGTCGTGCGTGACGGAGTTGTGGTGGAGAAAAATGCTAACACGCCTATCGTGTGTGTCTCTCGACTTCGTCTCTCGATCCCTTTTCCGTCTCTCTCTCTGTATCTCTTTTTATTTGGCCCAGATGACGTCAACATTTCAACTTTTGGTCACTTTTGGTCAATTTGGTCACTCGCTGACCAGGGATTTTGCGTCTTAATATTTGAACCTCCTTTTGACGTAACTGGGCTTTACATACAGACTTGTGAGCGACTTTTGTTTGTCATCCTCTCGGGTTTGCATGGCCAACTTTGTTGTTTGGCGTCACTTCTCGGGAATTTGGATTATTCAATAAGTTGGTTCATTTTACTACTTGAGAATATTGGTAGGAGTCCTACATGTAATATTGAAACATATTTAGCAGAATTGATGTTTCCTCCGCACTCTACCAGGTCTGACCGACTATCACTCTAAATTGCACCCATACCATAACCGAGAAACCTCCATGTTAAGTGTTGCCTACAGTCTTTGAAGTCAAATATTTGCAGAAGGCGTCTTCATATCCATACGCTTCCACTATCGGGAAATAATGCAAATCGTGATTCATCAGAGAAAATTACATTGGCCCTAAGGTCATAGTGCTGACCACTATCTCACGAGCCCTATCTTTTCTGCACTTGGTATTGGCATGAGAAAGAAAAGGATTCCTTCTCGCAGTTCTCTTATTGTATCCCAACTTGTGAAAATATCTGACAGCTATTCTGGGACTTACACCAGCTTGTGTTGCAATGTCAGAGGCTTTGAAGTGTAGATCCTCTTCAGCGTTTTTTTTTAACAAGATACTGGGTTCTTTCAGAGGGTCCGGGGTAAGCTGGATGAGTTTTTTTGCACTATTTGTCCACTCTTGTGAATTGTACAATCACTATATTAACAGTAGAAAGGGATATTGAAAGATTTTCTGCTAGGTTGCGTTGATTAAGACCACTTTTATGTTGACCTACGATTAGTCCTTGCAGAAGTTCTGATAGGTCTGCTGCTATTTTGTTCCGTGTCATGCTTCAATGTTTTAGACGCACTTTTAATAAGATACTCTAAGTTATTTCAGCACCATTTTTATCTGTAAATATAAATAAGCATTAGGAAAATTATTTATCTTAGTGTAGTCTTTTCGTTCATGCCTGTGTATATATAATTATTTTTATACTTACGGATATTAGTGTTTCATACTTTCGCAATCATCAGTGCAGAAAGTTAAGATTGCTAGTGATCGAAGGATTCAACCCATTACCAAACTACCTTTGATTCCATTAGCAAGAAACATTACCGCTAGGTTACCGTCAACCGCCACAATAATCAAGGGTGACTTAGCATTTATAAAGCCAAATGCAGGCATAAAATTATCAAGACGATCTAAAGTGATCGAGCGACTAGGAATCGCGATCTCGCACACAACACCAGCTAATCACCTTTTTTTCTTAAATGGAGGGGAATAATTATAAATTATATTTTTTCAATTAAACAATATCTCTTTCTCTCTCTCTCTCTCTCTCTCTATATATATATATATATATATATATATATATATATATATATATATATATATATATATATATATATATATATGTTTTATTTATTAAATCTGACAATGGATAATAATCAGATTTTTAGAAAGTGAAAGGGTTTCTCAATGTCAGAATACATTGTGATGACATAACACTGCTCGATTATCTTAATTATATGCGTTAATAAGTCGAAGTATTTTACAAAGTCAGAATGCATTGCGATGGGGTAATATATTCCTTCTTTTATCCTCTCCTATTTCATCTTCTCTCTTTCCCCTTCCTTCATTTCTCATATTCTATTTCTCTTTTTCTTTATCCGTAACTTATTTACATCATTTCATTCCTTTAATCACTTAATTTAGAATCGGTTTTAATTACACTATTCACCCTCTTTCCCACCATCACTGTAAAAGTGACAAAAGAATATCCTAACGTATTTCATAAAATATCATGTTTTCATTATTTTTTTTATTTATTATATATCAAATGTATTTCTTTTGAATATTACTCGTATAAGAATACACGGGCTCAGTAATAATAATAATGTTATTTTCTATCTCACATTTTTTTCTTGTAAAATTCAACTTTATTTCATCGATGCTTGATGTGTGTGTGTACGTGTGTGTGTGTACGTGTGTGTGTGTGTGTACGTGTGTGTGTACGTGTGTGTGCGTACGCGCGATTGCCCGGTTTTCTGTCTGCGCTCTTCGCCGCAATGCTACAGTGAAACCGCCACCATCTCTACTCGCGGTCGCGCGGGTCGTCGCAAAACCACTCGACTGCGCTTGTTTGGTCGGCTTCCCAACAAAAAATACAGAACGCCAAGGTCCGTGTTTAATGTCATCGTTCACTCTGATGAAGGTCAGATGAGATCAATAATCTTCATTATACAATTAGTTGAGATAAACACAATCCAGGAGAGATTTATCTACATAGGTATAAATTATGGGCTAAAAAAAATATTATATGCCAAAAGAGGCGGAAATCTTAACAAGACGCTGATTAGTATTATTCTTAATCTTTTTTGTTCCTGTTTTATATTTTATGCTCGTATTTTTTGTGTGTTAACTTCATTTGTCTGCAATGTCTTCTACTTTAAGTTAATTTTCACTAGTCAATTTACTTTTATTAATATTTTTCTATTCCTCTGCTTAATCTGGAATTGTTGTGCCCTTTCGGCATATCTACAAGTCAACATCAGTATATCTGTATATATAAAAACAAACCATTTGTGTGGATTTCCGAGCAACTTAGTTGTTGTGGCGGAAGCTGATATATCGAAATATATAAATATATCGAAATATATGGAAATATATAAATATATCGAAATATATAAATATATAAATTCGAAATATATAAATATATCGAAATATATAAATATATCGAAATATATAAATATATCGAAATATATAAATATATAAATATATCGAAATATCGAAATATATATATATATATTGAAATATATAAATATATACCTGGTGTGTATAGACTTTATGAGTTTACCCTCACTCCATTTTTCTATGACTGTTTTCTCTTCCCCTTCGTCTATGT